>NW_016813672.1:834866-857614 GCF_001698545.2 Rhinopithecus bieti
TTTTTTTTTTTTTTTTTTTTTTTGGTTGAGACAAAGTCTCGCTCTGTCGCCCAGGCTGGAGTGCAGTGGCTGGAGCTTCGCTCACTGCAAGCTCGGCCTCCCGGGTTTACGCCATTCTCCCGCCTCAGCTTCCCAAGTAGCTGGGACTACAGGCGCCCGCCCCTCGCCGGGCTAGTTTTTTGTATTTTTTTTAGTAGAGACGGGGTTTCACCGTGTTAGCCAGGATGGTCTCCATCTCCTGACCTCGTGATCCGCCCGTCTCATCCTCCCAAAGTGCTGGGATTACAGGCTTGAGCCACTGCGCCCGGCCGAAAAAATTCTTTACTGTCTTTTTAAACATTATTTTATTAGGTTGGTGCAAAAGTAATTGCGGTTTTTTTAAACACAATGACAAAAGCTGCAATTACGTTGGCAGCAACCTAATATTTAATGCTTACAATAACTTCACAAGTAAGCTTGTATTAGTTTTATTTTGCATATGAATAAATTGAGGTGACTGGGTGCGGTGGCTCGCTCCTGTAATTCCAGCACTTTGGGAGGGTGAAACAGGTGGATCACAAGGTCAGGAGATCGAGACCATCCTGGCTAACACGGTGAAACCCCGTCTCTACTAAAAAAAAGTACAAAAAATTAGCCGGGCATTGGGCGAGCGCCTGTAGTCTCAGCTACTCAGGAGGCTGAGGCAGGAGAATGGCGTGAACCCGGGAGGCGGAGCTTGCGGTGAGCCGAGATCGCGCCACTGCACTGCAGCCTGGGGCACAGAGTGAGACTCCGTCTCAAAAAAAAAAAAAAGAAAAAGAAAAAGAAAAAAAAGAAATTGAGGTTTAGATAGTTTATGTGATTTGTCTACAGACACATGGATAGTAAGTGATGGAACTGTCATATGAACCTGTCTAATTAAGACAAAGGCCATGTTCTTTCCTTTATACTTTACTCTTTTTTTTTTTTTTTAACTTTTAAGTTCAAGGGTACATGGGCAGGTTTGTTATATAAGTAAACTCGTGTCATAGGGGTTTGGCGTACAGATTCTTTTGTCACCCAGGTACTAAGCCTAGTAGACAGTAGTTATTTTTTTCTGATTCTCTCCCTTTTCCCATCTTCCACCCTCAAGTAGTCCCCAGAGTCTATTGCTCTCCTCTTTGTGTCCACCTATTCTCCCAGTTCTGAGTAAGAACATGCGGTATTTGATTTTCTGTTGGTGCATTTGTTTGCTAAGGATAATGGCCTCCAGCTCCATCCATGTTCCTGCAAAGGACATGATCTCATTCTTTTTTATGGCTTCATAGTATTCCATGGTGTATATGTACCATATTTTCTTTATCCAATCTGTCATTGATGGGCATTTAGATTGATTCCATGTCTTTGCTATTGTGAATAATGCCGCAATGAACATATGCATGCATGTGTCGTTAGGGTAAAATGATTTATATTCCTTTGGGTATATCCAGTAATGAGATTGTTACATTGAATGGTAGCTCTGCTTTTAGCTCTTTGAAAAATCACCACTGCTTTCCACAATGGTTGAACAATTTACACTCCCACCAACAGAGTATAAGGATTCCCTTTTCTCTGCAACCTCACCGTCACCTGTTATTTTTAACCTTTTAATAGCAACTACTCTGACTGGTGTGAGATGGAATCTCATTGTGATTTTGTTTTGCATTTCTCTGATCATCGGTGTTGAGCTTTTTTTCATGTGCTTGTTGGCTGCATGCATGCCTCCTTTTGAAAAGTGTCTGTTCATAACCTTTGCTCACTTTTTTATGGGGTTGTTTGTTTATTTTTCTGGTACATTTGTTTAAGTTCCTTACAGATGCTGGATATTAGACCTTTTGTCAGATGCATAGTTTGCAAATATTTTGTCCTATTCTGTAGGTTGTCTTTTTACTCTGCTGATAGTTTCTTTTGCTGTGCAGAAACTCTTTAGTTTAATTAGACCCCATTTGTCAAGTTTTGCTTTTATTGCAGTTGCTTTTGGCATCTTTGTCATGAAATCTTTGCCAGCTCTACGTCCTGAATGGTATTGCCTCGGTTGCCTTTCAGGGCTTTTATAGTTTTGGGTTTTACATTTAAATCTTAGTCTATCTTGAGTTGATTTTTGTATATGGTATAAGAAAGAGGTCCAGTTTTAATCTCCTGCATATGACTAACCAGTTATACCAGCACCATTTATTGAATAGGGAGTCCTTTCCCCATTGCTTATTTTTGTCAGCTTTGTAGAAGATTGGATATTGTAGGTGTGCAGTCTTATTTCTGGGCTCTGCCTAGGTCTTTTTATTAGGCTAGAGTAATCTTAATTTCAATATCAGATAAGGACACTACAAGAAAAGAAAATGATAGTTTTGTTTCATTTATAAATGTATATAAAAGATACCTAAATATAATGTTAGCTTATTTAAATCCAAAAGTGCCCTCAAAAAATAGTAATATTGAGCTGAAGAGGGCTTGTCCAAGGAATGTAAGAATGAGTCACCTCAAAAATATTAGAGTAATTCCTCATGTCAATAGATGAGGACTCTTATTTTGATGCCACACAAAATAAGAGTTCGTTGGGCTTACCATGTGTTTATAACATTATATTTTAAAAGAAAGCTATAAATGGAAAAAATTCTTTTTATAGGTAATAAACAAAATTATAAAAGTTAATCTTTGTCAAGTGGTTACTATGTCCAACACTATGCACTGGGCATCATATATCTCATTTAATCCTTATGGCAATGCTATGATACTAAGGAGTACTCTTAGAGAGATTAATTTATTTCCCTAAAATCATAGAGCTAAAAAGTGGCAAAGGATTGGTTCAGAATCAGGTCTTTTCAATGACAAAGCCAAGTGGTGTTTGCATACTCCACACTGACTCTGTATGAGAACCAAACCAATTTCATTGGTTTCCGTCAAGATGTGCCATCAAGATCTGACTTTGTAGTGGGGTCATTTTGCCCTGAGTAGGTGTCAGTGCTCCTGATTACCTTAAATACAGGTGTCTATGTTTTGACTTAGAATAATTATAAAGAACCTCAGATGCAACTAGGTCTCATGGAAAGAATAATTTAAAAGGCAACAGAGAAAACACTAAATCTGATCCCAGTGGTCTCAAATATGGTAAAGCAAGTCAGAATTCACAGATAGAAAGATCCACAAATCCAGTGTGATCAAGAGCATTCTGAGATACACTGATTTCAGTAAGTGAAAGACGGATGTAGCTTTTCATAAACAGCCATAAAATCCATTATAGTTTACAGAAAAGCAGCTATGTACTGATCACTATTTATTATTATGAACTTCAACCTCTGTCCAGTGCAGAGATGTAAGGGATGTGATTTTCCTCACCTTGATGTTAAATGGGGACAGATGACAGCCAAGATGAGAAAGTCAGAGTGAAAATCTATGGAAGAGTTCCAGGAACCCTTGTATAGAACCTTTCCAGATCAGCTTGACAAAACTGGCAGAGTCAATCTAGAGAGCTAGAGAAAGGAAATGCTGGGGACAGGTAACCTGGAAAATTGGTCCTTGGAAAGTTACCTTTGATATGCCCTCTGGATAAGCAATCAGGAATATGGCGGGGTTGTTACTAGTTATATACATCTTGTTGGCAAGCAGAAGAGGAGCTGGGAATCTATAGACTAGTCAAGAGAGGCAGGATTTAAAAAGCAAAGGGTCTGAGAGAAAGGTAGAGGATACTACTCATGCAAAATTCCTGTCCCAACTGATAGTATCATTGGCAGCACCTTGGTGGGGCCCTGAAGACCATTGACAGCTGCCCCTGTGGCTAGAATTGTGGTTGTCTCTACTGGTCTGTGTAGCATCTGTATGTTCTTAGTTATATCCTTGACCTACATTAAAAAGAGTTGTTTTATTTACCAGTATTTATTGGCATCTTTTTATTAATCATATCACAATTCTATTACAACAACAGCAGAAGAAAAGAAGGCTCAAAGATCTGAAAGTCACACAACTTTTATTAGGTTTTGACAAACAGTACTTACTCACTGATATTGAGCTTCTAGTGCTTCTTACTTGGCTATAATGCTACCTTATGAAAATACTAAGTGTATATTAGAATAAAGGGCTGTGATATAAAAGAAGGGATTCAGGACCATTTATTTGCCACCACCTATGCCAGGCAATGCATACACGTTATTTTAACTTTTTATAGCAAACCATTTTATAAAGAACAAAACTTTTGCCATGGATGTGATTGAAAGACTACATTTTTCAGACATAGTTAAGTGTTGACATGTGCCTATGTTCTAGTCAATGATAATATAAAGAAGGATTTTTAGAAAATTCTGGGAAGTGTTCTTTAAAGGTAGGATCATGCTATTCTTTGCTTGCTCCATTCTGTTAGTGCGTGTGAGGCTGGAACTCCAGCAGGTATTTGGGATCTTTAAGGCAAAGACCACAGCTTAGAGGATCAGAGCTGGTTTATGCCCAATCATAAGGATTCTGTACCATACTTCTTGTCTTCTCCTGTATGAGACAGAAAGATGTTCTTAATATAATTTAGCCAGCATTGATTTAGAGTTTTCATTATATGCCACTGAACCTAATTGTAACTGGTAGAAGAACATAACTAACATTCCAAGTTCACAGACCTAGTAAACAATAAAGGCAGGATTCAAACCTGTTCCAAGTCACTTTTGAATGAGGCCAAAGTATTCTAGAAAATAATCCAGTGAAGATAAATACGTCTTTTAGATTTAGTTCTCCAGGAAACAGATTCTGAGATAGAAGTTGGAGATTTAATAGAAGAAACTTAACTGGGAAATTCTACCAGGAACCACCTCCATAAGGACTGGACATAAGAAGAAAATGAACTGTGAATTCAGTTGCAATTGAGAATTCAGTAAATCCCATGGGGAGCTTCAAAGTTGGAAGACTCTTTAGAGATGTCTCAAATGTAAGCAGGAGAGCAGGTCCTTTGGGCCCCACCTTAACCAGTCATTGAATGCCGGCTGTCCTCGGTGAAGGGTCATAGCCTTGGGTGAGGTAGCTCCTGGGAAGGGGCTCACTTCAGTGGGGCACATACTTGAATATCCACTGTACACAAGGTGCTATGCAGACTACCATGAGAAATATAAGGATGATTTGGATATATGTTCAGTTCTCAAGAGAACAAAATGTAGATGACAATGACGTATCAGGCAAGGCTGAAAATGACATTTGTAATAAAAGGAACAAACATATGTCCTGAGAATTCAGAGGAGGAAGACATTATTTCCATCTGAGAAATTAGGAACATTTTTATGGAAATGCCAGCACTTCGGCTGGACCTTGTAAGTGGGTAAGATGGGAACACGTAAAACCAAGAGTGGGCTTATGAGAGGTATTTTAAGATGAGGAAATAATGGCAACAGAGATGAGTAAGAAGAAAGTTTCATTTGGTTTAAGTATAAAGTAATGAAGGGAGATAGAAAAACTTCCCATAACAAAATAAGCTTAAGGAATATTTTGCCAAGAGTTGCAAATTATGGAATTAATTCCATAAGCATGAGGGGCTGCTTGAAGCACTTGGATCTAGAGAATGACATACCAGAAGCTTTATTTTAGGAATATTAATCTGGATTAGAAAAAACTATATGCCCTTAAAATCTTCATAATCTGCTCTTTAGAGAGGAAGAAATATCACAACTATTGTCTGCCAGGCAGTTACTTTATATGTTGTACCAAATAAGTAATGTCATGGTTTTTCATTAGCCGATTTTCTTCCCATTGTGCCAATATTTCAGTCCTGGATTTTAATCTTATCTCAAAAAGACATTGTCTTTGTTCAAACTGCTTTTTCCAGTAATTAATCTGATTATACACTTTAAACACTAGGGAGAGCTCAGGGATCTCAGTCACTCATTTCAGCCCAAGATCTAACAAGGGCCAAGGTCAAAATAGAGACTTCAAGGACATTCAGTGGGGACAAAATTAGCAACACAGCATACCCAAACTTCCCAAAGAAAATAATTTACTGTTAGAGATATGCTAGAAAAAAAAATCTATTATTTGATAAATATGTCACCATTCTGTTATTTATGTAATAGGAAAAAAATTAAAACATACTGAAACAAAACAAAAATGCACACTGTGGTCTAATTCAGTGATGATGACAGTTCTGTCTCTATGTGTACTGGTTAGAAGTGCAGGCTCCAGAGTTAGATCCTGGCTCAGTCACTTATGACCTGTATTCCCTGTCCAAATTACTAGATAGCTCTACACCCAGTTTTTCATCTGCAAAATTGGGTCACTAATTGTGTCTGCCTCAAGGGATTTATGAAGATTAAATGAGTTACTATATATCAGTCCCTTACAACAGTGTCTGGCACAAAGTAAGCACCCAGTAAATGACAGTCATCATCATTATCATCATCATCTTGCTGATTCACGTCACCTACTCACACAAATTTTTGTCATGTTGACATATTTGCATTGCTTTACATAGCTCTGTATATGCGTTTCTTATTATCATTCAGATATTCAATATCAATGTTTAGTCAACTGTGTTTTCTTTCTTGACAACTCAGATTATTTTTAAACAATATTCAAATTAAACTACTTCTTTTTTAATCTTGAAAATCTCTCAGTAGCTGTAATTCTCGAGCAGCATCTTTCCATCTGTTGCTTCCCCTCCACCCTTCCACCTACCTTTCCCACATTTTGTTCAGAAATAACAGAACAGATTAGGCAGCATTCCTCAGGATCCCTGGGTCCTGAAAGAGCTGTGTCCTACTGCATGGTGATTGCTGAGGACCACAAACACACTGACTGACTCAAGCCAACACAAATCTTTTCTCCAGACATTATTCATTCATGCTAGGTCTGTGTCACCACCATTGGGGTGGAGTTGGGTGGAAGAAAGAAAGGTTAGAGCCTTCTTCCT
Organism: Rhinopithecus bieti; assembly: GCF_001698545.2. Classification (NCBI taxonomy): domain Eukaryota; kingdom Metazoa; phylum Chordata; class Mammalia; order Primates; family Cercopithecidae; genus Rhinopithecus; species Rhinopithecus bieti. The sequence goes on from NW_016813672.1 coordinate 841,735, forward strand.
CTGTACAATTTTCTCTTTTCTCTTGCTCCTAGTTTAAGTTACGGTTGTGCTAAAAAGACCAAGCAGGACTAGAAAGGCACCTGTAGGAAAGGTGTGAACACTCCTTAAGTGTTAAACCTTTAATAATTAAGAAGGAGGGGAGTCCTTCTTAAATTGTCCACAAGTTGTCCAGCCAAGTGCCCTCAGTCTAGAGATCACTTGGTAATATAGGAAGAAGGCTCTTGCCTTCCTCCATGGGCAAGACCAAGGGGACAGATCTCACAAGTTCCCTGTTGTAGACCACCTTCCAGGTATGTGGGACTGCAAAATTCCCTTCCCAACCAGCCCAGAACTGCTTCCAGAGTCTGCTCACTTCATTGGTCTTCACTAGGTCTGGAGCAACTATTTATACAACACGGACAGAGCTTGGATGTGTTGACAATGGCATCCATCCATGCGAATGTAAAGCCCTTTGTGATACTTGACAGAGCCCACAGTATGCAAAGAATGGAGCAGGCTGCAGGCCTCAGCCAGTGGGTATGGGCTGTACACCTAGTGCTGCCACATTCCAACATAGAACCCAGAGGAACTAAGGATTCTTAAATTAGAACTTGGCCTTCCAGCCATTGTGAAGCTAGGAACAAGGTAGGAGGATAGAATGTAATTTACATAGCACTCTGTTAGTTTAGTTAATAACTCCTTTAATATTTATGTTGTAAGTCCCCATTTGTACTCATGTGCCACATCATGTTAACATGAGCATTTGCCTGGATCATGCTCTACATTCACCATTCCTCAAGAACCAAGGATGGCCTGAAAGATCAGAGGCCTAAAAGGATTTGGGTCATGAACCAGGACAGGTTTAGCCTAATGAATAGTACAGAAACCAGTATGGATAGGCACTTTAAAAAGCCTAGATGATTCAAATACCTTTGTAACTCAGCACCTAGCATAGTGACTTGTCAAATGAAAAATGAAGGAATGAATGAACCAACTTTCCCAAAGTCTCAGACAACTTGAGAAACTTGAGTATAGCCTTCCATTTGGCAGCAGCATTGCTGGTAATATGTGCAAATGTCTGTGCCTGAGGAGCAATGAAGCTGATAAACAATAACAATAGCTTTGAAATTTGCGTAAAATGCATATAGAAAGAACTATTTTCTGCTTTTTAACAACACATTGAGGTACTCACATGTGTAAACCAGGAATGCTACACTTAGAAATAAGTGCCACTTACGCTTAGCTCCTTGATTACATATTCAAATAAATGTACACGGTTTTATTTGAATGTATAATCCTATGTGAATGGGAACATTCAAACAAACTCATTTTGGTCCATTTGTTTAGATCTCTGATGGCTCATTCTAGTAAAATGTATGTACTTTCCCCATTTTTCTTTTCAAACCATTAACTGGAAGAAACATAATTTAAAGCATTTTGTTAAAATAGCATTAAGGTTGGTGAGTTGTTCTTTTTTTCTTTCTTTCTGGTGCTGCTCCACTGAACTGCAATGCATAGAAATGGACGCATTGCCACAAAAATGAATATACATTACGTACAACCTCAACAACATTCTGAGTAAAATGCCCTCATGTATAACAATGAATTGTTTTATGTATAAAGAAAAAATATTGGTTTCACTAGAACCAAAGAGAAAAGAAATGCTTCTTTGCCTCCCCCACCACTTCAACTATTGTGGATTGCAGGATTGGTTGGGGGAAGATGGAAAATAGGTGTTTGTCATTATATAAATGTTTAGCAGGTGATGGGAAAAAAAAAACAGCTCCAGGAAATTAGAAGAATATTTTTGTGTGTGAGGTATGTGGCCTTTTCCAATCTTATAAGTGTACTCCACAACCACTGATCTGGGGAGTGATGGGATTGGAGCTGAATTTCCAAAGGTTAATCTTGGAACTGTGTATAAAAGGGCAAATGAGAAAGAGTAACTGGGAGAAAGGGTAGTAAATAACTGTTAGTCTCAATGAGAGTAACAAGGGCCTGAAATGGGGTCACAGCAACTGCAAAGGGAGATGGGGACATGGTCAGCAGGTACTGATGATGGAGAAAGGAATGCGGCATTTGCAATCAAAAGAGTATTACTGCACGGGCTGGCACGGTGGTTCATGCCTTTAATCCCAGCACTTTGGGAGGCCGAGGCAGGCAGATCACCTGAGGTCAGGAGCTCAAGACCAGCCTGGCCAATATATAGTGAAACCCTGTCTCTACTAAAAATACAAAAATTAGCTGGGTGTGGTGGCACATGTCTGTAGTCCTAGCTACTTGGGAAGCCCAGATAGGAGAATCACTTGAACCTGGGAGGTGGAGGTTGCAGTGAGCCAAGATCACACCACTGCACTTCAACCTGGCCAAGAGAGAGACTCCGTCTCTCAAAAAAAAAAAAAGTGTTACTGCCTGTCCTCTCTCCTGAACCACAGCCCTTTACTTTAACACTCTGATGGACTTAACACACAGGGGTATCTTTCAGAAACTCAAAATGCTCACGATCCAGCATGAACTGACCATCTTTTATTTTTGTTTTTTTTCCACACAGTTCAGGGATATGTTAAAATTTTCCCCATCTAGGAAACATTCTTCAACACTGTTTCTCTGGTCAACTCTGAGTCTCTTCATCAAACTACTTTTGCCTCTTGTCTCACACATGTTTAACCACAACTTTCCTTCCTGCCTCACTGTTCGAGAGGGGACAGCATTTGGACAAGGACAAAAACGGTAAAATGAGCCTTAGATGGAAAGGGTGAAGGGATGGGCAACAAGTATCTGCCTACCTTTTAGGCTTCTCATCTCTCTCTGGTCCATTTCAGATAGTAAGATGAGGCATAAGATGATTATCTGGGAGGGAGGTTTCCTTCGGGGTTTGACAGGAGCCAGGGTGGGCACAGAGGACCAACTTGAGCCAGCTTACGCCCCAACCAGTTCATTAGAGTGAAAGAAAGTAAAAATTCAAGCCAAGACCCCCACAAAAACAAAATGTGCATTTGGCTGCAGCAGCACTTTGTGTTTTTCTGAGCAAATGTAACCTGGCAAACAGTCAGGCCACTCTTCGCATCTGGCATAGTTGGAAGGAGAGGTTCCCAACAGCAGGAAAGCCTATTAATGCCTCTACCCAGTGGAATCTTGCTTCCATTCCCATTGCTTTATAGAAACAACTCTGGGAAATGACCTTTTCACTTCCCATCTGTACACCCTCTACCTTGTGCTTCCTGGCTCTCTGTGGTGGCCCCTGGGCACTCCTGCTTCTTTGTCTCCAGGTTGTGTCTGGCTCCCTCCACCCTCTCCAACTGCTCATGTGCAGCCTGCACCTCAAGCTCTTCTTCCTCCTCCTCCTTCTTGCCCTTATCTCTCTTCTGGATTTTTTTCTCCACCAGAAATCTTAATTCATCATATGGCTTCAAAATCCACATGCACCCAGCTAACTCCTACATCTCTATCTCTAGTTCCAAAATCTCACCTAAGCTCCAGCTTCATATTTTCAAATGTCTGCCAGGAATCTTCTGATATTTTTTCAGGCTTCTCCAAATGAATGCATCCAAAATGAAGCTTACCAGCCTACTTTCCAAACCTGCTTTTTCTTCTGAATTTCCCCATAACGCAATGCTCCCAACATTCCTACTCGAAGTCTAATTGTTATTTATTCATTCATTGAAAGAAAGCTCTAACTGAACACCTGTCATGCTCCACAAACTGAGGTAGCCTCTGGGTACACATTCCTGCCGCAGGCACCTGTAACTCATTTTTTTTTTTTTATTAGTCCATCTATTGCTAAATTCTAACAACTCTATCTTGGTAATATCTTTCAAATTCATTCTGTCTTATGGAGTCCGGCTTTTACTATTCAAATCCAGACCTTTGTGAGTTCTTAGATGGATCATTGCTATGGCCTCCTGCAGTATATTCCTCCTTTCTAATTCATTTGACAGTTCATCCCCAAATTAATCTTTTCAAAACACAATTTTCATGGATCAGAAGCCAACACAAAGAGTGGAAAGACAGCTGCATCCCAACAACCTATGTGACCCTTTGCAAATCACTTACTACCTTTTCTTAGCCTGTTTCTTCTTTTGTAAAATGGGACTAATGATTCTTTCCTCATCAGGGATGTTACCAAGATTAATGAAATGAGACTACCATGATTCTAAGTATTTTCAAATATTACTTCATTAAATCCTTTCAACAATGTCATGAAGTATGTACTATTAGAATACCCTTTTCACAGATAAGGAAACTGAGGCACAATGAGGGGAAAGTATTAATAATTTGCCTTAACTCATATAGCTAAGTAGTACAAATTCAGGACTGGAACCTAGGCAGTCAGATTCTAGAGTATAGGCTCTTACCTGACACATTGTAGGCAAAAACAGGAACTAAAATGTTAGTTCCTCCCAGATATATATGAGCTTATTTTTCTCCTTTTTGCACAAACTGGATAGAGTTACATTTCTAACACTTGCAACTGAGTCTTAATATACATGCCAACCAGTTGAGTTTAACTCTGGTGAATAGCAGGGAGCACAGGAGCATCTCTGGCGGCCAACAAATCAAACTCCACACAAAGCTTTGTAACTTATTAATAATCTCTTTCAAATACATACAACACATTTTGTTAAAAGGAAGAATGTACAGAAAGCTTGACAAAAGCATATTTCTAAAGTAAATTCTCTAAACAAAATCTCAAATATTTACTCAAAAGCACAGGTAAATTCCAACAATCAGCTTTGTAGTTCAGAGTGTATAGTTTAGATGTCGAACTTCCTCTCTATACTGGTATTGCTAGTGTCTCACTTGAAGTGAACCTGTTGATAAGCTAATAAACTTGAACTTGGCATATAATCTGCATTTGTTCTTCCATTTCAGGTTATTTATTTACTCATTTAACCATCATTCAAATATTTGAGCAAAGTTTTAGATTAATGTGTTAGATAGCATTGCCACCAGAAAAAGGGTTGTTAATCATGCCAATGTCTACTTTGCATTGACAAATAAATATTTCATTCAATAAGAGCTTTGTCTCTTAAACATCTTACCACCCTGAAGCCAAAACTGTACTTTTACTTCCCCAGTCTTTCCCTCCCCAGCCATAAAATGGACTCAAGTCTTCAGCCCTGGGAGCATTCTCAGCACGTCTTCTCTGCAGCAGGACTTAGTAGGACAGTCGTCATTTAGACTCTTCAGGTTTATCTTTATCTTTTTATCCTGAGGCTGCACATTGTACACACAGAATTTCTTTTTAAATTATGCATTTTAAGTTAAGTAGTTTCAGCTATGCTGGCATTGTAAGCAAAGAATGTGGAACAGGAGTTTTGAATTGTTTCCCATATAGAGATGGTGAATGCTAGTCTAGCTTTACAATAATGTTGTATAAAAATCAACCAACTAAATGAGTTTAATACAAGTCTGATGAAATAACAATACACCTGGCTGTATGTAATTTACAGGCTCTTAATAGTTTGTAGTGAGTGTTCAATGCTCAAGGCTAAATAAATAAATAGCCTGAAGTTTGAATACTAATGTATTACCAATATCTTTCTTCATTCAAGTACAGAAGGCATAAAACTGAGCTGGATGTATTGTCTGGGTTAGAATTAATCTTTAGGCAGGCAGATGGCTTTTATTTTAAACAATTTATGTGAATTTTCTCATCTCTCAAGCAAGCCTCATTAAGATTTATGGGCTTTGCAAATAATTCTGAAAGTTTTTATGGAGCCACAAAGTTGTTCTTTAAAACATCCAATCTCATGTTTGAGGGAAATGATAAACAGGTGACTTGGTCACTTCTGTGTGATTCTTTCAATGAGAAGATTGACTATCAATAAATAAGCTCATCTTTTTTTTGAAATGTCAGGTTTTTAAATATACCTTACTTATCTGCAGATACCAAGTACATAAGAAGGATAAAGCATCTGAACTAACAGTTCCACTACATCTCCCTTTTTTGACTCATGAAATTCAGGAAAGCCCAAGAAAGACTTTAGAGTAATAACAACGGCTTTATTAATCATCAGAGTAATCCATTACTGTAAATCCTCCCAATGGCTTCCCATCACCTGTAGAGTAAAATTCAAATCCCTTAGCCTAATAAATTGTTGATGACCACCACCCTACCTACCACTCACATCTCACTGTAGCCCTCCTTGCAGATAACTCATGAACCTTAGAAGCTAATTCTTCTGCCTCATCCACCCACAGCCAACACAGAGAGCCAATGTTCCATGCTATTTCCTACCTCCGGGCCTTTGCTGCTGCTTCCCTCTGCCTAGAATCACTTCTCCCTCCTCTTAGCCCATCAAATAACACTTTCAGATTAAGTATAAACTCCTTCATGTATCCCCCTTAGGATTCTATTCCTACCCAGCGAGAGTTGACCTGCTTCTTTGTTTTCAACCATACTCTGCATATGTTCTTATAATAACATCAGTAACACTTTATTAGACTTATTTACTTATATGTTTATCACCTATTAAGAGATTATGAACTTCTTGAATACAGAGACCATTTTATTTATCTTTATACTCTTAGTGATTAAAACATAGCTCACATACATTAGATAATAAATGGTGAGGGAATAAACAAACACATAAATAAATAAACTTTGCTTCTACACTAAAATTGAAAATGGGAAGGAAAGTTGAGCTGGGAAAGCGCAAATTTCTTAATCATCCTTTAAAAGTTCTATCTGAGCAGACAACAAGACATGACTTAAAAGCGAAGGGATTTTTCTATTGAGAACAAGAGGTCTAAAATAACACGTTCAGGTCATTATGGCTACAAACCTAATGCCCTTAAAGTCTGAGGTGATGAACACAACAAAGATTTTGTTACTCTTCTGGGAAAACCACTGTTCACACAAACGACTGTTGTTTTACAGATAAATAAGAATCTTTTTTTTTTTTTTTTTAATTTGCCATTTAAGGGTATGCCTGTTTAAAATACAGATTCCTTGACCCCATCCCAGCCCCACTGAATGAAACTGAATCTCTGAGGATGCGGACTGTGCGGCTGCAGTTTTTGCAAGCTTCCCAAACGTTTCCTAAAGTTTGATAACCACTTCTCTACATACAGCTGGTAGACATTGATAAGCATCAGTTTATGCCAAAAATCCCAGGTACTGCGTAGGGCTGCGATTGTTTCTCCCCATTTCCTGACAGTTCTTAGAACTGGAGCTTTTTATTTTTCTTCTCTGATGCAAAACTAGCAGCTCAATTATACATGACTTTCTGACCCCCAAATCGTATTATTGCATGGCACATTTTTTGAGGTTTGCTTTGAAAAGCACTTCAAAGTGACAGATAATCCAGATTTCTCTGATTTATCTAATTAAAACTGTAAGCCCTGCTGGGCACACCACACCTGTGCTCTGCTTTCTGCACTAGTAGCATCCAATTTGCTATAGGGCACAGGTCTATGGGCTTGAATCTGATCAATCATAACATTAGTTTCAGAAGATATTAATTAATATAATTACATAATTAATGCCAGTAGGTGAATTAATGTAAGATTTTATGGGGGTAAATTATATGCAGTACATGTTAGAAATATGCTATAAAATATTTCCTATCAGCTAAAGTTACATTATTATGGTATTTTCAGCAAATTTACACAGATGTAGTAAGATTTAATTATTCTCTTACATGTCTAATTTACCAGGATATTATTTTATTCTTTCAGCTCTGGATCCTGAAAGCTCTCCACGTCAGGCCACAGTTGTGTTATTATTTCATTGTTAAGCTCATGAACTTTTCAACTTATCTATGAAGTAGAATTTGATCTGTTTGAACAATAGAGAGTATATGAGTTTTTGAGTAATGAGTCAAATGTTCAAACAATAGTTTTTTTCTGAGGTTAGGGCCACAATTGCAAAATAAACCATTTCCAAGGAAGTCTAATGGTGATCATTCCTTAAATTCTTCTCTTCTTAGAAAAATGGGCTGTGCCTTGAGGTGGCGGCGTGCTTTTATTTGCCTTTTCACTGATTTCATTGAAGAGTAGATATATAGGTTGCTTCCACTTATAAATTCATAAAACTGTAGAATATATGAGCCAGTGGGACTTTCGAGGTTAACTTCCTTGTTCAAGGTAAGGTCAGTGACAAAAATGGGACTACAATCAACTCTACTCTTTCTACGGTAACCAAATACCCCTTTTCCTAAAAATTATCTTCAACCTCTTTTTCTTGTCCCTATTTGTTCACCTTTTACTTAGCTCTTCAGGAACGCAATTAAAATCTTTACCTTCAGCCGGGCGCGGTGGCTCAAGCCTGTAATCCCAGCCCTTTGGGAGGCTGAGACGGGCAGATCACGAGGTCAGGAGATCGAGACCATCCTGGCTAACACGGTGAAACCCCGTCTCTACTAAAATACAAAAAACTAGCCGGGAGAGGTAGCGGGCGCCTGTAGTCCCAGCTACTTGGGAGGCTGAGGCAGGAGAATGGCGTAAACCCGGGAGGCGGAGCTTGCAGTGAGCTGAGATCCGGCCGCTGCACTTTAGCCCGGGCGACAGAACAAGACTCCGTCTCAAAAAAAAAAAAAAAAATCTTTACCTTCACTCCACTAGGCACTAACTGCACTGCAAGTTTATCTATGTGTTTACTCTGAAGTTCCGGGGACAGAACCTTGAGACAAACCAGGTACTTCCAGAACTATCTCCCCACTGCGAGATTGCCTCCAGACAAGTGCTAATTTACAGCCTGGCTTTGCCCATGATGGCACCATGCAAGCCACCCAATGAATAAGACACTGAACAAGTCATGTAGACCTGGCACCTCCTTGCTCACTACTCTGCATGCTATTCACTCTAAGTTCCCCTTTCAAGCCCCTGCTTTCTGCCCTGAAAGCTGAAGCGGTGCCCTCAAGGCAGGCGCCTGTACTACCTCCCCTCAGCTAGCTCTGGAATAAGGTCACTTTGTGTCTCCCAGACCTCGCTCTTGTTAATCGGACACTGCAAATGGCCAGCAACTGGACTTGCATTTGGTTACATGACTAATGACGCTTTCTCCTGTTTTATAAATTCAACTTAATTGATTTAACAAATGCAAATTACATGCCTACTTTGTATAAAGGAAACATCTTTTTAAACATATAAGGCTTTCTTTAGGTAGGACATGGTGTTTTATGCCTGTAATTCCAGCACTGTAGGGGACCCAGGCAGAAGAATCACTTGAGGCCATGAGTTTGAGACCAGTCTGGGCCACAAAGGAAACCCCACGTCTACAAAATATTTTTTAAATATTTTTTTTAAAAAGTGATTACTGGGGCATGGTGGCTCATGACTGTAATCTCAGCACTTTGGGAGGCTGAGACAAGCAGATTGCTTGAGACCAGGAGTTCCAGCACAGACTGGGCAACATGACGAAACCCTGTGTCTACAACAAATACAAAAATTAGCCAGGCATGGCTAATTTTGGTAGTCTCAGCTACTCAAGAGGCTGAGGTGGAAGGATCACTTGAACCCATGAGACGGAGGTTGCAGTGAGCCAAGATCGTGCCACTGTACTCCAACCTAAGTGACAGAGTGAGACTCTGTTTCAAAAAATATTAAAAAAAGCGATTACCCCAAAACATCTGCCACAAATCTCTTTTAATATGAGACACCATTTCTTTATAAAGTTTTTGTTTAAACTAAATGTATAACCATATTAATAACATTAATCTGACAAAAAATTCTTATATGTCCATTCATGTATTTGCTCATTCATCTACTCAATTATCAAGCATTTATTGAGAGTCCCATCATGTCCCTAGCACAGCTAGGTCTAAGGCTATGTAGATAACAAGAAAGGGTTTCTGCCCTTGAGGAATTTATGGTTTAGTGGGGAGAGACAGAGATATCAATCAATAAATAGAAACATACAAATTTTGATCCAGGCAAGGAAATGCTGGAATAATGGCTTAAAATACAGCATGAAGAAGTCAACACAGTAACATATGTGATGGGTTTTGAAGTATTACCTCACCACCTCTTTTGAATGTTTGAGTGCAATTAATGGGTCCCTGGCAGTGTCATGCTTGGAGTTACCATCTATCAGTTACAAGAAATTCAGACTCACTTTACCACTCTCACTGTCTCCTCTTTTACACATCAAAGGAGGAGGAGGTTTCAGTTTTGCCCTAACCAAGTTTGCTAACTAATTCATAGCAACTGAACCTTTAAAACTGACTTCGGCAGGCAGTGTTGGAAGCATGGTAGCTGGGGTTCGGTGGTTACTCCAAGGGAATAAGGCATCGTCTTATCACAGTTGTAAAGACTCTTTGAGGGTGGAAGAACCCACTCCCCATCATTATGCTCTGAGAAGAGACCTACTTTATACAAAGTAGGCACCTAATTTGTATATGTTAAATCAATGAACTTGAATTTATAAAACAGTAGAAAGCATCATTAGTAGTGTAACCAAACGCAAATAGTCCTTGAAGATCAGTGCTCTGTCATCTTTTCACCTACTTATATTCACAGAGCACAGAACTGCCCCAGAGTGGTGAGGTTGCTCAGGCTGCAGAGTGCCTGTCATTTCAGAGGATGGTGACTGCGTAGCCAGCTGTGAGGCAAAGCCTTTCAGGAGCAATGGCAAGACCTGAAGAGGGAAGTGTGGACAGTGGCACTTCTGTGGAGGAAGCTGTCCCTAAAGGCTATTTGAGGAAGGTATAGTGTTCGATTGAGAAGACTTCCTACCCAAAGTGTTTGAGACTTTCCTGAGCTGTTTTTTCAGTTCACCTGTCCAGTTGCTTCCTGGAGAGCAAAGTGGCTGGGTCAGAACTAGTTCCAGGGTTTGCTGCATCATGGTAGCAGAATCCAACTCTTCGCTCCTTCCCACAACTCAAAACTACTTCCAATCCTGACTTTCACAATTGCAGTAAGAATTATCACCTTTCTCTGTCAATAAGCTTTGGTAAGGAACATCCTAGTCCACCAGAAAACCAAATCCCAACTCAGTTTCTTCTTCCTGGAATGTCCATATGTTCCTTATGTATCCAGTCCTTTTCAAAAACACTCTGACTCTAACACTGAGAGAGGCTGGCTTCCATAAATCAAAAGAAAATGTCTATATACCTCATCCACAGAAGGGAGGGGTCCTTCAGACCTACTTAACAATGAACTTCTATCTCTAAGCAGTATAGCACTTCACTCTAAAGTGAAGACTTTAGAGGTAGATTCCTTGCATTTGAGATATCCTGGCTCTACCACTTACTATCTGTGTAATTTTAAACTTCCTGTGTCAACTCATTTGTAAAGTACATATTGTAATAACCCCTACTTCATGGGTTGCTATACTACCTATAATTAAAACAGATAGCATTTAGATCAAAGTAAGCAAGCACAATATAAATGTTAGTGAGTGCTATTATTTTACTAAAAGCAGCTGGAAGCTGCTTTCATAAGAAACAAAGATCTCTGTGGTAGAATGCTTTACTACAGAAGGAAGAATAAGAAATTGTTGGCTGGGCGTGGTGGCTCACACCTGTAATCCCAGCACTTTGGGAGGCCGAGGCAGGCAGATCACGAGGTCAGGAGATCGAGACCATCCTGGCTAATATGGTGAAACCCCGTCTCTACTAAAAAAAATGCAAAAAAGTAGCTGGGTGTGGTGGTGGGTGCCTGTAGTCCCAGCTACTCAGGAGGCTGAGGCAGGAGAATGGCGTGAACCAGGGAGGTGGAGCTTGCAGTGAGCCCAGATCGCACCACTGTACTCCAGCCTGCGCAGCAGAGTGAGACTCCATCTCAAAAAAAAAAAAAAAAGTTGTTAAGCAGGATGGGTGCAGTGGATCAGCCCTGTAATCCCAGCTCTTTGGGAGGCCGAGGTGGGTGTATTACCTGAGGTCAGGAGTTCGAGATCAGCCTGACCAATATGGTGAAACGCTGTCTCTACTAAAAATACAAAAAATTAGCCGGGCATGGTGGCATGTGCCTGTAGTCTCACCTACTCGGGAGGCTGACAGGGGAGAATTCCTTGAACCCGGGAGGTGGAGGTTGCAGTGAGCCAAAAGCGTGCCACTCCACTCCAGCCTGGGTGACAGAGACTCTGTCTCAAAAAAAAAAAAAAAAAAAAAAAAAAAAATTTTAAAACAAACATTCAAGACATCTCAAAAGAAGAGAAAATATAAAAGTATGAAGGTATTCAATCTTTCAACAAATATTTATTGAGGCCCTATTCAAAGCAAAAGGAATATAGCCATGAGACGATAATCTCTGCCCCCATGGAGTTAATATTTAATAGGGGTAGAAGGACAGATAAATACACAAGATATTTAGGTAAAATGACTAACAGATCATGATGATGACTCTGAGAAAAAAATAAAATGGAATGGGGGATAGAAATTAGAAAAAAAAGGTGCAATTTTAGTTAGGGTGGTCAGAGAAGGCTTTATTGTCATGCTAATATTTTCACACGGGCCGGAAGATTTTCCACTGGCAAACCAGGGGAAGATTTTCCAAGTTTTTTGTAAAGTTTCACAAGTGGAAACTTGCATGGTGTGTGTGAATAACAGCAAGAAGGCCAGTACAGTTGGGCAGAGTAAGGGAGGGAAGGATTGATAGAAGATAATGTCAAAGAGGTAGCAGGGAGCCAGATAATGTATGCTTTCTGTATTAGTCAGGGTTCTCTAGAGGCACAGGACTAATAAGATGGATGTAGACATGAATGGGAGTTTATTAAGGAGTATTGACTCACATGATTACAAGGTTAAGTCCCACAACAGGCCATCTCCAAGCTGAGGAGCAAGGAAGCCAGTCCCAAAACCTCAAAAGTAGGGAAGCCGACAGTGCAACCTTCAGTCTGTGGCTGAAGGCCCGAGAGTCCCTGGCAAACCACTGGTACAGGTCCAAGAGTCCAAAAGCTGAAGAACTTGGAGTCTGATGTTCAAGGGCAGGAAGCATCCAGCACTGGAGAAAGATGGAGGCCAGAAGACTCAGCCATTCTAGTCCCTCCACGTTCCTCTGCCTGCTTTTGTCCTAGCCGCTGCTGGCAGCTGACTAGATGGTGCCCACGCAGATTGAGGATCTGCCTCTGCCAGTTCACCTACTCAACTGTTAATCTCCTTTGGCAACACCCTCACAGAAATACCCAGGAACAATACTTTGCATCCTTCCATCCAATCAAGTTGACAATATTAACCATCACAAGTCCACCCCTTGTCAATTTGAACTCATACCATCTCCTGAAATCACAATAATCTTCAACTAAGACAATAACAAGGTCATAAATTACACCTAACATAATACAGTTATTCTTTGTATAACCAAAAGTGCACCAATCCCCAACCCAAATACTATTACATAAAGTTAACAACACTTAAATGCTGATATGAAGTCAATGAATCTTATGTCACATGATAAAGGAAAAAGAAAGCAAACAAAATGGAGATATTTTTAGTTCAAGTGTATACATGTACAAACATGTTCTTAACAAAAGGAGGAGGAAATATTCATGACAATTACAGTTCTCGTTTCTGCAACTGGTCATGTGGTTGTAGCTGGTATTGATGCCTACCTCCTTCTACTACCCATTCTGTATTCCCTTTGCCTTTTGCAAGCACCTCAGCAGGTCATGGCTTTTTACCATGGTGGAGTGACCCAGATCTTCATTCCTGAAGGGTCTGGGGCCATTTGTAGTCCTGCCTGGATTGAGTTGTTGTTGTTTCCCATTGACCTTAATCACAGGGCATGGTAATACTAAGAGGCACCCTAAGGGATCTCCTGTATTCCACGCATACTCTTCTTCACCTCCACTGTGTAGTAGTAGACTGATTTCATTTTGATAGTCTGAGTCAATCACCTCAGTCAACACTGTAACTCCCTTCTTAGCCTGTTGACAGAGGTAGAAGGAGCCCAAAGTGGCCAGGTGGCAATTTTAACTTCTAGCTTAATGGAATCAGTGTTGTGTCTCCTGGTGGCAGCATTCCTCCCAATGGAACTAAGACCTCTAGGCCAGCAGAATGTGATGTCGTGGGAACAGGAAGCAAAAATGTTGCTAGTGGGTCTCTAGAAGTGATGGTGAGTGGTGCCACTTCCACTTCCACCCCTTGATCCCTGGACCTGTGAATCCCGGCTATAGGAGAAACAGTACTGTATATTGGACACTGATTCACAGCATACAAAGCCTTCTGGAGAACTTTGTGCCAGCCCTGCAAAATATTGTCACCTAGTTGGTGTTGTAACTGTAACTTCAGAAGGCCATTCCACCATTCTATCATCCTGCTTCAGAATGATGGAGAATGGAGTAAGACCACTGAATTTCATGAGCACGAGCTCACTGCTGCAACTCTTTAGCCATAAAGTGAGTGCCTTGGTGAGAGGCAATGCCATGTGAAACACCGTGACGGTGGATAAAGCATTCCGTGAGTCCATGAATGGTAGTCTTGGCAGAAGCATTGAATGCAGGATAGGCAAACCTGTATCTAGAGTAACTGTCTATTCCAGTTAGGACAAACCACTGTCCTTTCCATGATAGAAGAGGTCCAATATAATCAACCTGCCACCAAGTAGCTGGCTGATCACCCTGAGGAATGGTGCCACACTGAGGACTCAATGTTGGTCTCTGCTGCTGGCAAATTTGGCACTCAGCAGTGGCTGTAGCCAGGTCAGCTCTGGTGAGTGGAAGTCCATGTTGCTGAGCCCATGTGTAACCTCCATCCCTGCCACCAAGGCCACTTTTTTCATAGGCCCATTGGGTGTTTACAGGTGTGGATGGGGAAAGAGGCTGAGTGGTATCCATAGAACGAGTCATCCTATCCACTTTATTAAAATCCCCTGCTGCTGAGGTCACCCTTTGTTGAGCACCCACATGAGACACAAATATGTTCACAGTTTTTGACCACTTAGAGAGGTCCATCCACATAACTCTTCCCCAAATTTCTTTGTCACCAATTTTCCAATCATGCTTCTTCCAAGTCCCTGACCATCCAGCCAAACCATTGGCTACAGTCCTTGAATCAGTATATCATCACACATGTGGCCATTTCTCCTTCCATGCAAAGTGCACAATGAGGTGCACTGCTCAAAGTTCTGCCCACTGGGAAGATTTCCCTTCACCACTGTCCTTCAGGGATGTCCTAGAAAGGGTCTGTAGTGCTGCAGCTGTCCATTTTTGGGTGCTTGCATATCCTACAGAACCATCTGTGAACCAGGCCCTAGTCTTCTCTTCCTCTGTCAACTCATCATAGGGAACTCCCCATGAGGCTAGCGGAGAGAAGGCAGGGTGGCAGGAGTGGGGACCATGAGCATTTGAGCCACTTCCTCATGTAACTTACTTGTGCCCTCAGGACCTGCTCAAGCCTAGTCACATACATGCCACTTTCATTTGATGATGGAATGCTGCTGTGCACATCCCGCTTTATGACTAGATGGGTCAGAAAGCACCCAGTTCATGAGAGGCATTCAGGTTGCGTGGTGACTTGATGACCCATAGTCAAACGTTCAGTTTCCACCAAAGCCCAGTAACAGGCCAAGAGCTGTCTTCTCAAAAGGAGAGTAGTTATCTGCAGAAGATGATGGCAGGGCCTTGCTCCAAACTCCTAGAGACCTCTGCTATGATTTACCTATGGGGACCTGCCAAAGGCTACAAACAGCATCCCTATCTGCCACTGATAACTCAAGCACCATTGGATTTCTTTCTTTCTTTTTCTTTCTCTCTTTCTCTTTTTCTTTCTTTCTCTTTTTCTTTCTTTTTCTTTCTCCCTATCTCTCTTTTCTTTCTTTCTTTCTTTCTTTCTTTCTTTCTTTCTTTCTTTCTTTCTTTCTTTCTTTCTTTTTCTTTCTTTCTTTCTTTCTTTCTTTTTCTTTCTTTCCTTCCTTCCTTCCTTCTTTCTTTCTTTCCTTCCTTCCCTTCCTTCCCTTCCCTCCCTCCCTCCCTCCCTCCCTTCCTTCCTTCCTTCCTTCCTTCCTTCCTTCCTTCCTT
>NW_016813672.1:860113-939244 GCF_001698545.2 Rhinopithecus bieti
TGCACAGCAAAAGAAACTACCATCAGAGTGAACAGGCAACCTACAGAATGGGAGAAAATTTTTGCAATCTACTCATCTGACAAAGGGCTAATATCCAGAATCTACAAAGAACTCAAACAAATATACAAGAAAAAAACAAACAACCCCATCAAAAAGTGGGGAAAGGATATGAACAGACATTTCGCAAAAGAAGACATTCATACAGCCAACAGACACATGAATAAATTAGGTTTTTAAGTGATCAAATATTGCACATTTTCACACACACCCTAAAAGTAGTATGAAATACAAGTGACTGGGATAAAACATAACATAAGCAAACTAGGACATAAAAGTGTCATTTTTCTATAAAATTGAAATAATTTTTTTGGGAACAATTTTCTATTTGATAGCTTCATGAGTATATCTATCTCGACATGTCAACTTTTTTTGAGAAATATCATTTTTAATGGTAATTCCAAATACAAATGTGGTTAAAGTCCAGGAAGAAGTAAACACTTTTTCCCTTACTAAATTAATCATGCCCAAAGTTGAAAGGATGTCAATTTTGCAAAAGGAGGTTTGGACAAATGATGCATTTGATATCTGAACCCTGACTTCTGCAAATACAAATGCAGAAATGCTGCATCCTTAACCCAAAATTACATGCCATTCTTTTTTACAAATCTGGAAATTCTTTTCCACGTGAAGATTGTCCTCAAGGGATTGTATTTATTCATCTTCACTTTCTTAAATTTAAGATTTATTAAGATTATTTTATCTTTATTAAGATTTATTTAATCTTTATTAAGATTCCAGGATAGGCCGGGCGTGGTGGCTCACGCCTGTAATCCCAGCACTTTGGGAGGCCAAGGTAGGCGGATCACAAGGTCAGGAGATCAAGACCATCCTGGCGAACACAGTGAAACCCCGTTTCTACTAAAAATACAAAAAATTAGCCGGGCGTGGTGGCGGGTGCCTGTAGTCCCAGCCACTCAAGAGGCTGAGGCAGGAGAATGGTGTGAACCCGGGAGGCGGAGGTTGCAGTGAGCTGAGATTGCACCACTGCACTCCAGCCTGGGTGACAGAGCCAGAATTTGTCTCAAAATAAAAAAAGATTCAGGATAAGGCTTTTCTAGCCTAGCTTAGCTATAAAATGGCTTTAATTCATGTGCTTCAAGATGCCCACCTTTATCTTGAATATTCAAATAAAAGAAAAATACCTCAAATTAATTTTTTTTTCTGAGAGTGTCTTGCTATATTGCCCAGATTGGCCTCTAACTCCTGGGCTCAAGTGATTCTCCCGCCTCAGTCTCCAGAGTAGCTGGGACTACAGATGTACACCACTGAGCTTGGCTCAAATTAATTATTTGATTGTTAAATAAAATAGGTCTCCAACAATGATACAAACCGGATTTCACCTGATTATGCTTACCTCTTCCATGTTACTAAAAGATTAATGTTTTCAGTCAACCTAATGACCAACTGCACTCATTTATATACGAGGGGTTCCTAGGAAAACAACAGGAATTTATACTTGAAAATTCAGAGTATTTCTTTGTTTTAATTATCATTCACTGCAAATGTTTCGCTGTCTACAGGTCTATTTTAAGTCCCTAAATTAATATCAGATTTGACAGGTAGTGATTATTATCTAAATCTTTAGCTCCTTCAGAGTGTTCATATGCTCTGAAAAGATATTTATTTGGATTAAATGCTCTAACCTTTTATTTTTAGGAGCTGTATATACACAGAAATAAAAAACAAGTAAACATTTTCCTTTTACACAGCTTAAGAGTCAATGAAAGCACCATCTCTTCCCTCCCACCTCTTGACACCAATTTAAAAACTACCATTAAATGGCCACTAAATCATCATCCACAAACTCAGAGCAACAGTTTGTTTGGAAATGCAAAATAAAAATCAGAGTTCAATAGTTAAAAGTAGTTGCACTGTGACCTATAGTATTTCTATATATGTATCAAAATTATGGACAGCTATTTTTTATCAACTTAATGATTTCACAACTGGTATCCACTGGAATTCAGTTTTTCAATGCCAACATGATACATATTTTAAAGCAAAGCTCTTTCTTCAACATAAAATCAATAAAAAAATTTCTATTTTAAACAATCGTCTACATTCAAAGAGATAATGATATTCACTTAATTATAAGTAACTGGCTTTCAAAGCCTACTATGGTTTTCACCAATAAAGCCCTGGCATTTTTATCAAGAACATATGTCACACTGTTTTAACAAAAGCAATGGAAACAAACAAACACAAACCAACAACAAAACAAAACAAAAGCAATGACATTTTCCTTTACATTTTAGGATAAAATTGTAGCCATTGCTTCAACATGATTAATTCATTGTGTAATTCTGACACTTTCATAAGGAAACAACTTTTAATATTTTTAAATTGTTAAATTGTGTAGAATAAATTTAAATCATCATCAAGGACAATACAAACTGCAGTAGTAAAATATATAAATATAACATCCAAATTAAATTTACGGGGATAATTATTCAGAATCTAAACTTAATCTTATTTCCTAAAACAGGAGACTTCCTTCAAGGGCAGCTTCACTCACAACATATAAGGCAGAAGTATGCTTTTCCACCACTCATCTTGATGACAATGTGGTATAGAAATAAGAGAATGTGCTTTTGAGTCTGTGGAAATTAAATTGAAATCAGAATGACATCATGTATGAGTTAACATGACCTCCAAAAAAATGTCTAATTCCCTTGGGTCTCAGATTTTACATTCTTGAAATATGAGGAACTGTGCTTACTTTGTAGTGTGGCTATGATGTTTAAATTAAGAATATTGGTCAAGTGTTAACAGAATGCCTGAAACTTAAGAGTCCAAAGGTGGAAGGAAGAGAGAGATTTTATACAAATAAATATAGAAATGTATACAGTCATATGGCAGATCATGACATTTTGGTCAATGATAGACCACATATACAATAGTGGTCTCATAAGATTATAATAAGGCTGAAATATTCCTATTGCCTAGTGGCATAATAGCTGTTGTAACTTCACAGGACCATGCATTATTCGCGTGTTTGTGGTGATGCTGGTGTAAACAAACCTGCAACACTGTCAGTTGTATAAATAATCCATCTGAGAAAGTGAATATGTCATAGGGGCAGAGACATGTTGTGGGATGAATTTTGTCACCCCAGATTCATATGTCGAAGTCCTAACCCCTAGTATCTCAGAATGTGCCAGTATTTGGATATAAGATAATTAAGGGGTAATTAGGGTTAAATGATGTCATTAGGGTAGGCACTAATCTGACTGGGGTCCTCGTAAGAAGAGATGAAGACACAGATAAACATAAAGACCATGCAGAAACACAGGGAGACGAGGGTCATCTACAAGCCAAGGAGAGAGGCCTCAGAAGAAACTGACCTTACTGACACCCTAATCTCAGACTTCTAGCCTTTCAGGACTGTGAGGAGATAAATTTCTATTTAAGCTACAAAGTCTGTGGTACTTTGTTATGGCAGCCCTAGACAACTAAAACAAAACCACAGCATTCATTCATTCAGCAAATAGTTGTTGAGCCTTTATATGAGGTAGGCACTGTTATAAGACCATGGGGAAATAGGAGTAAACAAAACTAGTTTAAATCCCTGTCCTCCTTGGATCTTATAGTCTGGCAAGGACTGGAGCTGAGACAGACAATAATGAAGACACTAAAATGTATGGTGTGTTTGATGGTGGTTAAGCCCCACAGGGAAAATAAAGCAGAGAATCGAGATCTAGAGTGTTGGGAACAGGAAACAGAATGATGTACAATTTTAGAGTGTCCAGGGGAAGTCACTAAGGAGATGTAAAGTAAAGATCTGATGGAAGTAAGGAGTGAACCATGCAAGTATCAGGGAGAAGAACATTCCAGACAAAGGGACAGTAAGTGTAAAGACCTGAAGCAGGACAGTGCCTGGTATATTCAAGGAACAGAGAAGCTCGGTGTGGTTGCAGTAAAGTGAACATAGAGAGAATAGTATTAGTTGAGTGCAAAAGTAATTGTGGTTTTTGCACTGTTGATATTGGAATACATTCTTAAATAAATGTAGTTATGTTATATATCATTTTAAGGGGCATTTGTTGCTTTTTTTTTTTTTTTGCTAATGACTTATTACTTGCTGTTTATGTTTATTTTAGACTGTGGAAATGATGTTAGACAAAGAGCAAATTCGAGCATTTTCTTACTCGAGTTCAAAATGGGCTGTAAAGCAGCAGAGACAACTTGCAACATCAATAACACATTTGGCCCAGGAACTGCTAATGAATGTACAGTGCAGTGGTGGTTCAAGAAGTTTTTTTTTTTTTTGAGACGGAGTCTTGCTCTGTCACCCGGGCTGGAGTGCAGTGGCCGGATCTCAGCTCACTGCAAGCTCCGCCTCCCGGGTTCACGCCATTCTCCTGCCTCAGCCTCCGGAGTAGCTGGGACTACAGGCGCCCGCCACCTCGCCCGGCTAGTTTTTTGTATTTTAGTAGAGACGGGGTTTCACCGTGTTAGCCAGGATGGTCTTGATCTCCTGACCTCGTGATCCGCCCGTCTCGGCCTCCCAAAGTGCTGGGATTACAGGCTTGAGCCACCGCGCCCGGCCGGTTCAAGAAGTTTTGCAAAAACGAGACAAGAGCCTTGAAGATGAGGAGTGTACCAGCCGACCATCGGAAGTTGACAATGACCAGTTGAGAGCAACCATCAAACCCTCTTAAACTCCACAAGTTGCCAAAGAACTCAGTGCCAACCATGCTACAGTCATTCAGCATTTGAAGAAAACTGGAAAGGTGAAAAAGCTCAGTAAGTGGATGCCTCATGAGCTAACTGAAAATAAGTGTCTTCTTTTATTTTATGCAACAACAACAAACCATTTCTTGATCGGATTGTGATGTGAGACGAAAAGTGGGTTTTATATGATAACCGGCGACGACCAGCTCAGTGGCTGGACCAACAAGAAGCTCCACAGCACTTCCCAGCGCCAACGGTGCAAAACAAAAAGGTCCTGGTCACTGTTTGGTGACCTACTGTCGGTCTGATCCAGCTTTCTGAATCCTGCAAAACCATTACATCTGAGAAGTATGCCCAGCAAATCGATGAGACGCATCGAAAACTGCAACGCCTGCAGACAGCATCAGTCCACAGAAAAGGCTCAATTCTTCACAACAACACCCGACTGCACATCAC
The DNA here is from genome assembly GCF_001698545.2 of Rhinopithecus bieti. Classification (NCBI taxonomy): domain Eukaryota; kingdom Metazoa; phylum Chordata; class Mammalia; order Primates; family Cercopithecidae; genus Rhinopithecus; species Rhinopithecus bieti. The sequence continues at coordinate 865,304 of NW_016813672.1, forward strand.
ACAACCGATGCTTCAAAAGTTGAACAAATTGAACTATGAAATTTTGCCTCATCTGCCATATTCACCTGAGCTCTTGCCAACCAACCACCACTTTTTCCAGAGAAAACGCTCCCACAACCAGCAGGATGCAGAAAATTCTTTCCAAGAGTTCATCAAATCCCGAAGCATGGATTTTTATGTTACAGGAATAAACTTATTTCTCATCCGCAAAACTGGGTTGATTGTAATGGTTCCTATTTTGATTAATAACGATGTGTCTCAGCTTGTTATAATGATTTAAAAATCAAGGTCTGAAACTGCAATTGCTTTTGCACCAACATAATAGTAAGTGAGAATACGAGTAGGAAATGAGAATGAGAAAGAGAATAGAATGGTAGGGAACAACAGAGGCTAGACCATGTAGGCTACTATGCTTGTTGGAAAGACTCTGGCTTTTACTGTGAGGGAGATGGCTGCAATGCAGAGAATAGACTGAAGGGGGAAAGACTGGAAGTAGGCAGTCCACTGCAGAGATCGTGGCAATCACCCAGGTGAGGCAATAGTGGCCTGGACCAGGTGAGGAGCAGCGGAGATGGTGAAGAGTGGTCCAACTCTGGGTGTGGTTTGAAGGTTGAACTGACAGTTTTGCTCAAGTACTGTGTGTTGAAAGAAGTACTCAAGTACTGTGTATAAGAAAGAAATATATGTGTGGAGTAGGAGAGAAAAGAGGCTGATCCCATGGATTTGAATCCAAGTGGCTGGAAGGATGAAGATCCCACATACTGAGATAGAGGAAAATAGAAGGACAGAGGGACAAATGATCCCAGGGATGGTATAGGTTTGGGTGAGAAGAGGTAGGGAATGCCTATTAAGAACTTAGTTTCAAACATATTATGTGCAAGCTACCAGTGGATATCAAGTGGACATGTGTAGGCATCTGGAAATCTGAGTCTGGAGACAGGTAAGAGGTCTTGAAAGGTGTGGACAGACATTAAATATTTGGGAGGCATCAGCATATGGATAGTATCTGAAGCCTGAGAATGAATGAGATCACCAAGGGAATAAGTATTAAGAGAAAAGTGATGAGCTATGAGGACCAAGATTTGGGATGCTCAATAATTTGAGAGGATGAGGAAGAACTAACATAAAGGTAAGCAGCGGTCAGAGGTAAAATTACCTGTTACATTTGTAGTCCCTCCATTTTCTTGACAGAATTTTCACAGATACATGGCTCCCCTCCAAACAGGCAGGCTTAGGAGCTACCCAGTAAGTGAATTATAGCAACAGATCAGACATAGTTATTTTGCCTTCAGAAATTCATAGAAGCTCATCAAGCATTATGCTGCTCTGTTTATTGTGTTTGGTGCAAAACAATGCAACCCTTCTTCCATTTTAGAGGGAATATTAATTTATTCCCTATGTCAAGTCTCTGAACTTTTACAGCATTTATCTCCTATCTTCTGGCATGCATGTGTCTTACCACCAAGGTCACCAGAAAACAGAATGCTATCAGTGTAATGGATCAAGGACCCTCCTGACTACATTGTGACAGAGAACCCGAGAGCTATAAAACAGTGACTGCTGTCTCTGTCATATGAAGATATACTCCTTCTGAGTTTCTTTGCTGATAGGAATTAAAAAGAAAACATTTGCTAAATGAACAATTTCATTTGAGGTCCCACGGGTTGTGTTGACTTGTTCCGGCAACAACACCCAAAACTGACATCCCTATCTGATTAAATTTCAATAATCTACAGTCATTTTCCAAGACTAATATTTTGCCTAAGCCAAACAGGTAAGCTCGATGGGGATGTGGGCAAATACCACTGGATGAAGAGGTGACTGCATTAAGAGATGGTGGGTGGCATAGACTGATGATGTGAGGAAGGAAGGAGAATTGTCTGACGGTGTACCTAAAGAACAAGAACAGCACCCATACCAACCCCAGGCCAGGGAAAATTAGGAAGGTGGGAGTGAAAACAGTCACATCACCCCTCTACGTCTTTCAAGTCTCCGATTATGGCACTGATCTCTGCAGTTCCTTTAGGGATGCAGTGTTACTTGGTTTACTGCCTTAGCCGGAGGCAGGGATGAGCGGTTCTAGGGGCTTCCACTTGGTCCTTGGCACCACAACTTTCACCTCACAGGGAAAGGAACCAATGTGTGACACCTGCAAATTAGTAAGTACAGTTGGCCGTCTGTATCTGTAGGAGTCGCAACTGTGGATTCAGCCAACAACTGTTCACATGTACCCTAGAACTTAAAGTAAAAAAAAAAAAAAAAAAAAAAAACACACACACACACAATACAAGAATAAAAATAATATAAATTAGGAAAACAATAGAGTACAACAATAATTATGTATTATAAGTGATCTAGAGAGGATTTCAAGTAGGTGAGAGGATCTGCTTAGGATGTGCAAATACTATGCCTTTTTTTTTTTTTTTTTTTTTTTTGAGATGGAGTCTTGCTCTGCCGCCCAGGCTGGAGTGCAGTGGCCGGCTCTCAGCTCACTGCAAGCTCTGCCTCCTGGGTTCACGCCATTCTCCTGTCTCAGCCTCCCGAGTAGCTGGGACTACAGGCCCGCCTCGTCGCCCGGCTAGTTTTTTGTATTTTTTAGTAGAGACGGGGTTTCACCGTATTAGCCAGGATGGTCTCGATCTCCTGACCTCATGATCCGCCCGTCTCGGCCTCCCAAAGTGCTGGGATTACAGGCTTGAGCCACCGCGCTCGGCCACTATGCCATTTTATATAAGGGTCTTAAGCATTCATGGATTTTGGTATCTGAGGGGGGTCCTGGAACCAACCCCCACAGATACTGAGAGACAACTGTGTATTTATTCCACTATTCAACTGGAACTGGGGAAATAACCACATTATGAGATGGACTCAGGCCAAGACTGCATTTTCCCAAATGTCCATAGCTTCCACTTTGACAAGGCAACAAAGACTCAGTTTGTGCTCACTATTATCAATTCAGAACCAGTATCTAACAGGCCCCAGAAGTTCTTAGTATTTCTGTTTCCCCAGTGAAAAATTACCATGGTAAATGGACACAGGTGTGCCTAGAAAGGTCTGGGAAAGCATTTCTCTTGCATACTTGTGACTGCATTGCAGGATTCTTTGTCAAAGGGCTCTAGCTATCCCCTTGATTAAGAGATCCTAAGTCTATAAAATGGTTAAGTTCTTTAAAAAAAAACTAATAAAGCGTAGATCATCACCACAGTGATTTCAGTCAAGTATCTGTTCATCAGACCTAGAAATTTTCTGTTAATGTGTCAAACAGATCCTTGCAGGCTGCCCATTTAATCTACTCCTAGAGATCCTGTGATCAATGAACCATCACCAGAAACCCCTGTGGCACAAGACTCTTTTGATTACTACTCTGAAATACCATCTCATGATTTCAACCGTTCTGGAATCATATTATTCCCATTGAAAATAAGTAACCTAAATTCACTGCAGCATCTTTGATCTACAGAGATGAAACCATAAGGCTTTTCAAGGTACTCATTTACTAATGGATTTAAAAAAACATCCTTGGCAAAGTGACTGTCTTCTAAGCCCAGTCCCTCAGAGGATGAATGTGCAGATTAGCAAAGAACAGATCCCCATTCCTATCTTCCTGAGGCTCTGGACTCTTTCTGTCAGGAAAGTTCTAACATTTCAACATAGTTGACTGCAGGTTACCACTGAGTTTAGGTTTCAGTGAAACAATGTGACAGACTTATCACCATTCCCAGATTCTCAGGCCAACACATCAACTCACATTTTCTGTGTGAGTGTATCCCCATCAGTATGCCTGCCTTATCTGATGTAACCCTTTTTGGTCAAATGCCCTTAGAATCTATTCCCATTCTGTCCTCCAAACCCCTACAATGCAAAGTGGCAATATTCTGCAACTCTTCTGAATAGGCCCTTCCTCCTGGACCTGATCTTATACTTCTCTGTTTAAGGTATTTGTTATTTTCCAAAAAGTAAAGATGGATAGTGGATGTAAATCCTGAGGATAACTGACACCTGCTTATGAGAGAACCATCTCAGGTGAATTCATTGATACACTGTCTTTCCTTTGCAGGGCAAGTGGAGATGCATACTGGGCTATTCTTGTGTTGCCACAAAGAAACACTTGAGCCTGAGTAATTTATAAAGAAAAAAGTTTAATTGGCTCATGGTTCTGCAGGCTTCACAGGGAGCATGATGCTGGCATCTGCTCAGCTTCTAGGGAGGCCTCAGGAAGCTTACACAGGGAGTAGGCAGAAAGCAGAAGCAAGTGAGAGACTGAGGGGGAGGTGCCACCTGCTTTACAACAACCAGGTTTCACGAGAACTCACTATCACAAGGACAGCACCAAGACGATGGTGATAAACCATTCATTAGAAACCTGTCCCCATGATCCAATCACCTCCCACCAGGCCCCACTTCCAACACAGGGGGTTAGAATTCAACCCGACATCTCAAACTATATCAGGAGGTAAGACTTTCCCTTCAGACAAATGGGGCTGCCTCTGCCAGTAGGGAAGGTTCAGGGAAATGTAACATGTTCAAGGTTCTCAGCCTTGTCTGTGGCAACGCAAATGTCCCCATCTCATTTCTGAAGGTCCCACTTCTTCCATACCAATGCCCTTAGCATGAGAGACTCAGTATTGGCCAGTAATTGGTATTACAACTCAGCAGCCCTTACAATAGAGCTTGATTCTTAGCTATATCTACAAAATACAAGATATTCCCCTAGAGTTGCCATAGATTTTGTGATACTTTTGTGTTTTTTTCCCCAATTTTTCCCTTTGCTTTCAATTTATCCTTTTCCCTGTGTATATGCTCTAGACATTCAAAAGAGCCAGCCCTCCTAACAATCTCTGTAATCCCTACTATGACCATAGTGACTATGTGCCACAGCCACTTGATCTTCCAACACTACTCCACTTGTATTCCCTGACTCCATGCCACTACTAGTGACGATGTGAGCAACTGTGACATCACCACTTGCCACCAATGATAAGCATCCATTTCCCCTGACAAGGAAGTTATTTGTATATAAATCAAGTATGTGAGCAATCCAATTCCAGAATTCCACTTTCCCTGGACTACTCATGGTACAAATTACTGTATTATTCAGGGTTGTAGCAGGAAACAGATGGCACAACCACAAGTAATCATCAAAGAGGGTGTAGGCAAGAATAATACAAATCGGCGAGAGATGGTGCAGCAGCTTAGGCTAAGTAAGAGCAAGATCTTTCTACTCCTAAAATGAAAAGGCAGGGAAAAGTGGTTCCTGAACCCGTGAGATCTATATATGGAGAAGGCTATGTCAGAAGCTGTGATGCTGAGGAACACAGCTATATCCAAGCCACTGCAGGGCAGGAAGGCAAGTGGATAATCATCCTATTTCCCTTTCTACCTAGTCTTCTGCTAATACCCTCTCCCACCTCTATTTGTAAAACCCGATCAAGGAAAAGACAGCCTGGCCAATAAGGTACATAGAAGTCAGCTACCTGGGGTACTGAAGGGTGAAAGTGGATTTAGAGGGGAAAAGAACAACTAGTTTAGCAGGTTTCTTGCTCACACAACACTGGAAAAAGTATAAAAAGAGTTTTCAAGGATGCTAAGTAACAACAGAAAACACTCATGGAACTATCAGGACCACCAAATTTATGGGATTTCACTTGCCTATTGCTGAAGGCTTCTAGGATAGTAAAAAAGTGGTCTTACACCTGCAACATGGTCAGTCCCCTAAAGGTGACCTGCAAAGGTGTATACCACACCAAGATTTCGGCTCTACTGCTTAAGTACTCAACAAACGTTACTTTTTTCCCCTCTCTAATGTTGGCTCCTTTCCAATTTTCTTTCATTCAAAAATGACCCTAAAAGTAAAGAACAGCGACTATGTACTCATGGGCAGGAAAATTCCTCTGAAGCCCCACACCTTTTTACTTAAAATACGGGCAAATTTGCATGCTACTTACAATTTCTGTAACATTTTTATTATGAAAAGATTCTTTCCAAAACTTCAGGTAAAATGAATGCCTCTAAATGACCAACTGCTATCTTTTGATGAGTTACTACCAACGCACCAGTGCCTACTCCTAAGTATACATAATCCTTGAGAAGTGTGGCTTAAGTGAGCTCAATTATTCTGACACTGTTGTTACTTCTAAGTAGCACACGAAGAGATTCCATCCTAATGTTTCAATCCTAATAGGGAAATGTAAGATTTAATCACAAAACACTATACATACACAAATAGTAAACGCGTAAGAGCATAAAATCACAAATATTGGAGATTATCCCTGGAAAGGGAAAGATGAAGGGGTGGTAACTGGGAGGTAGGAAGTCTTCAGCTGCATGTTTTATTCCTGAAATGAGAGGAGAAAAGATCTGAAGCAAATATGGCAAAATGCCAACAGGTGTTAAACCTAGGTGTTGGTTACACGTCATATTTCATGGAATAAGCAAAAGTTACATATAAAGGCTTCTCCTTCCCTGCCCCAGGATTGCTGGTTGTTAAATATTTACCAGCAGCACACCACTAAGTATAGGGGTTGACTTAGGTTCTGGATCTAAAGATCTGAACCTAACTCTGATCAAATAACAAGCTTCACTATTCAATGAATATATACCCTTTAGTAAGTTGTTCAAGAACTTAGTAACTTACTTTCCCCATCAATAAAACTCCAAAGAGTTATGAGAATTAAATAGCCTGATACATGAGTGCTTAAGATGCAAAATAGCTTCTAATATAAATACCGTAAGACATATGCAGCAGTTACCTGACATTAACTGATAAACTGGAAATACATCCAAAGACCTTTGCCAATCCCAAATTCACACTATGAAGGTGTATTTATTTACCCCATAAAAATAAAATCCATCATCATGAGCTCTCTTCACATCCTCTTTAAAAGTATTGATACTTGGAGTTTTCAGGAATATTTTTGACCAAAGATATTGCATATGTGTATTTGTAAATCTATTTGGTCCTCAAGTTCAGATGGTAATAGTTCCACTAGTGAGGAGCTGTTGAGTTACTCAAACCTAACTGGATTTTGAGTTTCAGATACTGAATAGGTAACAATTCTAATTCTGATAGTGAAAAATTTAATTGAAAATTTATCCAAGTCTTTTCAATTTCTGAGTCTGAAATGGAAGAGACACAAATATACAGATTCATTTTAAGAATCAATTTATGAGAGTTCCTGTGCAGGAAATATATTAACAGAGACCAATAAAGTCATACATTGGTCAGTATGTTATAATCGGACTCAGCAGACATGAATATGAAGCAGCATGTGCCAGCCCAGCACAAAACTCAGCAAAATGCAGCATCAAATACTTGGAAAAAGTGGGTATGAATACAGAGCTAACAAATGGCTTCATGTGGAGGGGGACAGGATAATGGGTTTAAGAAACTAGATCCCCATACCACTCTGCATAGGAGGATTGTCCCTTCCTTTTATAAGTCTCAAAAAATGTAACTCCTATGCCCACTTTGTTCTCAAAAAGCTATTCCACATGAATGGAGTAAATCTAAGAAGTGAGAGATAGCAAATGGGAAACAGGGAATCCAACACAGGGGAGACAAACAATCCCCAGGATCATAGCAAAGGCGATCTCAGGATTACAGCTGTACACCAGCCATAGAAGGCGGAAAGTCCAACTGGACAAAGCAGATTGCTCTGGGAGTGATTTTTTAAAAGATGAATGAAACTGATGGAATAATCATTATGTCTGAACATTAGAGAAGATATTCAAACATATGGTAGAAATCTATGCAAAGTCAATTAACTAAAGGAAATGAAAATTAGTATATGGTAAGGATAATACATCAATCAGCTGTACAAAGCAGTTACATAATCTCAATAATGTACACATATTCTTAGTGTAATCACAGTCAACAATGTAAACACTGAATTATGATATAATTATATTGGGAGGAGAAAAGGGGATAAAAAGGGAATATGCAATGCTGGGAAGCAGAAGAGGGACGCTTTATTTTGAGAATCAAAGAAACAATGCCTAAAATTTAAAATTCAAGTAAAAGCAATATAAGCCTGTCATTTGGAGATATGGTAATAAATAACAACAACAAAAAATAAATAGCTAAAAGAGTTGAAAGGGCTTGCCCTGGAGACAGAAAATGGAAGAAGTCAAAGTAGTGGCCTTTTTCCTTAGGAAAAAAAAATCTTACAGATCTATTTGGTTTTTTAAAGCTGTGTACACATGAAACTTTGATTAAAAGTAACAGAAAAACTAAAATTAAAAAATACAAATCCAACACAGTGTCAGGCTCATAGAAATTCCATAATAAATGTTCATTTTTTTTATTATTTTAATGACAAGACAAAGTTTTTCGTATCACCATTACACTCATGCTAGGGGTAACAGTACTTCTATTATAAATGCTACTTGACCTTTATTTTTACTATGCTTGGCATAACTGGGCATGCTTAATAAAATAAAAAAAATATATAAAACATTCAATTTCTTTTTTTTTTTTTTACTAATCAAAGTACCTAATTTTATACAATTTGCACACTTTTAATGTTAGTAACAGAAACAATGAAATTATTTTACTTCTTGATACTTAAGAGTTTAACTCCAAGACATGCACTACAACCACATAATATATTTTTGTCATCAATATGATGGTCTTGGCATCTTATATATTATGTTCACACTTTAAATTAAGTACTACTTGCTAAAAACAAAAACAGGTAAAGACAACGAACAGACGGTTCACGTCAAGAGGAATATGAAAAGCCAATAACAACACTGACATACCAACCTTATTTGTAATGAAAGAAATACAAATTTTAAAAGTGACATACCACTTTTTATATTGGCAAAAATTAAATAAAAAAGAATACCTACAATTGACCAAGGAGTATTCTGGCGGGGGAGGGAGGTCACACACATATAGTACTAATCAGAGGGATAAATCATACAATTAAAGCCCTGTGAACCAGTCAAATCAATCATTCCACTTTTAGAAACTTTCTCAAGGACATAATTAAGCATGTATCTCAAAATGTACAAGGACATTCACTCTGCCACTGCTTGTAGTAATAAACTGCAGATAATCAAAATGTCTAACAGAAAAAAATGAGTAAATTATGGCAAACTTTTCTTATGGGAAGGCAGTGGGCTTCCAATTCCATTCTCCACACCTGGCTTAGCTTCTTTCTTTTCAACACAGTCCACTTCTAACAGACTAAAAATGTCAGACATTGCCTTTCTCTGTAATTGGATCTAAGTCAATGGAAACTGAGGGGAAATCTTCTGGAGGCTTTTGTTAAAAGTCTTCTTCATGGATAAAACAAATGAGAAGAAATGGCCTTTTCTGTCTTTGAGATACAATTTTACAAAGATGTAAAACTGAAGTAATAGCAGCAGCTCTTGTGATTGAGAGATGGATTAGCCCAAGGCAAAACAAACCAACTGAGGTCAAGGCAAAAAAAAGCATGTCTTTAATGACACCCCTGAACCCTGTGTTATGTTAAACAGTGTCCTAGGTTACTTAGGCCAATTACATTTGGACACTGTTACCTCTGGCCAAAAGCATCCTAACTTGTATTAGCTATACAACAAAGTATGTTAGAACCACAAAAAGTTATGTTAGATGTATATTTATGAACAGTAGATGCGCAGTTAAAAAAAAATTTACAAAACAGTATGTTCCCATGTTTTTAAAAATCAAATATGTTAGTATGGATTCATTTGCCAAGAAAAGGTCGAAAAGATACTCAAGGTTTTAAGAGTAGTTATCTTTGAATGATAGCATTTAAATGTTTCCTTTTGCTTATGTGCATTTTCTATCTTTTTCTACAGTTAGCATGTATCACTTTAAGATTCCACCATCCTTCCTATCAATTCAATGCAATTTAGGAGAGAAAGAGGTAAACATGTATTCCAGTGAGCTATCTTGAACTGGAAGTCTGCTTTTTTTCTTTTTAATTGGAAAAGTTTCTGTTCTTTAAAAAAAACTTTTGTGAAATAAAATTTGATACTAAACAAGCATTCATTTTCCAGCGAATACGGAAGATTACAGTTTTCATTTCCCTTTGTTACTCAGGGAATCATCATGACTTTGTACCATTTCGTATTGGAATTTCTTCTGTGAAGCAAAAACAGTCCCAAAATGAAGGATCTTCAGGTGTCATGGGAACAGCAGATGATATTAAATCATTAAAGTTGAGAATAGTAAATTGCCTCTGGGTTGGTTTGGAATCATCCTGAGATGGAACCTAAAAGGGAAAAGCAGATTACCTTATTGTTATATTGCATGTTAATCTTATGATGAATTTCATAATAATGAAAATAAGTAAGACAAACTTACATTTTAGTAGTATTAAATGACAACATAGTAGGATTCCTAGAACACTGTTTTTATTCCTTATATTAGTGTTGCCAATACAACAAATCAAAAAAATATGAAATAGAAAACCTGATTCTTGAACTTTTTTATATAACAAAAACCTGTGGCATTTAACATGTAGATTTACTGGGCCCTACATTCAAAAGTGTGATTCAGTACATATAAGTTAGAAGGGATCCCAAAATCTGTAATTTTAACAAGCAGTCAGGTTGTTTTCATAGAGGTGAGTGAGAAAGTGAACTTTCGTGAAATACTACTCTAAAAGGTGGGTTGGACAAAACTGCCATAACTATACAGAGATGTATATTTCTTTAGGAAATTATTTATTCAATACTAAACTTAAACTGTATCTTACTCTCTGAGATAGAGTCCTTGTTCACATTTGAACCCAGTGTAGACCCTCTTTAATATTCCACACATTCCAGTATAAATAGTACTTGGGTTTTGTACAGCGCTTTTAACAAGGTCCAGTACTCATTTTATATGACTGGTCTCCTAGCTATGTTGTGATATGGATATCTCAATTTTATGGATGGGGAATCTGAGGTTCAGGAAGAGCAAACAATTCAAACAATTTGTCCAAGCTCAAAACACAGGTTAAATGGTAGATGTGGGCCTGGAACCCAAGTTTGTGAACTGTACTCTAGTCTTCCCAATATGCCACTGTTGCCTAAATAGGCTCTATCCAGGGAAATAAAAAGTAAGTACTGAATGTGCACGTTTCAACAATTATAAAGCTCTATGAAAACAAAAGGTATTTTTGCAGGGAGTGTGAAGCTGAGATTTAAAAACAGAAGGACCAGTAACCTGGGTCAGAACATCTTCTGATAACAGGTGTCAATTTTAACATGCCATCCCTTTATAAGGAAGATAATCTATGGAGAATTCTTAATCCTTTGATTAATCTATCAAAGGTATGGTGTGTTGCCTGAGTTACTTTTGTGGAAGTAACGATGCATATATATTGATCATGCTACGTTCTTTCATGTTGATTTACTAAAAACAATGGCATGCATGTAGTTTTCATTAAAACATATCTGTTTTCCTTAAATAAATACTTCTGCAGAATCACAATTATATGCAAACTAAGAGTCTTTGACCCTAAGGTTTTCCCCTGCTTGCTTACCAGATAATCGGATAAGAAAGTATAAAAACATTGTGGCTGAAGAATTGAAACTGATTATTATGCCACAATACGCCACAAGGTCTCTTACATGTTTGACACTGTAACTTTGGGAGTAAGTTAGGATATTACTTTAAAAGGAGGAGTGGATTCAATTCCCAAGGTAATTCCATTATGCATCAACCTTCAACGTGGTACTCTCACATTCAACACAACCCCAATTCACCAAGAAATAAACTACCATTAAGATGACTAAGAGAATCTTGAATGTCTATTGGAAATATGAGTAGTATGACAGTATTGCCGCATTTTTTATTATTTTTGTTGTTGTAATACTTCAGCATATATGAATGTGAAGAAGTGGGTAACTTTTTTTTTTTTTTGGAGACAGAGTTTCGCTTGTTTCCCAGGCTGGAGTGCAATGGAGCAATCTCAGTGCACCGCAACCTCTGCCTCCCAGGTTCAAGCGATTCTCCTGCCTCAGCCTCCTGAGTAGCTGGGATTACAGGTACCTGCCACCATGCCTGGGTAATTTTGTATTTTTAGTAGAGATGGGGTTTCTCCATGTTGGTCAGGCTGGTCTGGAACTCCTGACCTCAGGTGATCCACCTGCCTCAGCCTCTCAAGGTGCTGGGATTACAGGTGTGAGCCACTGCACCCGACAGCTTTTTAAAAATGTTTCTACAAAATCCCTGGTGATCTTAATATTTGCTAATAAAAAGTATTACTATATCTATAATCTCAAAACTCTCTAAACTGATAAAGGCAAATGACTATTTCCATCAATAAAGAGAAAATTTAACATTGATTCATGCTATTTAGGAAAAAGAGAAATCCGAAAATCTTACATCCTGATGTCTAGATCCATCGGGTTTCCTAAGAGCTACTGCAACAAAATGGTGCTCATCTATTTTGCTTTCCTGAAAGATAAAAGGTAAATAAATATAGATTATAAAATATGCAAACCTAGATGTAGTTTTATTTACATTTTCTAAATCTCATTCTCTCTCTCTCTCTCTATATATGTACACTCTCACACACGCATATATATTTTTCCCCATCACTGCTAAACCACTTTAGAAGTTACATACATGCAGGCCCTTTACTCTTAAATACTTCAACATGTATTTCCTAGTAGGCACATTCTCTTACATAACCACATCAGTTAATAACTTCAGTAAGTTTAACACTGAAACTATACTTTCTTAGCTGTATTCCAAATTCTGTGAATTAATCCAAAAATGTCCTTTGTGGCATATCCCTCCTTCAGAACAGGAGCCCAGTAATGGGCAAGTAGGGACAAGTATCGCATTCAGTTGCCACGTCTTGTCAGCCTTTCTTTTGTTTTTTATGACATTAACGTTTTAAAGTACAAATTCCCCAATCTGCTTTTATTAATAACATTTTGCTCATTTGGGGCTTGTTTGATGTTTCTTAATGAGTGGATTTAGGTTATGCATTCTCAACCAGAATACTACATAGGTGATGTGCCCTATCTAGAGGTACTTGATAGCTATCTGTCCTTCCCTGGTGATGTTCCTATGTATAATAAAGTACAAGGTTAAAAAAAAAAAAAAATCAGGTTGCAACATTGGTATGTAAGCATTTAGTTAACTACATACTATCACGTATGAAAAATCATGGTGGAAATTTATAGATAAAACATAACCAATATGCAATTTTCTATTTTCCCCTACATATGAGACAAAGGGGAAGGAGGCTTTAAAATGTAATATATATTGAGACAGTTACCAGAAAAAATTATGAACACTTAAAAGCTGAACAAACTTTTCACTGAAAAACCACTTTACTAAAGCATTCTTCCATAAAATGTCAAATTTAAGATATGTTTAAAGAGGAAAAATATAAGACTAAGTGTCAGAAGATTTACTATGTCAAAATTATCACAAAGAAAGTCTGCTATGTAGCCCTTTTCTGTTTTCTCTTTAAACAAACAAGAAAAAAGTAACCGGAATGTACAAATTTAAAATATCCAAAATAATTTTCAGAAATCTAGCATGTAAGATATAGTTCTTATATGTATAGAATATTTCAGTAAATAAGAAGCATGCTTAATGTATAATTAGAGGTGTATGTACACTAACAATTGATAGTTGGACACTAAAGAATGTTAACTAATGGATGTACTGTTTTGAACATTTCATTTTTTAAATTTTTTGTAGAGACAGTGTCTCAGCCTCCCAAAGTGTTGGGATGACAAGCATGAGCCACCACATCTAGTCCCTAGCAGTTTTTGACCCAGCTCTCCTTTTCAAAATGCTTTCTGTCCTTGGATACCAACACTACTCTCTTATACCATTTTGGTCATTCTTTATCAGTCTCCTCCACAAATCTGCCTTTGAATATTAGTATAGATGCTCCTCGACTCACAATGATGTTATATCCCATTAAACCCACTGTAAGAAAATATGGTTACATGGAAAATGCATTTAATACACCTAGCCTACCAAACATCATAGCATAGCATAGGCTACCTTAAATGTGCTCAGAATACTTACATCAGCCTACAGTGGGCGAAATCATCTAACACAAAGCCTCATTTATAATAAAATGTTGAATATCTCATGTAATTTATTGAATACTGTACTGAAAATGAGAAAAGGAACGGTTGTGTGGGTTCTGCAATATGAATTCTACTGAATGCATTATCACTTTCATACTGTCATAAAGTCAAAAAAAGTTGAACCATCATAAATTGGGGACCATCTATATTCTCAGGGCTCTATTCTTGGCCTTACTTCTAACTTCTTGTGGCTTCAATTTGCACTTCTCTCTTCACAGATTCAATATATAGCTGCACCTTAGGTAATCTCATAGTTCCAACTTCAAATCCATGGTTTCAACTACCACTGACATAATGGTTATACTTATAACCATTATTAATTTTTTTTTCTCTAGTCCAGCCCTCCATTCCATTCACCTATTTGACATCTTCACTTAGATGTTTGGTATCTCAAACTTAACATCTCATTTATTTTCTAGTATTCTGTATCACAATAGATTATCTTCTAAGTCAGAGAACTGCTCTACAGCCCATTTGCTGGACACAAGCAGGACCAATCACAGTATAATGACCGGTCTGGAAATAAACAACTAGCCCAAGCTAGGTCAGGGAGTCCCTTCTCTAGGATTTTTGGACTTGGAACAGAAAGTGAGTTTACCAGTTTGTTTGGGGCTTTAAACTGTAAATTGTTGTAAACCATAAATTGTTACATGCAACAACAGTATGTTACATGCAAGAGCCATGTTTTCTGTCATGTAGACCAGAGAGGCTGAGAAAGCTGGTGTATAGAATGAAAAACATAGGTAGGAGAAAACCAAAGCCAAAATGTAGAGAAAGGCAAACGTAGGAGACAAAAAGAGCTCTGAATATTTCATCCCCTAATTCTAGTTAATACTGGGGACAGTTGCCGAATAATTCTAGTAACCTATAATACTGTTTTGGGGGTTTTTTTGCCTTGAATTAGTGTGTGTTGGCTTCTCTCACTAGCAACCAGGAACTGCTAGTGACAGAAACAAAATACAGTAAGAGACCAAAATACTTAACTTGATCAATACCTTGCAGGATCTACCAGCCTGATCTGGAATCTCTCTTAAATACCCTCATTACGGCCCAGCTAAAGTGGCTGCTTTTGGCTGTTCATACATGCAAAGCTCCTTTTCAGAGCCTCTTTTCTTTTTCCATTCTGAACTCACAATGACATCTTTCAACAACATCTTTCAAGTATTAGCATAAATGTTACATGCTCTCATGGTAGCCCTGATTTCACTTTCAGAGCAGCAGGACTGGATTCAGTTGCGTCCAAATTCAGTGACTAGCCTACCCAAATCAATCATACATACACGCATAAAAAATAGAAATTCTTAGTTATAACAATTCTAATAAATTTCTTACCTCAAATGCCCATTCTTTTTCTTCCTCTCCATCCAGGAACAAACGTGTTTCTTTATAAACTTGGCCTATATCCAAGTTTAATGGAGATAGATCAAATTCAAGCCGCTGCAATTCAAATCCTAGTCCAACACCAATGGCTTTTATGAAGCTTTCTTTAAGTGCCTAAGATACAGAAAGACATTTTCTCTTAGAATTCAGTCGACAAAAATTTTTCATAGAATCTACAGGCCCAACAGATAGGGAGTTTCAATGCTATGCTACATTACAGCTATATGGCTATAAGCTTTTTTTAAAAAACCCTTACAGCATGAAAACAAACCATCCACATGATCTTAGGGCAAATCATTTAAGCTCTCTGTGCCTGTATCCCCTTGTATGCAACCTGCAATCATGATAACAATACCTTCCTCATAGGGATGTCATGTATATTAAACAAACTTATAAAGAGCTTGAAGTAATGTCTTCTGGCATGTAGTAATATATATATATCAGTGTTTGTTACATAAGACCTCAGGTGTATTAGTTCCTTTATGACAGAAAACATTATTTACAAATCGTAATGCTTTGTTTCAGCTTTAAGTAAGTACTTTCTAACTGAGCATTATATATAGGTTAAATTTTCTTAAAATGAAATGTCATTATAATGTAATATATGCATAAAAACCATAACATTCTCAAGCAATCACCCATTTCCTTCAAGCACTGTTTGGACACTACTGGGTAACCAAGGACTCTGACTTTAAATGAAGATAATGGAATCATTATAGACTTTTGCTTTCAAAATTAGAAAGAATTATACCCAATTCCTATAAAACATATCCAGCTGAGTCCATTCATCCTTAAAGCTTCTGATTGTTTCCCATTCTTTGTTGGTAAACTTTCGTTTCATAATATGAAAGAATTCTGGAATTGAACCACGACCTGTCAGTTAAGGAAATAAAAATTAAATAGCAGTTCTATTAAAAAATAAAAAGTTGCTCTATTACTAAAACTGTTCAAGACAGCACCCCCCAAAGATCTAAAGGGCAACCATTCTTTTGAATACATTTAAAATAATCCTAAACCAAATCTCAGCAAGTCAAAACAACTTGAAAATTGAAACAGTAAACACACTATGACAAGCAGTGGTTAGCCCAGAAATATAAGAGTAGTTTAACAAGAATTGGTGATATTCTATAAATTATTACTTAAGCAGGAAAACCATATGGTTGCATCAATATATGCCCCAAAAAGTTTTGATACAATTTAGCAGCCAAAGCTGTTACAAATTTTAATTAACAGGAAATTTCTTATATAAAAGGGTATTTATCAGAAGCCCAATTAAAATACTCCTAAAGTAGAACCATATTATTCTAAAGTCTTATTTTGTTATGTAACAGAGAAAAAAAGGGAATAATTCTTTTACTATAATTTTTGGAAAATTAGCAGAAAGCTGAAAAGTGTTCTTTTATTCTACATTATTGCCATGGCTAAAAAATTAATACTTACCTTCTTTAAAATGTTTTCCAACTTGTTTTCTAATATGACTTCTTCAAATAAAAACATTTTCATTATTCTTTCATGGTTACAGTTGCAAAATAAGTTCATTTAAAAAAACTTGAAACATATCTTTAGTGCCACTATTTCATAGATAACAAAACATTACATAGCATTCGAAAAATAAATGACAAAAGATACAACCCAAAGGATCTCATTCCCAGAACTAAGGGGTAAAATACATGTTAAAATTCATGGTAGGCCTCTGGTATTGAATTTTCCCAAACATTAAAATTATGTGTTTGTGTGTCCTTACCACCAAGCACGAACTTTCTACCAGCATTCATTTTATATAAATATGCATAATATGTATAAATATTTACACAAATATGTATTCAACTAATATTAAAAACAAATTGATCACTGTTCTTGCCTTTTATACTTACAGCCTAATGGGCCTATCAGAGGTAGGTGAACCACAAACATTTACTGAGTGTATACATGAATGTTAACTATTATATGGTAAATTACTTCCTAAATATTCAACTGCCCTGTATCCTTAGTTCCTTATTACATTATTTTCCAGAAAACCTTTTGAAGGTAATCCCTTTGAGGATTCTGTTAATATGGGCTTACTCAAATTCTCACTTCTAAAATAACCAACTCCAAAATTTGACATTCTCAAATGATTAACACAATTCTTAAAGAGATAGCTGATACAACACTCTCTATGGGCATTTCTTATGTAAATAAATATGTGGAGAAAAAAAGATGTTGAAGATGTTGAACGTCCCCTTCTTAATACTTCACTGGCCTTTAATCACTAATTCTCTCTATGATAATTCAACAGTTAGAATTCCACTAAAAGCATACAAGTGCTAGGTACCACAAACCACATGATGAGCAAAACAGACATGGTCCTTATCTTCATAGAGAGTTTACAGTTTCTCCTGCAGTAAACAAATACCTTTCCCACATTCATCTCAAGGGCAGAATATATTAAAAATTGGTTCTCTCACGAAATATTTATGACTTTCCCAGTACCCCCGCTTCAAGAGTCAAAATAGTCTCCTCTTAGTTCATCAGGAAGTATTTCTGCTCATCTTGTTGCTGATATGTGGTACTATGGATCAAAATAAAGATCCTCATTCATTTTCAGGCACTGAGATATTAAATTGTGATCTTAAGAGTTCAATGGCAAGAAATTCTTACCCCTTTTGGGGCCACGGATCCCTTTGATTGTTTGGTGTTTACTCCTCAACACCTTCCTGAGACTAACATTAATAGAAGCCCCTCAATAAAAACTGTTTTGTTCAATGCATCAATAGTACATACTGGCTTGATAAATAACACCTTAAAGAACACCTTAAAGAAAGTAAAGACAGAAAGCTTCTGAAGTAACTAAAGTAAATCTGGAAATTTTAAACATTGGGGACACTATATCTCCAAAAATCATAAACTGTTTCCTGTTGAATGGATTTTGGCACAAACAGCATATGTAACAATAATGGGAGGAACAAACTATCTTTGGTTTGGAAGACTGCATTATATATTTTGAGTGAAACTGTAGTTCTAACAGATTAATGTCCAAAAAATCTGCATTTAAAAAGATACGCATTTTGTCATCTATAGTGTTCATTTTGCTTGCTGCTTTCTTCAAATTTTATTTTTATAACCTCCAAGAAGCCTTCTGATTTTTAACTAAATAAGATGGGGCAATCAAGCAAAAAAATTTAAATAAGTATGCTATTAAAAAACTGATTAACATAAAAGGCAATCAATCTGGCACAATCACTAGAAAGCAATCACATAACTCATTATGTTCAGTCAAGAAATACCGATATGAGTGCATTTTCATATACTTTAGAGCATCTTATTTAGTTCACAAAATAAAAATTTGACAGCAATAGGAAAAGGTGATTTTGTAAATATTCAGCCAAAGCACAGCAGCGCCACACTGTGGCATTATGGTGGATATACAGTGGGCAAATAACTGTTAAGTGTTAAATACAGTTTACCTCGGAAACTGGAATAAAGAAAAATTGGTAGGAAGAACAGTGAATTTGTCCCTTAAGCTATTTGAAGACAGCACAATTACTGGACATACATGTTGGCAAGTTCTAATACTACCATTACATACACAGAGAATCATCAGTCAAGCTGAGAAAAACCTGATCCTCCTCCATCTTATAGCTTGATCATTAAGGAGAGCAGTGTTAGATATTGTATTGTGCAACGATTAGCTAATTAAGACCACACAGAAACTAATGTTTTATTTTAAACACAGTAGTAACATACAACAAAATCATGTAGCTCTAATGCCTTGAGCAACTATTGCTGGCCTATAAAAAAAAAATTCTAGTAGTACCAGAACCTCAGGGCCTACCTATATTAATCCCTCTCCAAAACAAGGTCACCAATATGTATACATAAATATGTATATATAACAGTACCTCAGCCTTTAGGAAAATGGGCTGGTCATTTTTGAGGCACGTGGAAGGGAGTTAAGCAATGCCCAACTACGTGCTTGCTTCAAAGTACCAAAATCTAGCCTTAGATAACAAATCATATTAGAAATTCCAATAGCTTCACTTTCTAAGTACTGAACTGTATATAATAGAATTATATATAATTTTGTTTCTAGGAGAAGTGCCAGTCTTCTAAGATATGAGTTAGTATGTATACGCCGTAATGCTTCACTTATCAGCTCATTTGTCCAGGAACTTATCCAGACACAAACCTAGAATAACACAAAAATATCTGAGCTGCCAATATAGGTTTCACAAACTACATGTTACTATCAAAGGATGTATTTATAGTTAAGCCCTCAATTCGTGAAGTACAGCAGAAAAAGCACTAGAGTGAAATACATCCACCTAGGTTTGAGACTCACCATTTAGGCAGTCCTAAACTTCAGTTGCTCTTACACTGTTTATCAACACATATAGTTATTAACACACAGAGGCAAGAAACAGGCTGACAGAGCTAGAACTACTGGGCTGCGAATGTTATCCTTTTAGGAAGAACTCCAGAGAATGAAGACGACGACCAAGAGGACAGAGCAAGAAGCCTTTTTATTTTTGGGCTTTGAAACCTAATGAATTTACTCTGCTGGGTTTGGAATATGTTTGAGAACCATGATCCCTTTTTACTTCAAACTTCTTTTTGGAATGGGAATGTCTATCCTATGCCTCTCCTACCATTGTATTTTAGAAGACTTGTTTTCTGCTTTCACAAGTCCACCCATGGAGAGGAATTTTGCCCCAAGAAGGATCATACTCCAGTTTCACATATAGCTGATTTAGATGATTGAGATGATGAGATTTTGCCACTTTTTGGGTTGATGACATTAACACTTACATGAGATTTAGAGTTAATGCTGGAATGGGCTGAGAATTGCTGATGCTGGGATGGGGTGAATTTACGTTGTATGTTAGATGGATATAAATTTTGCAGGGGGCCAGAGAATGGACTCTACTGGGTTGAAGGGTGTCTCCTGAAATTCATGTCCACCCAGAACCTTAGAATGTGACCTTATTTGGAAATAGAGTCTTTATAGACGTAATCAAGTTAAGATCAGGTCATACCTAATTAAAGTGAGCCCTGAATCCAATGCCTGGTGTCCTTACAAGAAGAGACAGACACAGAGAGGAGACAGAAAAAGCCATTTGAAGGTGAAGGCAAAAATTGGAGTGATGCAACTGCAAGCCAGGGACTGCTAGGAATGAGCAGAAACTAGGAAGAAGCAAGGAAGGATTCTTTCTTGGAACCTTTAGAGAGACCATGGCCCTGCTGACACCTTAACTTCCAGCCTTCCCAAACTTAAAGAGCCTTCTGTCACTTGAAGACACCATGTTTGAGGTACTTTGTTAGGCAGCCTGAAGAAACTAATATACACGTAGATACAATTTAAATTATACATAAGCACACACATTCACGTACCCTTAAGAGCTTTAATTTTATGTCCCTGGAGTCAAATTTTCAGATGCTGGTTCATCACTTCTGAGCTACAGATTGAGTATCCCTAATCTGAAAATCTGAAATCCAAAATGCTATAAAACTCCAAGCTTTTTGAGCATCAAAATTATACTCAAAGGAAAAACTCAGGAGCACCGTGGATTTCCCACTAGGGATATACTCAACCTGTAGGTTATTTATTTAACATTTACTTAACATCTCTATGGCTGTTTCTCAAATTGTAAAATAGGGACAAAGAATTGGGCAGATTAAGAATAAACATGTAAAACGCCTGGAACTATCAAGTATCTAATAAATATTAGCTCTGAGGCTGCTGTGAAAGTCATTGTTAAATGTGTATCTTCTTTTGTCAACTGTTTTTATGAAGTCCTTCCTATATTCATCAAGTAGGGCTTAAGTGGTTTTCCCATTGATATTTAGAGGGGCATTTCACATCTTAACAACATTAACCTTTGTCTGTCAAATTTGCCACAAATATATTCTCTGGTTTGTGAAAGATGATTTAATATGAAATCATATCTGTTGACTTTGTGGTTTCCTTTTATCATTTTAAGCTTCAAAAGCCATCTTTCAGAAGTTTGCTCAAATATACAATTACACTGTGTTCTAGTAAGTGTTAATAAAACTTTAATTTTGTTAGAGTTGAGGCAATGACTTTCTGATATCACTCATAAAAAATGGTAAATGGGCTATAAATTTTCTTTTTGTTAGTTCTGTAAATTACATCCAATACAGAGTTTCCCAAACATTAATATGCCAAACAATCAACTGGGAATATTGTTTAAATACAGAAACCCGGCCGGCCACGA
This sequence comes from Rhinopithecus bieti, assembly GCF_001698545.2. Taxonomy (NCBI): domain Eukaryota; kingdom Metazoa; phylum Chordata; class Mammalia; order Primates; family Cercopithecidae; genus Rhinopithecus; species Rhinopithecus bieti. The sequence goes on from NW_016813672.1 coordinate 886,960, forward strand.
TGGCTCACGCCTGTAATCCCAGCACTTTGAGAGGCTGAAGTGGGCAGATCACCTGAGGTCAGGAGTTCGAGACTAGCCTGGACAACGTGCTGAAACCTCATCTCTACTAAAAATACAAAAATTAGCCAGGCATGGTGCAGGTGCCTATAATCCCAGCTACTCGGGAGACTGAGGCAAGAGAATCACTCGAACCCAGGAGGCGGAGGTTGCAGTGAGCCGAGATTGCACCACTGCACTCCAGCCTGGACAACAAAGAGTGAAACTCCGTCTCAAAAAAAAAAAAAAAAAAAAAAAACCCTGTTGTACCCTCAGAAATTGTGGCTCCCACAGGTCTGCAGTGGTTTCAAGGAATCTGTATTTTTAATGACCACCCTAGCTGATTTTGATACCCTGATCAAAATTTTAAAATAACATGCTATGGTCCTATTACTATGATAGAAAAGAAATCTAGGACTAAACGTACTCTAGTTTCAAGATAAATTATTTTATTATTTGGATACTAGCAGGACTGTTGCATTTTCCAGAAAATTTAATTCTGATATTCTATGTATGATTTCTTCTCTATTGTAGTACAATATATATAATTTCACCCATTTTTAAGTATACAGTTCAGTGGTATACAGTACACTCATACTGTTGTACAATCATCACTACTACCTGTCTCCAGAATTTTTTATTCTTTTTTAAACTGGAATTAAATCTGTCTAATCCCAATCTTGTTTGTTTCTTATCCATTTAATCTGTCATCTCCTTCAATAATATATATTTTCATAAACCAAATCTCTATGTTCAGTCCTATCTCCTTATTCATTCCCCTTCATTCTGGAAGTGTTTCTCAGATGTATCCTATATACCATCAATTCAATTTCCTGTAAAAGCTAGTCTATTTACAGGTTCCTATACAGATTCTTTCAGTACTGACGTTTGCGAGAAAGGAGGATTAAAGGTTTTGCGGGGGACAGAGTTGTATGTTTTAACTTGAATTTAGTAATAAGGACAATTTTCTCTTAAAATTAAAATTAAAAGGTTCATGGAGAATTTTATCTCAGAGAAAACATTTCTTCTACGTCCTTTAGCTTTTGAAATTTTCTCATAACTTTGTAAGTTTTAAAAAATTATTTTACATAGTTGGTTTGTTTTAAAGGGACTGAGAGGCATTTGTTTTAAAAAAAAATAAGATTCTGGCAGAGCGCAGGGCTCACGCCTGTAATCCCAGCACTCTGGGAGGCCGAGGCGGGCGGACCACGAGGTCGGGAGATCGAGACCATCCTGGCTAACACGGTGAAACCCCGTCTCTACTAAAAATACAAAAAATTAGCTGGTCGTGGTGGTGGGCACCGGTACTCCCAGCTGCTTGGGAGGCTGAGGCAGAAGAGTGGCGTGAACCCGGAAGGCAGAGCTTGTAGTGAGCCGAGGGCCGCTGAACTCCAGCCTGGGCAACAGAGCCAGACTCCATCTCAAAAAAAAAAAAAAAAAAAGATTCTGCTACATATATTTTTCTGTGATGTGATATTGGCCGGGCACACTGGCTCACGCCTGTAATTCTAACACTTAGGAGGCTGAGGCAGGCAGATCACTTGAGCCCAGGAGTTCAAGACCAGCCTAGGCAACATGGAGAAACCCTGTCTCTATTATGATATTAAATATATATATACATATACATTCTAAGTCCCTTCAGGTTCATATAGACCTAACTAATTCTTTTATTACAGCTAATAATTATCTGTAGAATGCATCCACCATTAATTTATTTAACCAATTTCTATTAGTAGCTTCAGGTTTTGTTGTTATTCATAAATATTTTGGATAGAGTACCATAAACAAGATTGCTAAATCAAAGACTATGTATATTTTCAATTTTAACATTATTTTCCAAAAAGCCTGTAGCAATTTCTAGTGCTTCTATCTACATGATTGTTCTTTTTCGACATTTTCAAAAGCTCCACGTGTTTTTTTCCTATTTTCTACAAATCTGATGGGCATCTCATTGTTACTTTAATTTGTATTACTCATCATTAAGGTAATAGCTTACTGACTACTTGAATTTGTTCTTTTGTAAGGTGCCTATTAATATTTTTTAATCACTTCATAGAAGCTCTTTATATATTATGGATATTGACACTTTACCAAATTTGTTATAAGAATTTTCCTTATTCTATTATTTATCTTTTGTATTTGGTTATATTTTGGAATATAATTTTTTAAAATTTAAATATCGATTCTTTCTTTGATAAATTCTGAACTCTGTCTTGTTTGAAAATAATTCAGAAAAAGATTTACTGCAACTCAACCTATTTTGTCCTAAAATTATAATTTTTTTTTTTTACTTTTAAACTCCTAATTCCTCCAAATTGGTGTATATAGTATGTCTTACATCCACATGACTAACGCATTCTGCCAGCACCATTTAATAAATAATCTTTCATTCACTGAATTGAAATATGTATATATCCTGGGCTCTAAGATTTAACTCTTCTAGTTATCTATTCTTTCACTAGTACCATGCTCTTTTTAGTTTACAATGCCTAACACAAGTTTTTGAAACTGGTAAGGCAGGACCCTTACTATATTTTTCATATTCCTAGCCATCAGTTCTTCCATAACAACTTTAAATGTATGTAACCCAGTTTCACAGAATTTTTCATATTTTGGTATCTGCAAATCCTTTTAATAGGAATCAACAAAATCTCATACTGAGGTCATATACTGTAGAGAGCAGTGGTTAAATATATGAACTTTTACTTTTTAGTTAAGTCAACTTGGACAGATGTCTTAACCTTTTATATAAAGTAACAGTACTACTTACGCACTAGTCTTATGAAGATGAAATAATACCTACTAGGCATCTAACATAGTGTCACACACTTGTAGGAATTGCTCAGTAAATACTAGTTACACAATCAAATCGTACTGACAATGGAAAAAGACCCACCTGTAACTGGGAAGGGGGAAAACTCCTTGAGGGTGGAGACTTGGTTTTCCAGTAAGGAATTCAGAGTACAAAGTGACGTGTGACTTTCTAAAACTACTTAAAGGTTTTAAATTCCAAGTGCATTTAAAAAAAAAAAAATTCAGCAAAGTTTATTTTGAAAATGTAAAGATGAACATGTAAAACCATAGGGGAAAATTCTAGCCCTTTCCCAAATTTCAATCATAATTTTATGTATTTGGTCTACCTATTTTGTCTTACTTTGTAAACATGGTCATAAAACTAAACAAATCAAAAGTTACCCTTTATGCTCAGCACTTCAAACACCTTTAATGGTAGAAAAAATTAGAAAACGAAGGGAAAACCTTCATTTAAATTAAGATGAAGACCAGGAAAACACTATTCTTCCTAAGAGTAAGAATGCACCACCCTGGCATATAGTAGGCTATATACTAGATACATTCTCTCCTGCCTGGCTACAGCCAACAGTGGGAGAACAGGTAGAGGGAGGGAAATGAGCTGCACTCAGTAAAAACGGTTAATGCACCATGAAAGAAAAAGATTCTCTAAGTTCCTACAGGATTCTTACCTATAGAACAAGACGGAGTAATGGAATTGACTCTTTCAATGCACTAATGATAACCTCCAAAGCCAACTCTGTCTTTAGAGCTGACAATCTAGTAATGATGCTTAGTACGAAACACATACTTTCCTTGCTGCTATCCTAAGTTTTGACTACCATCATTTAGCAAGACTCTTAGGAAAAATCCCTTGCTCAATCTCCTCACTTACTACAATAAGTATAGCAATTCAAAGAATCTCCAATGAAGCAAATGAGTGTCTACTTCCCATCCTCATTAAGAAATCATGCTGTGTCCATTCATTTTTCAGAAATGAGTGGCATGGTAACAATACTAGTGACAACTGGAAAATCTCTCTTCTTTTCTGTGTTACTGGACATAGCAATAGCTTTTCGCAACAAAATAAAGGAAAAGCCTAGATATTGTGATTAGTCAAATAAGATCAACTGAAAAAAAAAGATGGTGGAAGCAGGTCTAATAAAACATAATTAACAGGAAAACTAAATCTGAAATTTTTGCTCAACTGTCTTTCTATCATTTATTAAAAGCTTCAGTTATTAATTACTTGTTTATCCAGCACTGACCATAGCCAACACCGCCCATCAAGTTAACTGGTAATAAAATCTGTTTCTCAGAGGTATCATTTCCAAGCAGATAACAACCCACTGGGCCAATTTATTACCGTGTAGTTGTGCTGACTGCACTGTAAAAAACAATGGCCTTTCCATTTCTGATTTTAGAAAAAGTTCCTATAATGACAGCAGAAAGCTGTAAGAATATATGGGCTAATTCCCATGCTAAGAATCTTCTATGGCAGCAATTTTTTTAGAGTAAGCCACCTATATCCCTGTTGAATACCAGATCCTTTCCTAAGAAAAATGCACGTGTACACATCATACAAAATGTAGCAAACAATTTCAGGAGGTTAAACAAAATTCCTTGAAGGGAATCAGATCAACAATCTGTTACAAGGTTTCCAAAATCACTAGTAGGGCCTTGTTCTGAGCAAACCTGAGAATAGAGTTATATTGGAAAGGTTTATGAGTAGGTAAGAGAAAGAGTAGCTAGTAGGAAAATGCAAGGTAAGGACAATAAAAGCAAAAGGGAGAAGAGATTCACAGCTACACTGAAGCCTACAACAGCACAGTGTTTATTCATTCATTTAACAAATATTTTACTATTATATACTAGGCAAGGTACTAAGAGATGTGATAGTGATTAAACTCTGATGTAGCTAACATGGTGCTTGCTCTCACACAGCTTTTAAGTACCAGGAAAAGATAATCAACCATCCTGATGAATAATCAACTGAGACACATTACTGAAATAAGGAAAATGTATTTTATGAGAGCCTACAACAAAAGAACCTAGCTTAGATTGAAGGCTCACAAAGCTTCCCTAAAGTAAAGTTAAGGTGAAATCTAACAAGTAAATAGGAGTTATCTATGCAGAAATGGGAGTGAGAGAAAATTAATACAAGACTTACAGACTGAGAGAGCCACATATTCAAACCACATATGGTGCAGGCAGTATGGAGATTAGACAGTTTTACTATGAAATTAGGAAGATGTGGCTTCTTTTATTAAAAGGTTTCTTCTTAGCCTGTTACGTATCTTCTGTAAAAATAGCAGTATATACATCATAGGGCAGTTGAGAGAATTAAATCACAGAATATATCTAAAGCTCTATATAAAATGCCATGGCACATGGTTAAGTGTTCATTAAATGTTAGTGACAACGACAAGTATACAGTCATTAAGAGAACCTGTATTTAGTATGTATTAAATTGCCTGGGTGTACATTCAACCCCACCACAAATGTTAGTGGTCCTTAAAGCCACCAGTAACAAATTTCTAAGGCAATATATAAGCAACTTAACTACTTTAATAATGTTTGCTCCTCATTTTACTTGCATAAATGGGCTAAAAAGAGCTGTATTTAGATACAGAACAAAGAGTCGCCCGTTGGTATCCACTGGGGACTAGTTCCAGGACCCTCCTCAGATACCAAAATCTGCGCATGCAGCCCTGTGGAACCCGCATATATGAAGTCAGCCCTCCATATCCTCAGGTTTCATATCCCGCAAATACTGAATCTTGATATGCGTTTGATTGTGGATGCAGAATCTGCGGGTACAGAAAATTATTCCCAGGAGTAGACCCATGCAGTTCAAACTTATATTGTTCACGGGTCAACTGCATATGTTATCTCTACATAAGGACTACAATGCACTTTACTATTGAGATTTTTTTTAAAAACAAACTAACAATTTAACTGAAAAATTGTGGTTAATGTTTAAGTGAAATAAGTCAAAGTACAATTCAAAAAGAATTTCATTTTACCTCTAGGCAAAGTATTATATGGATCACCAGTAACGGATAATCTATTATTTATTTGTAAGTCTGTAAATATTCATGGAAATATACCCTTTTCAGATTTATGCTCTCCATTACCTTTCTGTACTGAGCACATTTTCTCTAAACTTAAATATCTCTAATACACCTCCTGGCCTGAGATTACTCAATAGGTAAGAACTGAGGCATCAAGACACTTAACTGCTGTAGTACAAAAATGCAATGTTACCTGGAAAACTAGTCTTCATTATATCAATCCCAACTTGCAGCTCAGGTTCAGCAGCAAGCACCGCATAGTCCCCTTGATGAGAGATGTTAAAGTTGAAATTCGGGTAAGGATTCGATGAGTCCTTTGCAAGAACTGGCTTTCCTTTTGCAGTTCTTTGCAAACGAATATGATTCCAAGGGATATTCAATTTCTCTGCAACCAATTTCCTTATCATCAGACGACCAGCCTGTTAAGTACATAAAACATTTGGTATGTATTGATGTCTGCCAAAGATACAACCACACTACGTGTAAAAGTATTTTTTTTTTGCTTCTAAAATTTTCATTTTTAAAACTTTTCAAAATATTTAAGGATTAAACACACGTTAACTTAAACTTAACCAACGCTTAAGTAGATAAAAAGTTAAAGCCCACCTTAACAATTCCCTCTCCTTTGCTAGCGACCAAAGTTAACAGCTGGCATCCTGTCAGTCTCTTCTGTATTTAAATATATGTGCATTTACATATTTTTGCTAACTCTACATATAAACACATACATGAGATTATACTTATGTAGTATTCTACCACATATAAGCTTCTAAATTTATAAGTATTGGGAATTATTTTATGTCTGTACACATCCATCTGGTCCGTGCAATTTTAACTGTAGCATATTTCATAATATTATTTCCCCTTTATTGGACATTTTAGGCTGGCTCTAGACCTGCTGTCACAAACAACTTTGCAGTGACAGCCCTCCTGTATCTACATTTGTGCATATGTATTTCTAGATCCCATATATTGATCACCCAGCTTCAACGATTAGCAAGGCATCACCTATCTTGTTCTGCTCTCTCCCACCTCCAAATATTATTTTTTAAATAATTACTAAACACACACACACACACACAAAAACAAGAATATAAGATGACAAAGTATGTATTTTAAAATATCTTTCAGATTTTTTTCTTCTTCAATTCTAACACTGACTTTTAAAACTGCAGGCTTTTAAAAGTAGTTCATTTCACAATTCCTTACAAATTATAAGTGTAAAAAATTTTCACCAATATGCCTTATCATTATCAACTAGTCAACATCTCAAACAGAAAGGTGTTTCAATATGGGACATTTTTAAGAAAAGACTGTCTTTTAAATGATGGTAATTCACGGTTGCTTCAAATTGCACCATATTTTAGAGATTATTTGTTTGGAAATCCCGTTTTCCATTTGTTGCTTCAAAATAATAGTTAAAATAAATCTACGTAAAATACTGTTTCCCATGGCATCTAGTGAGGAAGGTATCCTCTCCGGCTTCAGGTTCATTGGCTTCAGTCCTGGGGAGCGCAGGGCTACGAACTATATCATACTGCCAATAATTTCTAGGGCCTACCGCGTGCAGGGAGTCCTCGGAGAATGGTGGGATATTTAACAGGCAGAATATGCATGGGTTATGAACCCACGCAAAGAAAAAAAATAACATTTAAAGATAAAGACATAAAACATTCATTACAGAAAACACAATTTTGTCGGCCTTCCCTACATTTATTTCATAGTTTAGGAGGGTGTCCATTTGAAATAACAGGGGGAAAGAGATAATTTTTACAGCCATTGCGGCCTCCGAGGCGGTTACAAAGGCCGTGGAAACCAGGCCGTGCGTCGCCCGCAACTCCGCAGCGCCGGCTGCTGTCGCCCGGACCGGCCACAGGCTCCACAGCGAGAAGGTCGCCGCCAGCGCGGGAGTGTGGGGTCTCCACAGCCCGGCCCGCCTCCCCCAACATCTGCTTCCTAGGCTGTAAATACCAAAAAAGACCTGTAGTACCATGGCTGCCTTAGCGTCCCGGGCAAAGACGAACTGGCCAATGCGCTCCTTCTCCTCGGGCTGAATCGATCGCACTGCCAGCAGCCATTCGGCTCGGCTAGGCAGCCAAGTGCCGCAGGAAAAGGCCCAGCGCACGCCCTCCATGGATGGCACCAAGCAGAACCGTTTGGCAGGGAAAACCATACACTGCAAGCGGACCTCGCCGTTACCTCGGGCCTGATGGCGCGGTCGCAAGCGTGGCCCCACCCCCTTCTTCCCGGCGTCCGTGCGCAGGGGGCGGGACGTCGCTACGCAGATGGGCGCGTGGTCCACCGACAGCCCTCCCAGCCCGCCCCCAACTCCGCCACCTCCTCTCGGAGAAAGCAGCTGGGGGCGGAGACGGAGATCAGCTCTGCGCTTTGCGGCATTGTATGACGTCACGTGGGCGTGGCTTCCGAGGGGAGCGAAGGGCGGGACCAAGGCCAAGAGCCCGGCAGTTACTCCACTCACACTTGCGGAAGAGTTGACGGGACAGCGGTGCAGGCCAATCGCAACCAGTCCTCTGGAGGCAGGGAGACTGGGGTGGAGACTTCGGAGACTGCAGTTGCAGGTGGGTGAGCTCCGGGGTCTGAGGGAGGAATGGGATGGTAGCCCTTATTCTCGGGGTCTGGGTTGGCCCCTGTGGCCCACAGAGAAGAGAATGTCCTTGGCTTCAGCTGCTTCATGTACGGGGCACGAGAGAATTTCACCTCTAGGAGGGGGTCTGCAGTGGTGCCCCCTGGAGTTGTGCAACGCGGCAGCCCTGAGTTGCTTCTTTCCCTACCCCCATCCCCATCGGCCTAAGACCCACCCTCGCACAGTACGTTCCCAACCCTTTAGCAGCAGCCAACCTGAAACCCTCCCTCCGAAGGCCGAGCAGAGGCACTAACCCCAGTGCGGGACACCGACCCCGCCTGAATCAGAGGCTGCCAGCGAGCAGCTGGGCTAATGCTGGCTGTTTATTTGGGGCGATGAAGCGACCCAGGTGCTGTTTTGCTATTGCCAAGCCTGGGCTAGAGCCCTAGCGAGAAAACAGGATTCCATTGTTGAGGCATCAGTGTTTCCATCATGACAAGAAGTCCTTGCTCTAGGCGCAGAAACAAGTAAATAACTTTACTCAGTTATTTTCTCAGACTTTGCGAAGGGTCATATTGATGTATGTCTGTTTCCTTAGTTGTTCCGTGTAGGCTATTGTTGACTCTCGTATGAAAGCCCACGCGATCCAAGTGCCCTGCAGGTTTTGGTCCAGGGAAAAGTTGGTCTCTGCAGATGACTGTAAATGACTACCTGGAGGTCGATTAAAGTGCAGTACTGCGGGATTCAGCCGATTTCCTTCTTCCTCTGACTGCCCGGAAATATCAGCCAAAGGCCAGCGGTACTAATTAACACAATTACCTACCTATGATTTCTGTCCTATTTAAGATGGGTTCTATTATGTTTTTATCTATACTTGTCTTCATTAACTTTTCGTGATATCATAAGCCCCCTGAATCCCTCGAAAGTAGATGGGATTCTGAGCACACACACACACAAATTAAGATCCCCAAAGGACAGTAAAATGAATTATTGGCTTAATATATCATCTTAGCTAACCAAAAGCCTGTGTCAGCTGCCATATTGAAAATCTGGTTACCAGCTGCAGGGAGCTTACAATCTGGTAAGGCAAATAAATCATATGCATAAAAAGTACAATAAGAGACGGTGTAAAGATATGTAAGTAATATTAATACCCATATCAGCAATGATCATAACTCACTTCTCCATTTTTAACTAAGAATCATATAACTTTTCCTTCCTGTCGTTTTAAACTGATTTTTGTAACTTTGGTACATTAAGTTTCTGTTTCCAAACACTTCTGTGTACGTTATTGCGCATGTTCTGTGTACTAGTTATTACTGATGGAGACAATGAGCTCAGAAAGAGAATTTGTTTAAATTTAGGAATTCATATCCCATTATTTTACCATCGAACAAGAGCTCTGTGTATTAGATCTATGGAGCCTAATACACAGACAGTAATTTAGGGATTATTTGTACTTGGTCTAGAATGTAGAATATTCTCCCCTTCTCCCATTATCACATTCCTTGTTTCCTCTGTATCATTCAGGCCCAAATGTCATACCAAACAGAATGTCTTCGTTCACCCAGTGTAAAATAGTTCAGTCTTCCCACTTCCAAACCTCAGCCCCAAACCTATTACCCTCGTGAACATATTTTATAGGTTTGTTGAATCCCCTTCCCTGTGTGCTTTTAAAAATTCTCCAGAACTTAGCTTAAACCTTTTCTTAGGGCCTACTTCAGAGTACCTTTTTCCAAAACAGTATTGTTTATATAATTCATTTGGCAGTTATTCTAGTATTGCCTTATGACATCTCTCCTATTGTCCTGAATTATTTGCATGTAATCTTGCAAAATAGAATGTATAGTACTTGAGAGGGAATGTCATGTATACCTTTTACAAATAGTGTACATGAGTAAATATTATTAATGACTCCACAATAGATTTATTACTGTCCAGGGTAACACTGCTTTTTATATTCTATCTGCCTTTACTTCCCTCACTTTTATTAAGGAAATGTAAATATACAGTTTATAATTTGCTTAGTTGTATTAAATGAACCCAACAATTTTATTAAAATATTTTTTATTGCATTGGTCAGGGGAAGAAGAGGACTAAAATAATAGGGGCTCACTCAGTCTGTAATGATCATCTTGCTTGGTGCCGATCTGTGGCTTCTTAGCAGGATTCTGAAGGATTCGTATTCTATTTCCAGCTCTACCACCAATTGTCTGTGTAACTTTGGTCACACAGGATCCTATGCATGACATAACCTCTTCCAGGTATTAATTTCAATGGAAAGGCATTGTATGAGTCATCTCTAGGTCTAGGTGTTTTTTAGATGTATTCACTAACTTTTTATTGGGTCACAAACTTTATTCTACCTCAAACCCTTTTTTTTCCCCCAAGACTTATTTGAATAGCTCCATAATTCTACCAGTTTCTCAAGGAAGAAACCATGATGCTGCTTTTCTTTGATTCCCTATATCCAATCCATCTCCAAGTGTTTTTGGTTTTATTTCTAAAATACAGCTAAATCCATTTGTTTCTCTTTATTAGTATAACCCACCATCATTTTTCATCTGAAATATTAATCAGTTTTCTAGCCTGCCTGAGAAAGGGGAGCACTCTCTTCCAATGTCTTCCATGCCATAAGCACAACCTGCTTTCAGAGCTAAATCTAGAAATCCATGCCCTTAATTCTCATGTTATATTGCCCTCTAATTAGACTGAGAAGGAGAGGCCAGTAAGGTAGGAAACCTGAAGAATGTTGTGGCATAGAAATTAAAAAGACAAATGTTTCAAGGACTAGTTAACGGTGTGAATATTCCTAAGAGGTGAAAGAAGATGAGGAAAGAGAAGTGAGAATTTAGCTTCAAGATGGTAGTGTGGTGACATTGACAAGGGCAGTTTTAATGGAGTAAAAGGAATTTTATTGTAGTGAGTTGAGATAACTGGAGGTGACGCTACCACAGAGTGTCCTTTAAAGTTTTTCTGGATTTAGGAAGTAGAAAAATGGAATGGTAGCTGGAGGGAATAAAAGGTCAAAGGATAGATTTTTGTTTGATGTTTGTTTAAAGATGGAAGATACTAGAATTTGCATGCTAATGGAAAATGTCCAGTAGGGTGGGAGAAACTCTTAATGTATAAGAAGGAAGGGGTGTGTGTGTGTGTGCGGTGGGGGGCAGGTGTTCACCATTCTAAAGTAGACTCCAGCGTAGGGGACCTTGTCAGTGTTGTTTTTAACTGTATTTCTAGTATCTAGAATAGTGCCTGGCACAATATTTGTTACTCCATAAGCTATCCAATATTTGTTGAATAAATGAATGACTTGGACCCTACTTCTCTTCCTTTCAATTCGTTCTTGACATATTAGCTAGAAAAATATTTTTTTAAAAAAATGATGTCATGTCACTGTCCAATTTAAAGTGATCAGCCATTCCTATTTCACTTAGAATAAAATCCCAGCTCCTGTGACCCATAGGATCCTGACTGAGGTAGCAACTGCCTTCTGCAGCCCTATCTCCCGACACTCTTGCTTTCATTAGCTACTCCAGCCACACTGGCCACATTTAATTTCCTAAAACTGAAGGACTCCTTTCCCTCTGTAGGGCTTTATATGTGATTTCCGCCACCAATCCCTTACCTTCTTATCATTCAGTTCTCAAATGACACTTCAGAAAGGCTTTCCCTAGTATTGTAGTGGCTGAAAGCAAGGGCTCTCGAGCCAAACTGAGTTCACATACCAACTCCCTGCTTACTTGCTATATGATCTTAGCCAAATTACTTAAATTATCAAAGCCCATTTTCTCTGTGTGTAAAGTGAAGATAAGTATCTACTTTATCCAGTTTTTTCGAAGATTAAAAGAATATATGTAAAACATATAGCATGGGGCCAGGCATGGTGGCTCATGCCAGTAGTCAACAGCATTTTGGGAAGCTGAGGCATGAGGATCACTTAAGGCCAGGAGTTTGAAACCAACCTGGGTAACATAGTGAGATCCCATCTCAAAACAAAACAAAACAAAACAAAACAAAACAAAACAAAACAAAACAAAACTGGGTGTGCTAATGCACACCTGTAATCCCAGCTACTCAGGAGGATGAAGTGGGAGGACTGCTTGAGCCCAGGAGGCTGAAGCTTCAGTGAGCTGTGATCCTGCCACTGCCCTCCATCCTGGGTGACACAGCAAGGCCCTGTCTGAAAACAAACAAACAAACAAAAAACACAGGACAAAGCATGGCACAGAATAAGCACTATATAAGTGTTCCCTGTTACCCCTTTTGTTATTGTCTGAAATTGAATGCCCCCATTGTTCATTTTCATTTCCACTTCCTACTTGTGGCTTCACAATACTTATAAAAATTTATAATTATTTATTTGCGTACCTTATTTATTATGTCATCTTCACCAGATACTGGACAACAAAAAAGCAGGGACCATGTCTGTCTTTTATTCTCTCTTTAACTATAGTGCCTAATTCGGTGCTTGTCATATAGTTAGCATCTATAATAAATATTTACTAGAATAGGCCAGAAATCATGCTGTATATTGAAACATCAGTGACCAAACTAAGATCACTGCAGGACCCAGTCAAAGCCCAGATGAGGCAGAGCACAGCTTTAGTTTAATGTTCTGCTTTTATTAAGTGGCACATGATTTTGTCATTACTTTTATCAAAGGCTTCATTCTTAGGCTTGACTCTTGTACCTTTATTCAATTATTTAAATCAAATTTTAATGGAAGCCTTTTAAAAAAAGGATAACAGAATCACTTTAAAAATTGAGTCAGCGTTTTGGGCAGGAAGGTGTTTCATTGAAGCTGGGGTGCAATCTTATAAAGTACACTTATTTTATATACTACTAAGAAAAATGCCAACTGTGACACAACTCTTTATCACTAAGAATTTTTTCTACTTATGCAAAGAGCCCTCTTTTAAAAAAAATCCTGTAATACCCTTGCACCTACATACAGAGAACAATATAAGCAAAATTAATTGGCTGAGGCACTCCTAAAACTTCTTAACATTCAAAGTGTCTTTTCATTGATTTTCAACTCAGAGTCTCTGTGTCCATGTTTTATTTTTATAATATCATTCTCTGTTTAGAGCATTAGTGATATATCATTTCTTAAACCAATGTCCATTATTATCTCCCAGGTTTTCTTCCAACATACTGATATCCATTCTTCAAATTTAATACACATGTAATGACAAATATGTCATGACTACTACCCACCCAGAGTGATTATAAGATGCCTGTCAGTTTCAGATAAGTGTGAAAAAATTTGTGTCTTAAAATCAACGAAATAACGTAATTGATTTTGAAGAATATTTGAAGAAAAATAATTGCCTTATAAATCTTTTGCCAAGAATTGAGAATTGTTTAACAGTTAATAATGTTATTGATTTTAATTATTATTTACATATAATTTGACAGGATTAACTTAATATTCATTGTATCATTTAAGTCTCACAACAGTCCAGTATCATAGATGTGTCCACTTTGCAGATTAGGAAGCCAAAGCCTCAGAGAGCCTGAGTAGGAATCACTACTAAGTAGGAATCACTAGTAAGTGATGAACCATTTAGAACTATTTCTCTAGTTCCAAATGCCATATTCTTTGTTATTTGCAAAATACACTTATACAAGTAGGATTTACTCAAATGAAATTTAAGAAATGGAAATATTCAGCTCCTTGGATTTGTCATTCTGTATAGAATGTACATGGCAGACTATTTTTTTTTTTTTTTTTTTTTTTTGAGATAGTCTCGGCTCTGTCGCCCAGGCTTGGGAGTGCAGTGGGCGTGATCTGGCTCACTGCAAGCTCCACCTCCCCAGGTTCACACCATTCTCCTGCCTCAGCCTCCCGAGTAGCTGGGGACTACCAGGCACCCGCACCACGCCTGGCTAGATTTTTGTATTTTTAGTAGAGACGGGTTTCCACCACGTTAGCACAGGATGGTCTCGATCTCCTGACCTTGTGATCCGCCCGCCTCGGGCCTACCCAAAGTGGCTGGGATTACAGATGTGAGCCACCACGCACCGGCGCAGATTTTTTAAACAGTGTTACGAAAGTGAATAGGTTTTGTGTTATTCTTATATATTATTTTAGATACTTGAAAATTTTCTAGTAAAACTTGTTTTTGTTACTATTTGTAGGAATAAAATAACTTTGTGTTTACATCATGTGCTCCACTTATTCATGAACATGAGGCTCAATAGACTTAGATCCAATATAGGATCCTAAATTACATACATGATTTTCATGACAATAAAGTTAAAAAGGTGTTTGTTGTTTAGAGTTTTAAAATTGATATTCTCAGGACCTAGCCACTATGCAGGAAATACAGTTTTTATTCTTTTTGGAAATAATTCTCCTTTAGTCACCTTTTTCCTATTTATTTGCCTACTTATTTTAAAATACAGAGAGAATGATTTTATACCAATTAAAAAATTATGTTTTATTTGCATTTTCTATGTTTTGAGCAAGAAGAAAGCTGGAACATCAAAATAGTTTCTGAATTGATTGATCTTTTATCTTTTAATATCTTAAAATAATTACACAACAAGTTGTAAAGATAAAATTTCCATGTACCCTTCACCCAGTTTCCCCAAATGGGTACATATATAATAATAGTAAAAGATCAAAACCAGGAATTTGACATTGGTACAATGTTTGTGTGTAGTTTCTTGTAATGTTCTCACATGTGCAGATTGCTGTAACCTATCTACATTATGTGTATCAAACTTTGTCCCTTTTTAATGGTGAGTAGTATTCCATGGTATGGATGTACCATGATTTGTTTACTCTTTCACCTATTGTGCAACATTTTGGTTGCCCTCAGCTTTTGGCTATACAAGTGAAGCATTATGAAACATGTAGAGGCTATTGTGTACACATAAGCTTTTCTTTCTAATGGTCAGCAGCATGATTGTTGGGTAATATGGTATGTGTATGTTTAGTTTTTTTAAGAAACTGCCAAACTATTTCTGCCAGCAGTGTATGGGTGATTCCGTGTCTCTGCAAGCCCTCAGATATTTGGTGTTGTCATTATATTTTATTTTAGCTATTTTGATAGATGGGTAGGGATATTTCATTGCAGTCTTAATTTCCATTTCCATAATGACTAATGATGTTGAACATCTTTTCGTGTGCTTATTTGCCCTCTGTATATTCTCTTTGGTGAAATATCTCTTTGTGCCTTTTGCACATTTTTTAAATTGAATTATTTGGTGGTGTTACTGGTAAGTTTTCAGATTTCTTTATATATTATTTCTTTATTGGATTCAGTTTGCAATTTTTTTTTCCTGGCTCATAGCTTGTCTTCTCATCCTCTTAAATAAAGGAACTTTCACAGAGGAAAAATATAATTTTGATATAAAGTCCAATCTAGTAATTTTTTTCATTTATGTGTTGTGCTTTTGATGTCTAAGAGCTCATTAAATGAGACCCTGGTTACAAAGATTTTCTTTTGTATTTGCCTCTAAAAATTTTATATTTTACGTTTAAATCTATGACCCATTTTGAGTTAATTTTTACATAAAGTATGAGGTATAGGTCAAGGTTCATTTTTTGTTGCCTGTGGATGTCCATTTTCTTCAGCATTTTTTGTTAAAAAAGATTCTTTTTCTTCCATTGAATTGCATTCGCACCTTTGTCAAAAGTCACTTGGCTATACTGTGTGGGGCTATTTCTCAATTGTGTGTTGCGTTCCACTGATCTATGTGTCTCTCCTTTCACTAATATTACACAGTATTGATTACCATAACTATAGTAAGTCTTGAAATCAGGTAGACTGATACTTCCCTCATTATTATTCTTTTTGGTTGTGTTAGATATTCTATTTTCTTTATCATTCCATGTAAATTTTACAGTAATCTCATCTGTATATACAAAAAATTGTGCCAGGATTTTGATTAAAAAATGTGTTAAACCTTTATATCAGTTTAGGGGGAATTAAGGGGACATCTTTATTAAGTTGACTTTTCCAATTTGCAGACATGGCATGTCTTTGCATTTTAGTCTTCTTTGATTTTTTTAGCATTTTATGTTTTTCAGCATACAAGTCCTGTGCATGTTTTGTTAGATTTATACGTAAGTATTTCTTTCACTTCTTTTTTTTGAACTGTTATACTTTTAATTTTGTTTTGTTTTAATTTTGTTTCTATGTGTTTATTGCTGGTATATAGAAATATGATTGATTTTTTTTGTGATGCTCTTGTGTCCTGTGGCATTGCTGAACTTGCTGATTAGTTCTATGAGGTTTTCTTCTCATAGATTCCTTTGGATTTTCTACATAGGCTATCTTGGAATTTGCAAATAGAGGCAGTTTTGTTTCTTCCTTTCCAATGTATACGCCTTTTATTGAATTTTCTTGTTTTAGTGTGCTTGCTAGAGCTGACATTCCCTTGGAAACTGAATAATACACTTCCAAATAAGTGTGAACTTTGATGAATAGCAGTGGTAAGGGTGGACATCCTTGCTCTTTTCCTCATATTAGGGGGAAGGCATTCCATAATTTAGCATAGTGTTATCTATAGGTTTTTTGTAGATTTTCTCTAGTAAGTTGAGAAGGGGGAACTTTTCCCCTCTCTTTCTCTTTTGCTAAGAGTTTTCCCATAACTGGGTGTTGTATTTTTTCAAATGGTTTTTATGCATCAATTGATATGGTCTTGTGGTTTTTCTTCTTTAGCTGCCTAATAGGATAAATTACACTAATTGGTATTCAAATACTGAAACAGCCTTACATCCTTGGATAAACTTACTTAGCCATAGTGTATAATTCCTTTTATATATTGCTGAATTTTTTTTGCTAATATTTTTAAACGATTTTGCCTCTATATTTGTGAAGTATATTGGTCCATAGTATAGGGTTTTGGTTTTTGTTTGTTTGTTTTGGGTACTGTCTTTGTCTGGAGTACCACAATAATACTCACTTCATAAAATTAGTTGGGAATCTTCCCTCTGATCCTGTTTTCTTGAAGAAGTTGTGTAGAACTGGTATTAATTCTTCTTTAAACTTTTGGTAAATTTAATTTCCTTAATGGTTACAGGGCTGTTCAAATTATATATTTCATATTGGGTGAGTTGTAGCAAGGTAAGCACTTAATGCTAAAAATTTTCCTCTCAGCACTATTTTAGCCGCATCATACACATTTTGATATATTGTATTTTCGTTTTTATTCAGTTCAATGTATTTTTTAAATTACACTTGAAACTTTCTCTTTGATGCATGGATTATTTAGAAGTGTGTTATTATGTTTCCAAGTGCATGGAGATGTTTATGTTATCTTTTTGTTACTGATTTCTGGTTTGATTTCATTGTGGTGAAAGAATATAATCTGTGTGATTCCAATTCTTTTAAATAATTTGAAGTTTGTTTTATGGGACAGGATATGGTCAATCTAGATATATGTTCCATGAGCACTGGGAAAGAATATGTATTCTGCTGTTGTTAGGTGGAGTTTTCTATAAATGTTGATTAGATTCTGTTGATTGATGGTGTTGTTGAGCTCTATATGCTTACTGACTTCTTGTCTAGTTCTATGAATTTTAGAGGGAAGGGTGTTGAAGTCTCCAGCTATAATAGTGGATTTGTCTTTTTTTTTTTTTCAGTTTTATCAGTTTTTACTTCACATATTTTACAGCTGTATCATTTGGTGCATATAGATTTTTGATTGCTAGTCTTCTTGGTGCTGGGTGGACATTACATAACATTTCTTTCCCTTGCTCAAGTCTGCTTTATCTTGTAATTGTATTGCCATGCCTGCTTTATTTTAATTAATGCTTGCATAGTATATCTTTTCCTATCCTTTTACTTTTAACCTGCTTATTACATTTGAAGTCAGTTTACTTGTAGGAGGCATAAAGTTGGGTCACTTTTTAATCTACTCTGGTAATCTGTCTTTTAATTGGTGTATGTAGACCTCTTACATTTTGTGCAATTATTACTATGTCAATATTGAAGTCTGTAATTTATTTTCTGTTTTCTGTTTATTCTGTTTTTACTTCTGTTTTTTTTCTTTCTGTCTCCTGTGGCTTACTTGAACTTTTTTTAGAATTTAATTTTGATTTAGCTATAATAATTTATAAATGTTATCTCTTTGAATAGTTTTTTTTGTTTGTTTGTTTTTTTGTTTGTTTGTTTGTTTGTTTGTTTTAGATGGAGTTTTGCTCTTGGCACCCAGGCTGTAGTAAAGTAGTGTGATCTCAGCTCACTGCAACCTCTGCCTCCTAGGTTCAAGTGATTCTCCTGCCTCAGCCTCCCAAGTAGCTGGGAGCCCACCACCCCAGGTGCCCACCACCACACCCAGCTAATTTTTGTATTTTTAGTAGAGAGGGGTTTTACCATGTTGACCAGGCTGGTCTTGAACTCCTGACCTCAGGCAATCTGTCCGCCTTGGCCTCCCAAAGTGCTGGGATTACAGGCGTGAGCCACCATGCCTGGCCTGCATAAATGTTTTAGTGATTATTTAGCCTTCTCCAATATCATTCTAGTTGGTGGGATAGGAGGAGAATGATAGGAGTACCTCATTATAGCCTATCATTAGTGAAATTCTAGGCTCTCCATTGCACCCTTGCAGGCTTGAGTGGGTATAGAGCCAGAATTTTTTTGTGTGGTCTTCTGCTGTGGTTGAGTGTTTATTTCCTTAAAACTTTTCTGTCTTGTTAGGTTGCTCCTTTTCTGGTTCTGTGACTAAAGAGGGTGGTTTGGGGGCTGTTTATGTGTGTGCCCACTGGTGTATCAGCGTTGCAGCTTTTGTAGCATCTGGAACGTACTAGGCAAAAGGAATACCCAGGGAACTCACCAGTATGTTGTTCCTCAGGTCACTAGTCAGTCTGATTTCATCTTTCCACTTTTCATCATCTTCATTTATTTGTCTTCATATATATGTGTATATATATGTTTATTTATATTTATATGTACCTCGAGGGTTTTGTTGTTGTTGTTTTTGGTTTTTTTTTTTGTACGTAGCAGGAGAAATAGGGAAAGGTACATCTAAACCTTGCAGGAGAAATAGGGAAAGGTACATCTAAACCTTACTGGAAGCACAGTCTTTTTTAAATTAATTAATTAATTTTTTAAATAGGGATTGTATTTATAAGAATCAAATCAAGTATTGTGAATTCTGTAGGCCAGTGCCTCGCACAGCTTACTGGCTTAGCAAATATTAGCTATTATTATCATGTATGTCATCCTTATTAAGAACGATCTTAAATTGCTGTGGTAACTTTTGACAAGTACATTTATAGTTGATCTAAGGAGCACTAAAATTGCTTTCTGAGCTTTCATTTGATATTAAAATCCAGGGTCAGAATGATTCATTTTGGAAATAACATGGACATTTAGTGAAATAAGCATGTTTCTACTAGTTTTATGTTTTTAGGCGTATGTTATTTAATCTCTGAGCCTCAATTTGCTGTTTGAAAAAGTAATTATTAATACCAATCTTAAAGGATTATTGTGAGTGTTGGATGAAATAACTGTATACATTATTTATGATAAATCCCGGTACCTTCATTCTTATTATATCACTAAACAACCAAACAACAGATAAATGGTTAGAAACGGAACCATTTATTTGCCTATCAATGTTTACCTGTCAACAGAAATAGAAGTTTTGCTGCATAGTATTGTTCTCCAATTTATTGGTTTAAAGGTCCAAAACATTTTGCTGTGTGATATGGATGTAGGTATTGAATTTAGATTGCTGTGATCATTGTCAAAATTTCCCTCCATACGTGCCCTTTGTTTTCAGTGTATTAACATGCACAGGTTTCTCCTATCTATACCAAAACAGAACAAAATTTCCTGGTATCTACATGCTCCTCTAGCCCCCATCTTGATGAATTTTTTTTTTGTTTTGTTTTTTGTTTTTTTAGACAGTCTTGCTCTGTCACTCAGGCTGGAGTGCAGTGGTGCGATCTTGGCTTACTGCAACCTCTGCCTCCTGGGTTCAAGCGATTCTCCTGCCTCAGCCTTCCGAGTAGCTGGGATTACAGGTGCCTGCCACTACGCCTGGCTAATTTTTGTATTTTTAGTAGAGATGGGGTTTTGCCACGTTGGCCAGGTTGGTCTCGAACTCCTGAACTCAGGTGATCCACCTGCCTCGGCCCCCCAAAGTACTGGGATTACAGGTGTGAGCCACCACACCCAGCCTTGATGAACTTTTTAAAAGAATGATGTATATAAATTGTGCCCATTATTTCCACTTAACTCCACTGTAATCTGTTCTCTCCCCACTTTACCCCAAATCATCAGTGACTCTTTTCCCGTCACCTTTTGATGATACAGGTGACAACTTCATACTTGAAACTCTCTTCCCTTAGTTTCTACTGCCTCTCCTGGTTTTCCTCCATTTCTCTCACTGTTCTTTGTGAATTCTTCCTCAGCCATATACCTTACTCACTTTGTGTCATTCACAAATTCTATTTTCCACTATATTTTCAATCCATCTAGACCAGCACTGGATATGTAGCAAGTGCTCCACAAATAACATGTATACATTTCGATCGCATATAGAACAAAAACAGGCTGGGTGCAGTGGCTCACACCTGTAATCCCAGCATTTTGGGAGGCCGAGGCGGGCGGATCACGAGGGCAGGAGTTCGAGACCATCCTAGCCAACATGATGAAACCCTGACTCTACTAAAAATACAAAAATTATTGTGTATTTTGAACAAAAACATTGTGAAAAAAATATTCAGTATCTACCCACATGCATTTCCCCACGTCTCCCCTACTGGATAGCCTGGAGGCAGGGATAGTAATTACTGCTTTAGAATGTTCCATGTTGATCAAATATCCTTGCCAACATCTATTATTCTAATCTTTGAGAGAATTTTTAGAAATCCAGCGGAATCTAAGGTTATAGGAGATAATGTGTCTTTTGATTCTCAGTGTCTAACTTCCTCTAACACATAGAGGGATTTAAATACATATCTTTTCATCTAGGCAATCTGGACTGAGTCAACCGCTTCTGTAGTTATTTTAGACAGGCCATAAAGATGCCCTATATTACTTTTATAGGTTATTGATGCCCCAGCTCATCACTAGACTGGAGAATGAGACCAGGAGTAACATCTTGGCTACATTGTGACACTGAGAAGATACCTTGATCCTTTGCACAGCTTTAACACATATCTGTCAAAGTAGTATAGACTGTTTTCAGTCATATTGTCTGTTTATCTACTTTGCATGCCCTTTTGCATAGTGTAAATACTTCCTGGCTATTCCTTATTTATTTATTTATTTATTTATTTATTTATTTAGAAACAGAGCCTCACTCTGTCACCCAGGCTGTAGTGCAATGGCGTGATCTTGGCCCACTGCAACCTCTGCCTCCTGGGCTCAAGCGATTCTCTCGGTGAGCCTCTCGAATAGGTGGGGTTACAGGAACCTGCCATCATGCCCGGCTAATTTTTGTATTTTCAGAGAGATGGGGTTTCACCATTTTGGCCAGGCTAGTCTTGAATTCCTGACCTCAGGTGATCTGCCCGCCTCAGCCTCCTAAAGTGCTGGGATTACAGGGTGAGCCACCACTCCCGGCCCCTGGCAATTTCTTTTAAACTTATTTTCATCATCTTGGAGTTAGGGAGGCTGGTTCAAGTCTCCCACCAATTCTCTATTATTTCCTTTGACACTGTAGATGAAACGACTTTGCAATGATAGCTCTTATGTTCAACTTTGTTCTTATGCCGTAGAAATTATTAGAGAGCTGCTTTTCTTGTCCCTTCCTCCACCATTTTATAAGTGTAAACTTATTGTCAATTAAATGATTTTCTTTTCTTTTCTGTTAAATTTCTTAGAAAATAAGCCTTAACTTCCACTTATTTTACACATATTATATGCTAAATTACTTTTGTTGTTGTTTTGTTTTGTTTTGTTTTGTTTTGTTTTGAGACGGAGTCTCTCTCTGTCGCCAGGCTGGAGTGCAGTGGTGCAATCTCGGCCTACTGCAACCTTTACCTTTATCTTCCGGGTTCAAGTGATTCTCCTGCCTTAGCCTCTCGGGTAGCTGGGACTACAGGCGTGCGCCACCACGCCCAGCTAACTTTTGCATTTTTATTAGAGATGGGGTTTCACCGTGTTGGCCAGGATGGTCTCAATCTCTTGACCACGTGATCCACCCACCTTGGCCTCCCAAAGTGCTGGAATTACAGGCATGAGCCACGGCGCCCAGCCAATTATGTGTTATTTAAAATATTCTCAACAACACAACTAGATAGATACAGTTTATCTGCATTTTACAGATGATGAAAATAATAATAAAAAATTAGAAGTTATTTGCCTCAAACGTATCACAAGTAAATGCTGAACCAGCATTAGAACTCAGGCCTGATTCTAATGCTCTCCTTTTTCTTTCATTTCACTTTGTTAAAAGAAAAGCTTTAGACAAATACAATTTAACAGAGTTTGAGCAAAGAGCAATTCATGAATCAGGTAGCATTCAAAACTGAAAGAGGTTCAGAGAGCTCTACTCCAGCAGTGTGAGCAGCAAGCTTTTATAGGTTGAACATGGAAACAAAGTAGAGAAATTACCTGATTGACTACAGCTAGGCATTTGCCTTATTTGGATATTGTCTGATGGAAGTTTCCTATTTGTAACCAGTAGGTTGGTTGACAGTTTGTGATTGGCTAAGGCTTGTTTTGGTTTTGGTTTTAAGTCAGTTACAATAAATGTTTCCAAGTTAAGTTTCAGTTCTCTTACATAAGAGGCCTTGTTATGGAGGTAATCTCAGGCTAATAGCCGTCTTATTTAACATTATATCATACTCTTGGGAAGATAATATGATTTTTATACAAGCTAATATGTCACATCTGTGTATTTTATAAATATTAGAAAAGGAGATAAAACATGCATAGTTTTAAAAACAGTCTTACAAGTGACTTATGAAGATGCCTTGTGAGGTAAAGAATTAGTCCTGGGACATTAGCCATGTATAATTGTCTTTATGCCTCACTCTAATTTGAAATACTCTTTTTCCATCCTAGGTCATATGTTATCAACATTGTTAAGTTAAGATTTGAACTGTCGTGATAGTTGATTTCATTTATAAGCTTGACTGGGCCATCTGGTGACCAGACATTTGGTCAGACATTCTGAACGTGTCTGTAAGGATATTTCTGGATGAGATTAACATGTGAATCAGGAGACCAAGTAAATCAGATTTTCCTATGTGGTGGGCCTTATGCAATCAAATGAAGAATTGAATAGAATAAAAGACTGAGTAATAGGAAATTTATCCTGCCTATTTGAGTTGGGACATACATCAGTCTTTTCCTGCCATTGGACTCAAATTGAAAAATTGACTCCTCTTGGGTCTTAAGCTTGCCAGCTTTTGAACTGAAACTTAAACCATTGGCTGTTGTGGTTCTCATGCCTTTGGACTTGTACTGAAACTGTACTGTCAGCTCTCCTGGGTATCCAGCTAACTAGTTATAGATCTTGGGGCTTCTTAGCCTCTATTACCATGTGAGCTTATAATAAATCAATCTTGCACTGTCTGTCTCTCTTGCTCTCTCTCTCTGCTCTCATCTTCACCCATCGTATTGGTTTTGTTTTCTCTAGTTCCTTTTCCTCAGAATTAACCTCCAAACCTTTCATTATCTCTCTTCCTCCATGATACCCACTCTCATTTTTAATATGTCTCCCTATTCACATTTACTCAGAATGCTATGCACAAAATGATTTCTACAAGTCACTTAGATTTCCAGCAGTACTGCCAATTACAACCTATTAGTTTCTCCTGCACACACAGGCACATACACACCTCCACAGTCACACACACATTCACACAGGCACACTATTTTTCCACACAGTATAATGGCTATCCAGTGGAACTTTCTGTGATGATGAGAATGTTTTATATTTGCTTTGTTTAATACAGTAGTCACTAGGCAGATGTATTAATCTGACTTATTCAGAAAAACAGAACCAAAGGGATATATATAGATACACACATATATATGTATATGTATTTGTACTATACATATGTATAGGTATTTTTACTATATGTATGTATGTGTGTGTGTGTGTATATATATATATATATATATATAGAGAGAGAGAGAGAGAGAGAGAGAGAGAGAGAGACAGAAAAACTATAAGGAATTGGCTCATGTGATTATGGAAGCTGAGAAGACCCAAGATTTGCAGTCAGCAAGTGGGAGACTTAGGAGAGCTGGTGGTATAGTTCCTGTTTGAGTTCCAGCTTGAAGTCAGGCAGAAAGAAAGAGTTCTTTCTTATTCAGCCTTTTGTTCTATTCAGACCTTCACCAGACAGGATGAGGCACAGCTACAGTGGGGAGGACAATCTGCGTTAGTCAGTCTACCAATTCAAGTGTTTAATCTCGTCTGGAACACCCTCACAGACATACCCAGAAGTAATGTTTAACCAAAAATGTGGGCACTCTGTGTCCCAAACAAGTTGTCACTCATCACACCACATATGACTGACCACTTAAATGTAGCTAGAGCAATGATGGACCTGAATTTTTTAGTTGTATTTACTTACAAGTAATTTAAATAGCTACACATGGCTCATGGTTACTGTATTGCATAGCGCAACAGTAGATTGTCTTGGTCCTGGAATGGAGCTTTAATTGATGCTGTAGGACAATTTAGACTACTACTCCAGTATCTAGCTTCCACCTAGGTCTCTTGGAACACCTGCTCTGGGAGAAGCAAGCTTCATGCAAAAAGCCCAGTCACTCTGACACTGTCATGCTGTGAAGAAGTGCCAGCTAGCCACTTGGAGAGGGTGCGTTAAGAAAGAGAAAACCCTAATGATCAGCGAGGATGAGTTTTTTTCCATATGTTTGTTGACCACATAACTGTCGTCTTTTGAGAGTTGTCGTCTGGGTCTTTTGAGAGTTGTCTGTTCGTATCCTTTGCCCACTCTTTGATGGGTTTTTTTGTTTTTTTCTTGCAAATCTGTTTAAGTTCCTTGTAGATTCTAGATATTAGACCTTTTTCAGATGGGTAGATTACAAAAATTTTCTCCTATTCTGTAGGTTCCTTGTTCACTCTGATGCTAGTTTCTTTTGCTATGCAGAAGCTCTTTAGTTTAATTAGATCCCATTTGTCAATTTTGGCTTTCGTTGCAATTGCTTTTGGTGTTTTAGTCATGAAATCTTTGCCCATGCCTATGTCCTGAATGGTATTGCCTAGGTTTTCTTCTAGGGTTTTTATGATTTTGGGTTTTATATTTAAGTTTCTAATCCATCTTCAGTTAATTTTTGTAGAAGGTGTAAGGAAGGGGTCCAGTTTCAGTTTTCTGCATGTGGCTAGCCAGTTTTCCCAACACCGTTTATTAAATAGGGAATCCTTTCCCCATTGCTTGTTTTTGTCAGGTTTGTCGAAGATAAGATGGTTGTAGATGTGTGCCCACATGGTATATGATTTCACAAAAGATTGAATAAAGAAGCAGGTATGAGAATCTAGTTGTCTTCCATTAAGCCAGATGTTAAAAGATTTGCAATTTGGCAAAAATATGAAAAGGAATGAACTCCTCTGCTTTCTCAAGAAACTTTTTGTTTTGTTTGGAAAATAGTTATTGATTAGTTTATCTCATTTACTATATTTTGTAGTTATATATAGTTATATACATAGGCATGTATATAAAATTGATATATATGAATATGTATATTAAATAGATATATTGAATATAGTTATATAAATTTTTTTCTTATTTTTAAATGAATCAATAAATATTGAAGTGTTCTCAGAAAAAAACAAAAAAAGAAGAAAGATCCCCATCTCTTCTAGCCATCCCAGCTGAATCATCAGAAATATGAATGAGGAAACCATACTGGACATGTAACCTAGTCAGACCTTCAGATGGCTTCAGTCACAGCTGCCATTTGCCTGTAGTTATATGAAAGCTCACAAGCAAGAAGCATTACCTCAACTCACAGGAACATGAGAGATTATAAATTGTTGTCTTAAGCCACTACGTTTTCGGGTGATAACTGGAACAGAAATGTAGAATGAAGGTTTTCTATTTGTCTGGCTCCAAAAGTTCCCAATCCTGTTTTCCTTTCTGTTTCCCACTTCCTTGCTTTGGATAATGCAACTTTTATGTTTAGAGCTGAATTTGCAGTTCCAAGATACTCACAATTATCTGATCTTTACCTGTCTTGGATTTCTGACCTCATGTTTAAAAAATCTTTCTTAATTAAGATTTATGCGGTTTTCTTTTCTACTTTTAAATAGCCCAACTTAGAAAAGTGCTTGTCTTTTTCTTCTTTAGTAAAGCCATAAATAATTAATGCAATCTAACACTCTGATCTTTTTCAACCAATTATCTTGTAAAAGTCTAACCTCAGGAGATATATAGTTTATGCTCCAAGATCAGCATTTTAACAGCTACTTTGCTACCAGAAGAGAATGGATTGGAAAAGAGGGGGATTGTGTTGGGCATATACTCAATAATTATGTTAGAAATAACACTTCTTATGTATAATAATAATATTAATTATGTAGTGAAATCCTATATAAGCTATTTATACAACTTGTACATTTGGCTATTTAACACAGTTACATAGGCTTGAATGTTAGCCCTTATGAAAAATATACTTTTATTCCAATGAGCTCAACGTTTATGAAAATTCAAAAGGAATTTAATATTAAATGTCAGGAAAACAAATGTTTAAAACAAGTTTTACTGTCTTATTATGTTTCTTAGTGGCTATTTTTGTGTATTTCACATCAAGAGGGCAAATTTTGGAGTCTGAAACTTACATTAGGTCTCTACTACATCAGTGATTTTTTTGTTGTTGTTGTTCTAGTTCTAAGGACATATGGAATTGGCTATGGATAATTCATATGCTTTCAATCAACGAAGCACCTGTAATGGAATTCCATCTGAGAAGAAAAACAACTTCCTTGTATCAGAAGATCATGGACAAAAAATCTTAAGTGTACTACAGAATTTTAGAGAACAAAATGTCTTTTATGATTTCAAAATAATTATGAAAGATGAAATAATCCCATGTCATCGTTGTGTGTTAGCAGCATGCAGTGACTTTTTCAGGTACTTTACCTTGTCTATGCCTCACATTTTGTGATTTGAATAATTAGGTTCTATTTTATACTGGACTCAAGTTTCCCCCCACAGGAACATGCAACAGTAATTTTTAATTCTTAAAAAAAAAAAAACGAATTAGGCTGGGCACGGTGGCTCACGCCTGTAATCCCAGCACTCTTGAGAGGCCAAGGCAGGCAGATCACCTGAAGTCAGGACTTCAAGAGCAGCCTGGCCAACATGGTGAAACTCTGTCTCTATTAAAAATGCAAAAATCAGCGGGGCGCAATGGCGTGTGCCTGTAATCCCAGCTACACAGGAGCCTGAGGCACAAGAATTGCTTGAACCCAGGAGGCTGCGGTTGGGGTAAGCTGAGATTGCACCACTGCACTCCAGCCTGGGCGACAGAGCGAGAATCCATCTCAAAGAAACAAAATGAAAAGCAAAAAACCTAATTAGAACCAAGATTACCTAATGATTTTTTTTTTTTTTTAAGATAGAGTCTCACTCTGTCGCCCAGGCTGGAGTGCAGTGGCACGATCTCAACTCACTGCAAGCTCCACTTCCCAGGTTCACGCCATTCTCCTGCCTCAACTTCCCGAGTAGCTGGGACTACAGGCGCCCACCACCACACCCGGCTAATTTTTTGTATTTTTAGTAGAGACGGAGTTTCACTGTGTTTACCAGGATGGTCTTGATCTCCTGACCTCGTGATCCACCCGCCTCAGCTTCCTGAAGTGCTGGGATTACAGGCGTGAGCCACCTCGCCCAGCCATGATTTTTTAGTAGGAGAGAATTTAAGACTACCTGTTTTTAAAGTACAGGTCTTCCCAGGTCAGCATTTACCAAAGTTCTCCGGAACATTGATCCCTTGAAATACTCTGGGACAAAAAAAAAAAAATTTGTTATGGTGTCATCTTTGTTTGGGGGATCCCTGTATTGTATTATTTTAGAAAAAGGAGACGACAGGTTGAACAAAAATGGAAGCAAAATTTGAAGAAAATATCTCTGAGAGAAAAGCAAATTTCAGTCCTATGTTGTATTCTTGTATTATGGGGAGAGGAGGCTCTAACCGATTTAAAATTTATCCTCTCCTTAGCAAAGATATCTTTTATTAGGGAAAAGTACTTCTTAGCTATAAGGCATTTCTTAAAAGCACTCAGCTTGTTCTAATTCTAAGCAACCTTCTGAATATAATTTGGTTTCCCATGTAGATCACCCTAAAGAGAATGTCCTATTCCTAACACTGCAGTAATCACTATGATGACAGCAGGTTTCCGATTCTGCAAGGTTAAGGGCCAGACACATGACCTTGCAATTACTGTGTTAATTGTATCAAGGTAGTACTATCCTGTGAGGCTTCTTGGTCAATAGACAAGCCCCTTTTGGTGAAACCCTGATCTTCAGCCTTCCTGGTTATATTACAATAAACTTAAATCCTAATAGCAATATTTTGCATTATGTTCATTCGTGAAAGCAATTTTAATTTGAATTAAGCAGGGTTTAAATCTCCAATAAACTCGATTAAAAAATAAAGTTTAAGATATAGAAATACTAAGATGCATATTTTATATGCAAGTTAATTTATACTATTTTGAATCCTAATTTTAACCCTTATTTTTTTACCACCATCTTATTAGATCTCACCCTTATTGCCTTTAGAGTAAATCTTACAAGCTAGATTTCATTCAACAAACATTTACTGATATATACTTTTTTAAACATAAATTTACTGATATTTACTGATATATACTTCCTGCTAAACACCTGTTCCTGTAGGGGCTCTTGCTTTGAAATTGGGAGCAATGGCTTAGTACTGCAGCATAGATTACTGGGGCCATGGAGCCTACAACAGTCTTGAACTAGCTGTTTGCCTAATTTGACTATATGCCTTCATCTATTCTTTTTATTTCTTCTCTCGGGTAATCAAAGTTGTTCTTTGAACTTCACTGGGGCCCTTATTGTCTTATACTCTGTCACTCTTATTTCCACCAGTGTCTTCCCTCCTCTCTTTTCTTCCATGTAACTCTTTTCTTTCCCCTTATCCTTCAGATCCCCTCTTCATCACAGGAAGCTGTGTAGTACAATGGTTAAGTAGTTGGCCTCTTAATACGTATGCCCTAAATCTAAATCCAAGCTCTGCCATTTACTAGACATGTTTTATTAGTCAAGTTACTTAACCCCTTCAGGCCTCAGTTTCCTCATTTGTAAAAAAGTAGGATTATAAAAATAGGACTTAATTCATAGAATTATTGTATTGCTTAAATGAAATAATGTATAAGTAATAATTAGCACCATACCTACTACATTCAGTTAATATTAGCTGCTATGATTATTATTTCTAAACCTAGCAAAAATATAAATAATCTGGTGTGAACACACAGCTTGATTTCCCTGTAATGTTTTCATGCTAATAAAATATTCTGTGTAGGCATTTGAATGTCTAGACCTGCACTCTTCTTGATGTTGTTTTTTATTCAATTTATACATAATTTTTGCACATAGTTCTTTGTTCAGCTTACTGCTAGTTTTTTATAGGTCTGCTTTTAGTTTTTAAAATTACTATTAGAACAATGTGTTTTTAAAGTTTTCTACCTGGTATAGATAACAAAAGTATCGGATCCTTTATTACCTATAGTACTTTATTAAATGAGTACATAGTTCACATTAAAATATGTACATATGTAATAGACATTTGACAGTTTACACTCTCCTATAATGCTGCTAATTCATAATATGATTAAACTCACTTAATGGAGTACTGAAAGTGTAAAATAAAAATGTCAGAAAAGTACACAATGCATGAAAATATCCCTCTTACAGTGTTTTTGGAAAACGAAAATTATTATTGAGACGGAAGGTCTCATTGGAGACAAGAAATTGAAAAGGAATCGCACACATTTTATACATACTTTATGATAAGATGGTAAATTGGAGATAGATGTTAACGGGATACTTTGAGATGAATAGGATGAAGTATAGAAATATAATCTTACATGTGTCTTTTCAAAGAAAATGTGGAAGCTGATAGTAAATTATAAATACATCAAATCTGATAGAAAACATTTAAAATAATGATAGCAATAAAAGCTAATACTTCACATCAATTAACCCATTTATTCCTCTCAGCACCCAATGACATAGATACTACCAGCACCTCCATTTTCAGATGAAGAATTCGAAGCACAATAAAGTTAAGTCACCTCCCCAAGGCCACTCAGCTAATAAGTGGCAGAGGCTACATACACTGGCAGGTGGGCCCAATGGACCATGTAGCCAGCTGGGCTATATGGACTCTTAATATTATCCTAAACTGCTGTAGATGTCTTAATAATCTATATAATTATTATCACAGATTAATATTTCTATTGATATTCATTATTAAAAAACCCTGCATAATGTGTAACATTTTGCAAGTTCCCTTGTATTTTTCAGTTGGATGTTGTACTTTTTAAATAGATTTCATTGCCTTCTGGAGTAGACTCTGAAAAGTAAATTGGTTTTCCCCTAGAATACTTTGGGCAACTAGGAACACTGCTCAGAAAGACATTCTGGACAATACTGGCACAAATAAAAATCATTATTAAACCAGAACCAGTAGTAAAATACGTTTTGCTCCATAACAATGCATTTCCAAATAATTTATGTTTTTACCTAAACTGAGCCAAAGAAATTCCCAGTTCCTTAGATTCTGTCAACTTTACCATGTAGCAATAAAACCAAACTTATTATGAAAAACTTTCAAGCTAGTCTAATTATTCAAATTTGGGGACCTATCTTCATCTCTCAGTGCCTATTAAATTCTTTTTTTTTTCTCACCTTTTTGCTTGATGTGGTTCACTGTTGCTGTTTAGTTTTAGGAGATCACATTCCCCTTCTCCTAAAGAACTTTATAAAATATCTTTTTAGACATGTATCTTATTTGGTGAATTTCGCCCGCACAGTAGAGTCATTGGAGACATCAGGTATCTCACTGTACTCTTTTCTATTTCATTAATGTGAAATCAAAGATGAATTTGAAAGAGACTTTTAAATTCTAAGTTCTAAATAATTATATTTTAAGTAATTTTACTTATCACCAGCACAGTTGTTACTAATTAATCCATAAATAAAGAAATTTGACCATCAGCAAGATTTTGCCCCAATAGTGTTAATAATAAATAAGAATCAAATCAGTGTACAAAATTTGAATATTTTTATAGTCTTTTTTTTATTAGTTGTTATGGCTCAGCTGTAATGTACATATTTTGTAATATAGGCATTTTGTAATATGTTTATTGGCAGATAAATATGGTATATAATTCTAGATATTAGGATGCAATTAAAACATGATTTTATAAATATATTTTAAGTCAGGCCGGGCGCGGTGGCTCAAGCCTGTAATCCCAGCACTAGCACTATTGGGAGCCGAAGGCGGCGGATCACGAGGTCAGGAGTCGAGCCATCCTGACCTAACACGGTGAAACCGTCTCTTACTAAAAATACAAAAAAACTGGCCGGGCGAGGTGGCGGGCGGCCTGGTCCCAGCTATCGGGAGGCTGAGCAGGAGAATGGCGTAAACCCGGGAGACGGAGCTTGCAGTGAGCTGAGATCTGGCCACTGCACCTCCAGCCTGGGCGGAAAGAGCCCAGACTCCGTCCAAAAAAAAAAAAAAAAAAAAAAAAAAAAAAATATATATTCTATATAATTTTAGTCAAGAGTAAGACAACGAAGGTAATATTGAAATAATTATGGAATAAAATATTCCTGTTGTTTTCTGTGTTCTTTATTTTGCAGGGCTATGTTTGAAGTAAACATGAAAGAAAGAGATGATGGAAGTGTTACCATTACTAATTTGTCCTCCAAAGCAGTAAAAGCATTTCTTGATTATGCCTATACTGGAAAAACAAAAATAACAGATGATAATGTGGAAATGTTCTTCCAGTTGTCATCATTTCTTCAAGTTTCCTTCCTATCCAAAGCTTGCAGTGACTTTTTAATAAAAAGTATTAATCTTGTCAATTGTTTACAGTTATTATCTATATCAGATAGCTATGGCTCCACCAGTTTGTTTGATCATGCATTACACTTTGTACAACATCACTTTTCTTTATTATTTAAATCCAGTGATTTCTTAGAGATGAATTTTGGAGTACTACAAAAATGTCTGGAATCAGATGAATTAAATGTTCCTGAAGAAGAAATGGTACTGAAAGTTGTCCTTAGTTGGACTAAACATAACTTAGAATCAAGGCAAAAGTATCTGCCTCATTTGATTGAAAAAGTAAGATTGCATCAGTTATCTGAGGAGACACTTCAGGACTGTCTGTTCAACGAAGAGAGTTTACTCAAAAGCACAGACTGTTTTGACATAATCATGGATGCAATTAAGTGTGTGCAAGGTTCTGGTGGACTCTTCCCTGATGCTCGACCATCCACAACTGAGAAATATATATTCATTCACAAAACTGAGGAAAATGGAGAAAATCAATATACATTTTGCTATAATATTAAAACTGATTCATGGAAAATACTGCCGCAATCACACCTGATTGATTTGCCAGGATCTAGTCTTTCAAGTTACGGAGAGAAAATATTCTTGACAGGTGGTTGCAAAGGGAAATGTTGTAGAACGGTTCGACTGCATATTGCTGAGTCATATCATGATGCCACTGATCAAACCTGGTGCTACTGTCCAGTCAAAAACGATTTCTTCTTGGTATCAACTATGAAAACACCAAGAACCATGCATACATCAGTTATGGCTCTCGATAGATTATTTGTCATAGGTGGAAAAACTAGAGGATCCCGGGACATTAAAAGTCTTTTAGATGTTGAATCTTACAATCCGCTTTCCAAAGAATGGATATCTGTTAGCCCACTACCCAGAGGCATATACTATCCAGAAGCAAGTGCATGCCAAAATGTAATTTATGTTCTTGGATCAGAGGTAGAGATTACAGATGCTTTTAACCCATCACTTGATTGCTTTTTTAAATATAATGCTACAACTGATCAGTGGTCTGAACTAGTAGCAGAGTTTGGACAATTTTTTCATGCAACATTAATTAAAGCTGTACCAGTAAACTGTACACTGTATATATGTGACCTTTCCACCTATAAGGTTTATAGTTTTTGTCCAGACACTTGTGTTTGGAAAGGCGAAGGATCTTTTGAGTGTGCAGGCTTTAATGCAGGTGCAATTGGAATTGAAGATAAAATTTATATATTAGGTGGTGATTATGCACCAGATGAAATCACAGATGAAGTGCAGGTCTACCACAGCAACAGGTCTGAGTGGGAAGAAGTTTCACCAATGCCTAGAGCCTTAACAGAATTTTACTGCCAGGTGATTCAGTTTAATAAATACAGAGACCCATGGTTTTCTAATCTATGTGCTTGAACATTCTAAAACGAGTCCAGTTCTAGTAACGTAAACTTGTTAACCAAAATGATAGGTAAAAAGGTCTATACATCTTAATGGAATAAAACGTTCCTGCTTTTAGTTATTACGTAAGTACACCATATATAAATAAACAGTTTCCCAAAACTTAAAATACAAAATATATTTTACCAAAAATTATATTGAATGTAATTTAACCTTGGGGAATCCAGAATACTTAGTATTTTCACATGAAACTACAAATCATAGACTCTGACACTTTAATTTTTGAAGTACTCTGTCCATAAAAGATTTGTAGTATTTAGATGGGAGAAATCTCTTGAGAGAGTAAGAATGAATTACACTGCATCTTATATGAAGTAAAAAATAAATTAAAGGTGAGAATCTTGTTACTGCGGGTATGAGTTGTTGAATTCCTATCATTTGTGATAATTGGTTAACTTCTTTTAGGTACCCTTTTATCCTTTTTTAGTTCAGAAATAATTTCCCCAGCTTTTTGAACAGTACACTAAACATAGTTTAACTTTTTTTAATGACTCTTTTTTTCATTAAGAGCATAAGGTACCATGTTATAATGCCATTAGCAGTTACTTAAATGCTTTAAAAATTGCTGATTCTATTAGTTTTCAGTGTCAGTTGGTTTCAATTTCTAGCGCTCTCTCTCTCTCTCTCTCTCTTTTTCTCTCTCGTTTTCTGGTTCAATCTTAGTAAATTAACATTCTGGATTTAATTAGTAGTTCTAGGTTACACCTGGCCTGAGTTTATGTTAGCATGTAACCCTCAATGGGAAATTTTTGGATTCTGGGATGTTAGTACTAAAATACTTTTTATGTATCACTGCTAGATTCCAGCCTAATTGAGGACATAGAAAATTGACCTCTAATTAAGTGGATCATTATTATTGCATTTCTTAAGCTTTGTCTAAATTTGAGCTACATAAAACATTTCAGGATTTAAATTAGTACCTTATCAATTTTCTGTGATGATGTTTACCAACTATAAAGCACCTTGTTGGTTTACTACTTCAGTAAATTATTCTCAGTGAATTACTTTCTAAATTAAAAAAAAAAAAAAGACTTGGCTATTGGTATTGATAATAGTATTCACAACCTGCATCTGTTAAGATGTTTGATCTTTAACACAAACAATGTAAGAGTACTGTTGTCATTGTTCTCAGGGAGGTGATTCTGCCTTCCAAGAATATATGTTTCTTTAATCAGTTTAAAAGATAAAAGGCATTTTGGGTTTTAAGACCCCTGCTTTACATCTCAGGTAATGTGTAGATTGTATTTCTCTGGAACCAAATGTAGTTTTCTACACTCAGTTGTAAATGTTAATCTTTCTCAAATGTGCACATTCTTTAAAAGTGTGTTCCTAAGTAGAAATATACTTAAATGAAGATTCTCTTATTTTATCATATAAATTTATGCAACCATAAGTTTCAAATGTATTTTTCAAAATGGAATGGAATATTAGAGTACATTTTCATGAAGTTTAAAATCAAGGAATGTTCCTGATTAGATGATATATTTGTAAGGAGTATTCTGTAAAATTGGTGGCCTTCCTATCTAAGCACATGAGTAGTTGGCTCTGCACTTTGTGTTTTTAAAAAAATGGAAAATTCATTGGAGGCTTTTGTTTGTGTGTGTGTGGCTTTGAAAACAAATTATTTGACAAAGACCATAACACAGTGAATAACCTATGTGTGGATTTACTGAACTGTTAATTTAAGCATATATATTAATAGAGTATGTTTAAAATAAATATTGTTTTCATCACTGACTTTAGGAATTGTTCATCTATTTCAGAAAGGAGAAACCCAAAATCAAATCCCTTTTTGATATTGCTTCATTGTTCTATCATCTTCTTGATTTCCACTACTGTTCTGATTGGCCTTTGCTTTATGCCAATGTTTCCAGAAACATTCTTGTTATCAAAGCCTAGGTGGCTCCCTCTGCATTTGATTTAATACATTTTCTAATGCAGAAGGTTTTCTGCCCTAGTTTTTTTTTTTTTTTTTTTAATAATTACTGTGGGTTACTTTTTAATCATTTTCACTGATTGCCATCCCTTTACATCTGTACCTTTGTTCTCTCCACCAATTATCACTGCAAGGAAAATACTCTGTCTAATCAAAAAACCTCCAACTCTTTGCGTACTGTTTTTTTTCCTGGTCACCATAGCAATCTGTGCTAGATTCCACTCCACTAACTCCTCTCCTTTCATATTTTGCCTCTCCTTATAGAGATAGCACTTTCATTTGATCTGTCTGCCTTATTGGAGAATGGTTTTGTGTCTTCAAAGTCCTCAAGGAACTCAACCACACAGGAGCAATGACTATACTCTGGTTATATCCTCTGGTCTTGTTAATGACTGTGGCTTCACTGTCTAAGAACCATATATATTATTCTGACTTCACCTTCCTTTCTGGATTTCTGACCTGCAAATCTCAGTGATCCATCCAGTCTATTCTCAGTACCTCCAGAAGGAGCTGTTTTTTCTGTCTGTGAGGTTAGGTAAGAGAAAATAACATCTTTTTATGGGCTCTTCCCTTAGTCTTTTTTAAAGTCTGTTTTCCTTTCATTATATCCTTCAGCCAGTGCTACAGTGCAAGAGACAAAATAATTATGCTCATTATCCGGATTGCTATCATTCCTGTGGAAAAATTCTATTTAACATTTCTAAATCCATTACCATTTGTCTTGCTCCACTACATTTGCATTATGCATGCCAAAAATATTTTAATATTGTAATGTCTTCTAAAATTGAAAGTAGGTATATGGCATTATTAAATACAAAAAAGTATATTTAACACATGAGATCCATTCAAAGTTAATGGACATTCCTAAAATGTGGAGCACCTTTTGTTCATCTACACCCTTTGAAACTAAGTAGTATGAGGAATATTTGCATAATCAAAGCTAACTATTTTCCCATAATCAGCTCTGGTCTGGGGAGTGAAGGAGGTCGTTATCACAGCAATATTCATTACGTGCTACCCTTGAAAGCTAGATTAGTATTCAAGAGCGACCACATGGTGCAATATGATTCCATATTTCTCAGCTACCAAGAAGAGCAATTGAATATATGTTCAGTGTGCTTATTAGCTCAAGGTATACCATTTGAAAATCGGAATTAAGCGCAGAGGGATACATCTGTTTACATTTTGAGATTTGAATGCATAAATATTATAATGTAATGATTAGTTGAATATATAATGTAACTTTAAGATCATCATGCTCAGTTTAATTGGATCTAGTGTTGTGGAAACTCTTATTTAGAATTGAAAGTATAAATCTCAAAAATGTTCTCTGAGGGGGCAGCTCTGAATGGCAACCTAAACACAAAGGCTGAAAATTATAGGGAGCGTATTTCTGTCCAGTATAAGAAACAACTTTATAAAGTCATACTTTAGAATGAAACCAGTTACCCAAAACTGTGGCATATGGAAGATCATTAGCTCAATAATTTCCTATATGAAAGAGCGTGACCAAAGATTTCTACATTCTATTTACACATCTCAATCTCCATCATTTCTGATATATATTTTCTCCTCCAACTTATTTAGCATTTTAGGCATTGTGAATAACTTGATTCAGTGGTTCTTGATACTCATGATTTTCAATAGAAACTGAGTCTTAAAACTACACCATTTTGGAACTATATATTTATTCAAGATAAATTTTTTAATTAGGAAAATTTGTAAACGGTGCTGACATTTAAAGTGAGCTGCTAGTTGGGATTTTCCTTTGATTTGCCATAGAGGTATGTTCATTTTATAATGAGTAGAAACTGAAAGATCAGTACCTACAATTTTCTCCCAAATTATTATTTTTCTGCATAGTATTTATACTGGCAAAGGTAGTAATTTTACTTAAATATTATATAATGTGAAAGAATATGTCTTAAACATCTAGATGTGCTTATAAAATATATTCAAGGACTGATGCTTGATCAAATTTAATGTCAAAATGGGGAATTCAATCACAGGGAAATACTATTATACATTTACCAAAAGATAACTCCTCTATATCACAGACTCATTCAAATTTGAAAATAACCTTGGAAGCTAATGCAGCTTCCAAGCCTGCTATAGAAATTTCCTTTAAATTGTGAAACACCCTGACATGCAATTTTTTTTTTCAATTTCTAAATTGGTGTTTTCAGTGGTTAAGAATCACTATCTCCACGTTTGAACAGTTCTAATAGAAAATTCTTCCTAACACTGAAAACAAGTCTGCCTCCCTGTAATAACTTCCAGGCCTTGGTCCTAGGTCACTATCTTCACATGCCAGTCATTTAAGTGTTTGAACCAGTACCATGTCTTCCATTCCTCCAAAATCAAGACCTCATTTTTATTCTTGTTCAAATGCCTGGCACTTTAACATCTCCCACAGTAGCTGATGTTACGTATCTTCTTGTACAATTACCTCAGACAATCTATCCTACCTAGCTCTATTGATTTTATGGTGGATTAAGCCTGACCAGTGTTGCAGAATCTGTTTCTTGTATGGACCTTGCCTCCCTGTCTGTTCTCAGTGTGCTTGGTAATTCAGACATGTCATTTCCTCATTTAGCTCTTTAAATCTTATATATCCCATTTGGACTGGAGTCCTGCTGTGTCTCCCTTCTCCTACTCATGCCCATCAACATAATCACAACCATATTTTCTGGGAGAGGAATTATGAAGTCAAATTTTATTAAGCCAAACAATTTGTCATTAGATATGGTTTGAAGACTTTTAAAAACACTAAAGAAAACTCCAGAAACTATACAAAAAATAGAAACCAAAGCAGTCACACCCTTGGTGGTGAATGAGAGGACAATAGCCTCACAAATCAATACGGACCAGCCTTATGACAATAACAATCTAAATTTGCAGATTCATTTGTGCAGCTAGTCCATTTGGATAGAGCGTGATATTTTCATAAAACAAGACCATAATTAAATAAGTCTATGAGTCAGATAGTTTTGTTCATCTCACTAACTTTGACATTCCCAACCATAAAAGTCTAACTCGCTCAACAAATTGTGCTGATGGTCTCAAGGGTAATAAGATTGCTGAAATAACTCAGAGTACAGTCCTCCATTAATGAGTATCATGTTGTAGTATAAATATTTCTTTATATGTCTGTCTTCCTCATTTAACTAGAAACTGTTGGGGATAAGGACATATCTTCAGCATTTCTGGGCCCAGCAGTTGGCAGAGTGCCTGTCACATAATAAAGCATCCATAAACTGATAGTATATTGAGCTAATATGTGAAGCAAGATATGTTTTAGTTGTTTCTGAATCAGTTTGTTATATCTGTATTTTTTTTACTTATTTTCATATGAAAAGGAAATTATTTTGATTTATGTTAGAATTTCACAGTTTAGAACGCTACCACATTGTACTTTATTAATGTACATGTTAATTTTTTTGTAATATTAATCTTGCTTATGTTCAAAGTCTCTGAGAAAATTGGTTTAGGTAGTTTATGCAACTTTAGTTGTTATAGTGCAATAACTGGAAAAGTTAATCAAAAGCAATTTTTTAGAGTGAAATTGCATTATACAAGTGCATTGCCAATCTTTGGAGAGCATGTATATATTATAATTGACTGTATAGTTATGTATGTATTGTTGGGTCTTGAAAGTGAAATTATAGATTCAAAGTCATTTATCCACTTAATTTTTTAATGCTTGGGGAGTATTCGTTTTCAGTGAATTTTCATTATAATATTTAATTCTCTGTTTCTTTTCAAAGGCAATAATGGATAAAACAATGATTGCAAATTTCCCATTTCTCCTACAAGAGCATAATAGTGTCAACGACCTTTTTCCCACTCAGGCAGGGGAGTAGTGCCCAAAGCTATTTACATTGCACACACAACTTACTTCATTTCTCTGTTAGTGGAATGTGGGCTTTTGCATATGCTA
The DNA here is from genome assembly GCF_001698545.2 of Rhinopithecus bieti. Taxonomy (NCBI): domain Eukaryota; kingdom Metazoa; phylum Chordata; class Mammalia; order Primates; family Cercopithecidae; genus Rhinopithecus; species Rhinopithecus bieti. The sequence continues at coordinate 926,762 of NW_016813672.1, forward strand.
TGAGAACTAATATTAGCATTTTTGAGGTCCATGTTAACCATATTAACATGTAGTAAAACATTTCAATTCTATAAAATAATTTATTAAAATGTATCTCAGAAAATATATATATATATATTGTCTGTATTTATTGTTATTACAAATAAAATAAGTGGAGAAAGGTGAATGCCAGGATTCTCATTTTCTTGCTGCTCCTTTCCCAGGTGTTCTGGGTTTCTGAGTGGCTTTAATGGTCTCAGGAGTACTAAAAGTGTGGTGGTGAAGGTGGAGGATTATCAAAAGGGGCTTCTGTAGCTGGGGTATGTCCAGCAACATAGATTTCAAGGTGGAAAACTAGGTCTGAAATGAATATAGTGACAACCAGTCTTCAGGTGAGTCATAGATGGAGAGAGATCTCCAGGTCCTGACTGAGCTAAGAAGAATGAGCCAAATGTCCATGGGCTGCAGATGACAGTAGCAGAAGTTAGTCAAATCTGCAGGGCCAGGAACTTCCCAACCCTGCCTCACTGGACACTAGGCATACCATGAACCTATCTACTTCATATACCCAGATACTCACAGGAGGAGCTAGTGAAGGAGCCAAAGTTTGAGAGACTAAGTAGTACCTCAAAAGGGCTTTTAATGTGTTTGCATTGGACAGATGCTCTCTTCATTCCAGTTCCTGTAATTTTTTCTCATTTCTGGACAGGGCCATTTTCTATCATGTGTCTGGTTTTCCTCTGCAATGAGCTGTGATTTCTAAGTGATATTGACTCCCAAGTCCTTCCTACAGACTACGGCACAGGTTGCAACAGATTTCCCCCTTGGGAACCCAACCCTTGAAAAGTGAACTCTGTCCCCATCTCACATGACTGCATAAGGCCACTTGCCTTCTCCAAATTTCCGAAGAGCTCTGATGCTTACTTGTTAGTCCTTGTTCCAATCGTATCACTCCAGACTTCTTAATACCTCCAATCTTCAATGTGCCTCCAACTTTCTGCAGGTGACTTTGCTTTCAAACATAGACCCATTCCTTCTTTTCAATCCCCCAGACAGAAGCTATTAACAGAGTTCATTTTAAAACTTAAGAATATCATAGGGAATTGGCCTGCCAGGTTGTTGGAGATGTTCTCCTCAAATCAAGGTTTCCTCTCCGAGTTAACATGTTAATACTCACAGGCCCTGATTGAAGCTTTCCTTTTAAGTCATTAAACAGAATGGTTAATCATTGCAGTCTGATGCATTGGCATTTGAAGTGCTTTCCCGAAATTCTGAACCCATCTGAATTAGTCCTTTTCCTCCCACTCAGTAGAGATAAGGACAGAAGCCCCTCAATGACAAATCTCAGTCTCCATTCTTACAAAAAATTGTGAAAAGCATTTAAAATAGCAGTTTGTCCCCTTTCCAATCAATAAGAGTTAGGTAATATTGGGCTACAGGCTCTTATCTATTTAGAATGTAAGTAACAAAATAAGTTTTGTTGAAAACTATTTGTAATTATTTAGCTAATATACAGATTTTAATTGATTTCTACATATATTTTCCAGTGAAAATAACTCTAAAATGTAATATTCTTTCCATTATGGATGTAAAAAGCTTCAAAATGTTTATAAAGTGTTTCGAGGTTTTTGAAACTAATTCAGCATATTGAATTTTGAGGCAATGTGGCACTAGACCAGTCTACATAATGAACATTAATTATTTAAAACTGAAGATTTTATTACTGCTTTTTATAAAACCCATGCTATAGTGACTTTGTGCTTATTAAATTTTACAATTTTAAAGACTTTTATAAAGCTTAATGAGCCTAAACCTAAGATAGCCAACTTAATAATATTCATGAAAAACGGAATAATAATATTCATGAAACACAAGAAATTTGTGGGAGCTATCTTAAAACATAATTTAGGCATAAATATTAAATACATTATCCTAGTATTTACAGTGTTAGATTTTGCTGCACCTGATAATAAATATTTTTGCATTTCTTCTAAGTTTAGGGCTTGCTTAACTTGATTTTGCTCTGATGGTAATTAGTGAATCTTCCATGGGAAGTTAATTACCCTTTCCTAACCCTGACCAAAATGTGTCCTGTAAAATGAGTTTAAATTTTTTAATCAAGAAAAGCCTTTCCCTGTGGGCTTTTCAGATTTAAAAATCCAATTAGCCTTAATGTTTTTCCTTTTAGAGAGTAACCACCCTTTTATGTTATGAAACATTAATTGGAATTCAAACTATTTATAGCTCCTTTTAAAACAACCTTTTAACAAATCAGTAAATTTTGTGTTTCTTTTACAAACAATATTCACCTTTGAATTCAGTATTCCTGAAGGAGTAAAATGTTACCACAGTATTCTTCCATTTAATTTATTTTACAAGAACAAATTAATATGCACCCTTGTTTCTAAGAATTTTTATAAAGAAAACTATTCAATAGTTTAAAATAAAGCATCTACATTTCTTTCATTGATAAATGAAATATTGAAGCCCCAACCAATGCTTCTGTGAATGTCTACCATGCATGCACTGTGTGAGGCAGTGCTCCTCAGCCTTGCTTCAAAAATAAGTCATCTAGGACAGGCATGGTGGCTCACGCCTGTAATCCCAATCCTTTGGGAGGCCAGCGTGGGATGATTGCTTGAGGCCAGGCATTTGAGGCTAGCCTGGGCAACATAACAAGACCCCATTTCTATAGAAACAAAATGTTAAAAAAAAATTAGCTGGGCATTGTGGTTCACACCTGTAGTACTACCTACTCAGGAGGCTGAGGCAGGAGGATCACTTGAGCCCAGGAGTTCAAGGTTATAGAGAGCTATGATTGTGCCACTGCACTCCAGCCAGGGTGACACAGTGAGACCAAGTCTCAAAATTAAAATTAAAATAATGGCCCAGTGCAGTGGGTGGCTCACACCTGTAATCTCAGCACTTTGGGTGGCTGAGGTGGGAGGATAGTTTGAGCCCAAGAATTTGAGATCAGCCTGGGCATCACAGTGAGACCCCCTTCTCTACAAACATTTTAAGTCAATCAATCAATCAGTCAATCATTTGGGGTGTGCCTGCTAAAAGTACCAAATGCAGGACCTCAGTCTTGGAGATTTTGATTTAGTAAGTTCTAGACTTGGATCCTGGAAATACAAATTTTTAATAAGCACTGCAAATAATTCTTTTTGTGGGCAAGTTGAACAACACACTGGGCTAAAAGTTGAGAAGCTAGTTCTGAATCAGACAAGCCTGGATTTGTATCTCAGTTCCACCACAGAGGTTGTTACACAAGCTGTGTAAGTTTGAGTTAGTTACTTAAACATCCTGTGCCCTAGTTTCTTTATCAATAAAACTGGGTAAGAGAAATGAAGCACCCACAGAAGGATGTTGTGAGAATTAAATAAAATAATGCATGTGACATGCTTAGCAAATGGAAATTGTTCAACAAATGTTTTGTCTTCCTTGTCTCTTTTTCCCTAATTTCAACAGAAGCCATCTTCCCCTAACTGTCCCAAATGCTACCACAGTCTTTCACTCTTCAATTAGGGATGAAATTTTAAATCTGAAAATCACTGATGTCTGCCTTGGTAAAGAAATAGGTGTGACAAAGTAAAACATTGCCTAATGCACAGTTTAGTTTTGACTTGATTCTAAACATTCCCTCTTAGACTCAACCATGAGTTTCTCACTTATATTAATAATTATATTAATTAATTCATTCAACAACCATTTCCTGTGCTTTTACTGTGTTTGTCACTATACTAGGCTTGGGATTTTTGTGGCAAGAAAATCAGTGTGTTTCCTATTTTTGACTCACTGAGCATCCTGCTGTTTCTGTGAATTTCTTGATTTTGACTGGCTTCTATTGCTAACACTTTCAGTTTGGCCCCATTTTTGTTTTCCATGCTCTCCCAGAACCATAAGCCTTCAAAAGTTCCTTAGCCTCCACATCCGTTCTGCCCAGATGAACACTCCGCTTTGGTCCTTGACTCACAGCTTTCAAGATCAACAGGGGCTCCTGTGACTGACGACAGCCAAAGCATGAAGCTAGCTCTCCAGCTCACCCATGAGTAGAGGAGTCAGAAAATCAGTTTACAGAGCCTAGAGTGGTCATTAAATGGGTGAGAGATCTCAGCAGCCTACAAGGAATTTTTAATATATTAAATAACTTATTTTCACAAAGTGCAATGCAGAAGATGTGTACATTTTTGAATGAGCAAAATCCAAAAGTTTTTTTCTCAATAATCTCCTACCCTGGTACATGCATCCAGCTATATATAAAGTTTTATGCTGGCAAGCAGTCATATATCATACAGGGTATTACTTTAATATTTTTTCACCTAATAAGCTAAATGAGAATACCGTTTCTCATTTGTTTCACCATCATATATTCTCACCAAAATAATATCAGACTTGAAAGCGTGCAGAAGTCAGCTCATTAATGTTTATAAAACAAGGATAGTCAATCATTAAAAAGTCTAGTTGTATACAAAGATCCCTCTCATTAATAATTTAATATTTCTCCTTGATCCTGAAAATGTAATTGATGTAGCATCAGGAGAGTAAAAGAAAGGAGTCAAGTAGTAAAAATGCCATGTGACCAGGAATATTGAGGATGTTTATACAGTGCAGAATCAGGAATTCAGTAAAAAAGGTGACGGCTGAAGGAGAGAAATTAGTGATTCTACAAGAGGAGTCATATCAATAGTTGCTGTAAACTGTCACTCCTCAGCCCTGGTCTGCTCAGCTAACATCTTTGGCCTTACATATGCTACACTTACATATGCCCAGAGTTATGACAATCTGTGTCTTTGAGAAGAAAAAGGTGGAAGGCTATCTTATGGAGAGGAGGAGGGATCCAGACTTACAGGTTCTGTTGAGAACAAAGAAGAAGCACTCAAATCCAGTGGCTGGAGCCCAGACTTTGTTGTTATAAATTTCCATTCCCATGACAATGACCTCTCTTTGAAATCTGCATATGAAGGTCCTGATGCTTAATAAGAGAAAATGGGTTTGATTTCTTGCACCTTTTATTTCAAGCACCTTAATTTCTTAAGCTGGGGCCTATGTGCAGTCAACATTTCTGTGGAATAACAGCATCAGATCTCACCTGGAAAAGGGCAGTTGGCTCCACCAGACAGGTCCTCATTAGGATGGCAAGACCTTGTTGCACTCACCATGTCTATATCAGTCACCTATTGCTGATTTACAAAATACATCAAATTCAACGGCTAAAAACAATCTTATTGCTCATGATTCTGTAGGTCAGGGATTTGGGCAGGGCTCAGCAGGGACAGCTTGTCTTTGTTCCATTTGGTGTCAGCTAGGAGATTTAACTAGGGTTGGAGGCCTCTCACATCTGGTGCCTTGTTGCTGGTAGTCATTTTGGACACATTAGTTCTTCTTGTGGCCTCTTTCCTCATGTGACCTCTTTCCTTTGGGGTGCACTTACCAATTTGGTAAGTACTAGCCACATATGTCTTTTACATAGAAAATTACATTAATCAAAATTAAATAAAGTTTAAAATTCAGTTTCTCAGTTACAAGTTATGTTTGGAGTGCTCAATAGCTACATGTGGCTATCAGCTACCACACTGGACAATGTAGAGTACTTCCATTATAACAGGAATCTACTGGAAAGCACTGTTCTAGGGCCCCTCTTCTCAGCAGGATGGCCTGGACTTCTTTCCACGGTGGTTGGCTTCCCTCTAACTGAAAACAGAGCTACAGGGACTCCATAGCAAACAGTAAAGACATATTGTAAAAGGCGAAGAAACAAGAGAGACATAATTCGCTGGCTGCCATTTTTAAACTTCATTGGTTTTATACATTTCTTATGGAATTGTTAGACTCACATAACATTGTTTTTTCTCTTCACATATATATTTTTTTAAACTTTTAAGTTCAGGGGTACATGTGCAAGATATGCTGATTTGTTACATAGGTAAATGTGTGTCATGGGGGTTTGTTGTACAGATTATTTTTGCACCCAGGTATTAAGCCAAGTACCCATTCGTTATTTTTCCTGATCCTTTCCCTCCTCCTACACCCTCCAATAGGCCCCACTGTGTGTTGTTCCCTCTATGTGTCCATGTGTTCTCATCATTTAGCTCCCACTTATAAGTGAGAACATGCTGTATTTCATTTTCTGGTCCTGATTCAGTTTGCTAAGGATAATAGGGCTCTATCCATGTCCCTGCAAAGGACATGATCTCGTTCTTTTTTATGGTTTTATAGTATTCCATGGTGTATATGTATGACATTTTCTTTATCCAGTCTATCATTGATGAGCATTTAGGTTGATTCCAGATCTTTACTATTGTGAATAGCACTGTGATAAACATACACATGCATGTGCCTTTATAATAGAACAACTTATACTCCTTTGGGTATGCACCCAAGTAATGGAATTGCTGGGTTGAACGGTATTTCTGTTGTTAGGCCTTTGAGGAATAACCACACTGTCTTCCACAATGGCTGAACTAATTTACACTCCCACCAACAGTGTATTAGTGTTCCTTTTTCTCCACAACTTGGCCAGCATCTGTTCTTTTCGACTTTTAATAATAGCCATCCTGACTGGTGTGAGATGGTGTCTCACTGTGGTTTTGATTTGCATTTCTCTAATGATCAGTGATGTTGAGCTTTTTTCATATGATTGGTGGCTGCATGTATATCTTCTTCTTTTTTTTTTTTTTTTTTTTCAGATGGAGTCTTGCTTTGTTGCCCAGGTTGTAGTGCAGTGGCAGGATCTCGGCTCACTGCAAGCTCCGCCTCCTGGGTTCACGCCATTCTCCTGTCTCAGCCTCCCCAGTAGCTGGGACTACAGGCGCCCGCCACCACACCTGGCTAATTTTTTGTATTTTTAGTAGAGATGGGGTTTCACCATGTTAGCCAGGATGGTCTCGATCTCCTGACTTCGTGATCCACCCGTCTCAGCCTCCCAAAGTGGTGGGATTACAGCTTGAGCCACTGCTCCCAGCCTGCATGTATATCTTCTTTTGAGAACCATCTGTTCATGTCCTTTGACCACTTTTTAATACTTTTTCTTCTTGTAAATTCAAGTTCCTAATAGATGCTGAATATTAGACCTTTGTCAGATGCATAGTTTGCAAAAACTTTCTCCCATTCTGTAGGTTGTCTGTTCACTCTGATGATAGTTTATTTATCTGTGCAGAAGCTCTTTAATTAGATCCCGCTTGTCAATTTTTGCTTTTGTTGAAATTGCTTTTGGTGTCTTTGTCATGAAATCTTTTTATTATTATTATTATTATTTTGAGATGGAGTCTCACTCTGTTACCCTGGCAGTGCAGTGATACAATCTTGGCTTACGGCAACCTCTGCCCCCCAGGTTCAAGCAATTCTCCTGCCTCACCTCCCAAGTAGCTGGGACTACAGGTGTGCACCACCATGCCCAGCTGGCCACCTCTCCTTATCTTATTTTTCTGATATAAACTAATTCCTGCTAATATATTAATCTCTAATGGCTTAAAGTAGGTACTTAATCAGGAAAATGCCTATAACAAAAATTTCATTTTCAAAATTCAGTTCAAAACTCTTCTCTAAACTACTGTTTTTTTTTCCTGTCCTACACTTCTGTTTGTCCTGTATTTGTGAATATTTGAAAGTTTTAAAAATCAGTTTTGTAATGTGAAATTATTTTGATTTGAACAAGTCATTCCTCTTTTACCTGAATTTGGTACAAGGAGCCAGTGGGTTGTTTATCATCTTAGTGATCAGTTTCTTCCTCTGAGAAATAGGAATAGTAGTGATGTTTTCATTATAGTATCATCATGAGAATTCAGTGTGTTAATATGTATAGAACCCTTTAGAGAGCATCAGGCCCACAATTGCATCATATAAGGATTAGTTTTGAAGACTGCTTCTCTTTCTAATTTTGATACTTTATATTTCTTTTCAAATAAAATTATATGGCTTTTTAACTTAGGATGCATAATTAAAGGTATAGAGAACAGTATACAGTAAGAATTTTTAAATAGTAGTCAATTTATGATCTAACAAATTTTATACTTAATGGTAACTAAATCAACATATTTTTACTGTATCTAATGTTTACCCACCTCTTTCCTTATTTCATTCTAAGCCTTCTGAGGACAAGAACTGCTCTAACTAAAATTACAGTGGTTCAAAAGTACCTAATAGAGTACAGTCCATCCTCTGGATGTCCAGTGAATGTTTAGTATTTCAGCATTTTCAAAAACAGTATTTAATGTTTTGCTCTTCTTTTGGTAAAGTAAATTGCATTTTGACAATAATTTCTTTTAGTGGTAGAGGCTGAATATACAAATAGTATTTGCAAGGTTAAATCTATCTAAAACCAAGGACACATTTAGTTTTTCCTCTGAACATTTTATCCCTTAACAATTAAATGCATTCATTAAAAAGAATGTAGATTTATAGCTCTGCTGTTTCATAGCTTAATGGATTTTTGTTTGATTACTGTATTGATTTAATTTTTTAAAGATGCAAATATATGTGGCCTACTTGCTGAAATGTTTTTTCTTAAATGAAATAAAATTCAAGGCACTCTTCTTTCTTTTCTCATTTTGTCCTGGTTTCTTTTACCATGTTAGAAATGTAAATCAAAGAAGAAGCATTATATACCTAGGGTGAGTTTGCATTAGCCATATGATATTCTCAAGGCAAGCCTAGCCACAGATCTGACCTCTGACTTGATGCAGTAGGTGACTTCAGCAAGACCAGCAGGTACAAAAAGAATGATTTCACATACAAAATCTTCTACAGGCAATCCAAACCTTTAGGTGCAATATCCCAAAAGGCTTTAGTAAAGAGACTGCACCTACTGGAAAGTCTAGCATGAGGAGGGGTAGGTCACTAGAAGTCCTGGTCACATGCGTCTACTGATTTCGGGGCTGTTAAACAAGAGACATTAGTATTATGAGTCTCGAATAAGTGTTGTGTGTGTCTATTGGGTAGTGCGTTAGGCTGTTCTTGCACTGATACAAATAAATACCGGAGACTGGGCAATTTATTTAAAAAAAAGTTAATTGGCTCATGGTTCTTCAGGCTTCATAGGAAGCACAGCAGCATCTGCTTCTGGGGAGGCCTTATGAGGCTTCCAATCATTGTGGAAAGCAAAGGGAGAGCAGGCATATCATATAGGAAGAACAGGGGCAAGTGTGTGGGGGGGGTGGGGGGTGCCACACACTTTTAGACTACCATATGTCATATGACCTCAGAGCAAGAGCTCACTTATCATCAAGGGGATGACCCAAGCCATTCATGAGGGATCCAATCCCATAATCCAAACGCCTTCCACCAGGGCCCCCTCCAACACTGGGGATTATAATTCAACAAGAGATTTGGGTGGGGACAAATATCCAAACCATATCAGGTGGCGTAGAGGAAGCAGCAGTAGCTGGCCCAGGACTAGGACATCTCATGGTTCTTTGACAGTGGGCAGGTGGAGAAATGGACTGGGGGCAGGATTCAAGTTTCCACTAACCAAGAACAAGGAAAGCTTATCTAGAAAAAGGGATTATAAGAAAATCTAAAATATCTTTTGAGGATCCTCTGGTGCAGAGAGGTTCTGCCTCTGACTCGGCAGGTGCAGTAACAAGTAATAGGAGTAGGGCTGATAACAGTGGTTATAGAGGTGTCAAGGCTATTAGCAACACATCCAGCAATGGGGCCAGTCCTGCCCACAGGATACATATCACAGCAACAAATTCCAATTAAAGCTCTGTGACATAAAGCATAATGATAGGTACTTTACATTTATTTCTTACTTAACCATCATAACCCTAATCATATAGATAATCTCCATTTTATGTGGCAGCAGATAACGTAAACTGAGGCTTAGGGGGTTGTATGTCTTGCCCACACAACTAGTACGAAGATAGGTTTAGAATAGAACCTAAACTATTTTCTCGAAACTCCATTGTCTCTCTATTAAAATTTTTATTAACTAGATTATTAAACTGACTAGAACACTCAATTCCAAGATATGATGCCTGGAAGTAGCACAGTTTTGAAACTTTATTTGGTCAATATTTTCTATTTTATTACTAGAAGAAATACACATTTAGCCTTTGTTCAACATTATAAGGTTATTATCGCCAGGAATTATAATTGAAAAGTGAGCCCTTCCTTCATTAACCAGAATGCCTCCAAGTTTGAGTGACTGAACTATATTATCAACCAATTTTGCAGATTAAGAGTCTCTCTGCTGACTATAAATTAAAATATGCTGGCTCTATAGAAATAAAAACAAACAGCCAATATTATTTTACTGCTTTTAAAAAATTTCTCCTTAGCTTTTCTATTATTTAGAGAAGCAGAATCGATTTTATTTCCTGTTTCAAATTACTTTAGTCAAGAAACAATGAGCCATAGAATTCCTGCAAGGCTTTGTGATTTGTTCAAATGATTGGAAAATCATTTTGATCATTTAAAAAATGTAGGGATGCTTTCTAATCATATTCAACTGTAATGTAAAATATATTTGAAGGGAAAATGCTAGCAATTGCTTAAAATATTATCAGAACAACATAACAGGGTAAATTCTATATATAATAAAAAGACATTCCACCTCAATTGAAACCTATCTCAAAGTCTGCAAATTAAATACAGTGACCTAATCTCAAACATCCATGCTTATAATTGGAAAGAACCATCATGAGATAATGAAAACATATATAATGGACACATACAAATCAGTGTTATAGACATAGAGATTTTTCAAGCCGCAATAATAATATGTTGCCTTCACTATACTTTCATCTATTTATCTTCTTTGAAAATCACAGCAAGTACATGAGGTAGATAGACCAGGATCAATGTCTACATTTTATAGATGTGGATGAAAAACTTCAGTTACTAGATTACTAAATGACAGAAATGAAACAAGAATCCAATTTGGTTATCCATTGCTGTTTAACAAAACACCCCAAAATTTAGTGGTTTAGAACCACCATTGTATCTCCCTCCCTCCCCATTTTGTGGATCAAGAATTCCAAAAAGATTTGGCTTCGTAGTTTATATTCTATGAAGCATCAGGCGCAGATGGTGAGGATTCAACTTCCAAGGTGGTTTCTTCACTTACCTGTCTGCCTCCTCGGTGCTTCTTGGCATCTTTTCTTCACCATGTGACATCTTTTCCTCTAGGACCTATCCACAATGCCTGGGATTCTCACAGCTTGGTAGTATCAGTGTGGCCAAACTTCTGATATGGTGGCTGCTTTGTAAGAGGGCAAAGTGGAAACTGCCAAGCCAGCTAAGGGCTATGTCTGAACTGGCGTAGCATTACTTCTGCTGGTTTTTTCCTGTGGGGTTTGTTTGTTTTCCTTTTTGTTTTGGTCAAGATAGTCACAGGACCCGTGCAGATTCAAGAAAGAGAAGTAGACTCCTTCTCTTGATCGGGGAGTGGCAAAGCCACTTTGCAGGAGAACATTGAGAGGGATGGGAGAGATATTGCAGCCATTTTTGCAATATATCATCTTCCACGAACTCAAACCTCTTTGAATCGACATCCAGTGATGTCTCCACTACACAAAACTGCTTGATAGGAAGAACAACAACGACTAATCAATCAATGCATGCAATTTAAAACATGTGTATTAATGGCTAAAATATTTCTATCTGATTAAACTTCTAATTCAGCCATGAGTAGGCAATATCTTATACTGCTCTTACTAACAAACTCACTTAATTATGCATAGAGAAATGGTCAAAACTCACCTTTTATATAGCCTCTACTATAAATCCTTGTGTTGCTGTGAACCTGACACCTGTTTGTATAACTAGGCCCAGCTTGCTACCCAACCAGATCTTCAACTGTCTGCCTCTTCCTTCACCGGTGCCCACATAAACCCTTCCTCCTGTGCTGTCTTTGAAGTTTTGTTTGTTTGTTTGTTTATTTGTCAGGCGGTCTCCACTGTCCTGTCTATTCTTTTTGCCAACTTTCAATGCTTATCCAAGATACAATAACCCACTTTCCTGCCAAAGACACAGAAACTCACCCACTTATAGGCATATATTGCAGCCTAGCATATAAACCCCACCATTCTGCTCCCCAACTTCCCTCTAAGCACACAATAAAACCAGACAAAAATCTCTATGTGAACAAAATCCCAAATAAAAGGTACAGGTAGAGAATAGAGAATCCCTGCGTATTGGTGGCAAGAAATAAAAATAGAAATTACCTTGTAAAGACTCAGAAGTTGAGGTGTTGGTATGGAAAAGAACATCAGGAAGCAGGATAAGAGGTTCTTGAGGAAGAGGGAAACAAGATGGGACTTATGCTTTAATATGAGAATCTGGAGAAGAGCAAATGGGGATAGATTGGAGTGGAGATTTATTTGGGGGATCATTCCTTTATATAGGCGAAAGATGTTGAGCACCTGAGCACAGGTGAGACAGGATAGAGCAGTTTTTAAAAGTACTGAAGGAGGCTGGGCGCGGTGGCTCAAGCCTGTAATCCCAGCACTTTGGGAGGCTGAGACGGGCGGATCATGAGGTCAGAAGATCAAGACCATCCTG
>NW_016813672.1:939979-969000 GCF_001698545.2 Rhinopithecus bieti
GCTGTGAGAAATTCTATGGATCAGTTTGTCAAATGACCTTAGGTATCTTTGCTTCCCAGCAAAAGTAGTGCCTCATGCTTTTGAAAAGTGCCTTGAAATAACAGTTATTACCTTAGTCAGTGATGCTGCAAAACAATTTTGTTCACCACATAAAACAGAAAAACATGCCTGGCTTTCTTTGCAGCAAAATTTTTAAAAATGTCCAAAGTCCACATGCACGAATGGAAACAAGTATAATCAAATGGCCAACACAGAAAATGCCAAGTGATGTGCTTCTTAATAATTGTCCTCAGTAGTGCACTGCTCTCATTTTGGCAATTAACTACAAGGCAATGCTTGGCTTCCTGTATTTGTGCATATTCTTCTAAAAGTGCTGAAGTTGTATCATTTAGTTTCTTGTTATTGTTGCCTTGTTTTCTAGGTTTTTCACCGTAGTCCTGCTCATTTTCAATTGTTATGGTTTTCATAAATAATTTTTAGTTAAATGGCAAGTATAAAAAGTGTATAAAATATTTCTATTTAAAGATCTGTTGATCATGAAAAAATGGTGACTCTTACACATGGTAAGCTATAAAATCTTCAAAACTGTTTTCAGAACAGAGCAGAAGTAGACACCATTTGGAAAAGCAGTGACTTATAGCAGGAGTGAAGCTGGCAGAGCCTTAGAAGTATATTTCAAAATAAGTTCAAAGTAAATTTAGAATTTATACATTTATAAGTCAATGATATAGGTCAGAGAGAGTAAACTCTGTTAAGAACAGGGATTTTTGTTTGTTTACATAGTAGGCCCCCAATAAATTTTGGTGAATAAATAAATGTGACAATCAACATAGATAATCAAGAGACTGATGTAATCTTAGATTTCATTAATAGAAGTTTAATATCCAGAATAAGAAAAATGATCATTTGATTACTCTGCCACAGGAATTTCCACTTAGAATACGGCTTTTATGTCTAGAATATTGTGTATTACATTTGAAAAGAGGTAGAACACTAGAAGTATTCTAAAGGACCAAAATGTAAACAGGCTTGAAATCTTATGAGAATTAATTAAAGGATCCAAATAAATTTTGCTAGAAAAGTTTAGTGCTGCTGGCGTAATGGGATTCGAATATTCAGCTATTTGAACTAGATCACCTATGGAGAAACTTCTACTCCTGTGTGTCCAGTGATTTGCATCTTAATCTTTGGAATATCTGCTGTCAGTTATCTATAAAGCTTTTGGAAAACATGGCATGTAAGCACATCACAGCCACATATTTAATCTGGTAAGGTAACTAATACCTAGATTCAATTGTAACAATTGTCATTTGTGTAAGGTGCAATAATGGTATAGTATTCCTTATCTTATAGAGATACACTTAGAAACATTACAGATGAAATAAAAAATAAAAGCTCAAACCCAAGTGTCCCAAGAAAAAGAATCATTTTACAGTAATCTACCTAATGAGTGTGATCATCTCATGAGAATAAACATGTTAAACACTTTTTTTCCTACCTCCCTTCAACCCCTCTTTATCTTATGCCACAATGGGATTTTGTCTCCAACTCATCATACAAGACTTGCAGGAAGAATGATTACGCACTGTTTCTCAAAGTTTGGTTTCCTACTGTTTGCACTGGAAGTGTTCCAAACCAAGGGCTATTTTTTTAGTTCTTACAAGTCTATTTCAAAGACTTTAATTTTTTGTATGGATGAGGGCTAATTCTGAGTTACCTTCCAAGGGAGTCCTTTAAGGAATAATAAAATTTGATGCTCATAAACTAAAACTAACACATCATAAGTTCACTTAGAATCAGACTGCATAAAATTCTTGACAACACGTCAAAGTCCCTCTGTGTTCATGGATATGCAGATCATTAGAATCCCCAAAATTTTCCAGAGAAAAAATAATTATTACTGAATCATCTGTGTTGATTTAACCTGGTTGGGGTTTTTGATTCTTATTAATTAATGTATTTGTGAAATTTTACTTTTTTTTTGGTCTTTTATGATTGCTGTTTCTCATTATTATTTTTAGTTTTTTCCACCTCAATATAGTTGAAGTTCTTTTGCCCACTAGAAAATAAACATAGCTGTAGTGGGTGAGCTAAGGGTTTGTAACTCAATGTTAAGTGGGCTAAATCCAAAGCATCTCAGAATTTTGCTCTTTGAAAGCTCATTTCCCTTAAATAGATCTGTAAGTTGTATTAGTTTCTTATTGCTGCTGTAACAAATCAACACAAACACAGTGGCTTAAAACAACACAAATGTATCATCTTACAGTTCTGGAGGTCAGAAGTCCAAACTTGGAGCCACTGGGTTAAAATTAACTTCCTTACCTTTTCAGCTTCTAAAGGCTTCCCCCTATTCTTGGCTTATGGGCCCCTTATTGCCTTTTCTGTACCAGCACTGGTTGGTGGAGTCTTCTCACACAGCCATCGCTCTGACACTCACTTTCCTCCTCCCTCTTTTACTTATAAGAACCTCGCAATTAAATTGGCCCAACAACATAATCTAGGATAATTTGTCCATCATGTGATCCTTAATCACATGTGAAAAGTCCATTATGCCATGTAAGGTAACATATTTACATGTTTTGGGAATTGAGACTTAGACACCTTTCAGGGGGTGTTATCCTTCCTACCACAGAAGTATAATTAGCCACAAATTAGAGGCACCTGGGAATGTTTCCTGTTGCCAGAAATACCATTCTTGGCTGATGGAGATAAGCTCCTGAAATCCTGAATTGGAGATGGCAGTTCATTTGGAAGAACTGAAATAATTTTATGAAAGGAATTAGAAATTATTAGAGTGGTACTATTGTATTTATAGCCCACGCGCAGTTTGCATTACGTATAGTTTTGCTAGTCAATCCAGAAACTTAACTACTATTTGGTAAATTGCATCCACAGAATACGTGCATCTTGACTTAACAACCACCTCCCAGATGAATCAGAAAATACCAGTCATTTCTAAAGTAGTTTGTACTTTGAAAAAAGTGACTCATTAGGCCATTGCTGCTTATTTACACAACACCTTGAGTTTAGTGTTTCGGTCATCTGGTAGAGCCTTAGAGAGACTGAAACAAAGGATATCCTTTAATGGAAGTTTATTCATTCAACTAGTATTTATTATGTCCTACATAATAATGTGGTGGGCATTGTGCTAAAAACTACATTTTCAATGGTGAAAATGAGCATCACCCCTGTCCTCCCTGGGTTTAGTCTAGTGAAAATAATTATGGGAAGAGGAAGAGACAGGTATGAAACAAGGTCACTAAGAAGCTGTATAGCACTAATAGTCTTGATGAGTTACTATAATGAGAATGTTTTGTCAGCAAGGGGAGGAGGCTTCTGAAAGGAAAAGGAAGACAATCAGATAGACAAGAATAAACTATTGCTTGCTTTAAGGATTTTCTCTAGGGTCAGTACAATTGTTTGGCAGGCATGTGCCCTCAATGGTATTGCTTAAGAAGGAAAATTTTTTTCCATTTCAATATGGCAGAATCCCTTATTTTCGGAAGCTTTGAGAAAATGGTTTGAAATAGCATGAAGTGACAATACAGACATGCCTTAAACTCCATGCTTCAATTTCCCTGATTGCAAATAGGAAGAATACTTATTAGGACAGAAATGTGAATTTCTATTTCTTTTATATCCTTTTTTGTGGATTCTGTGAGTTTCTTATTAAATAATGGGCAGTGAAACAAATTACTTTCATCTCTTGAGAAGCTTCCTTCTTTCTTAAATGATTCTGAACTTTTCTCCCGTTTTGAGCATTCATATAGATGAGCATATTTGAAAAACTGACCATAATGGAATAGTAAACATATCTGTAAAGCAACTGATTGTCACCATGGCAACATTGAATGTTTGACAGTCTTTCCATTATTCTCTGTTGCTATAGTAATAAAACCTTGAATTCTGACACCATTTCCAAATTGTATTAAAATAAAGCCCTGTTCATCCCCCAGGAAGGAGGGAGAGCCAGTACTATCAATACGTAAAATGTATTAGCATGTCTCTAGCACTAAGACACAGGTGACATGAGACACACTTTGCTGCATTTTAATCAAACTGGAAAACATGCCTAAAAGTAGAAAATAAAGAGGAAAATACACAAAGTAGAACAAAAGTTATTTTGTTATTAAAATCAGCCTTTTATCTTAAATACATATAAAACAGCTTTCATTTATGACCTGTTAAAATTTAACATCCAATATTATTGCAGAAGGAAGAGCAGAATCTTTTTTGTTTCTTTTAGAACAAAATATAGTAGAATAATTGGCAATTAAGGGCCACAAAAGGAGTAAAATATCTCTTGGGGTTTTGAGAGGCTTTCATATATTACATTGAATACATTATATTCTCCTCTACTTTTAAACTTATAATCAGGAACCAGAATATTATTATATTACTTTTTATTTTTTAAGAGACAGGGTCTTGCTCTGTCATTCAGGCTGGAGTACAATGACTTGATCATAACTCACTGTAGCCTCAAATTCCTGGGCTTACGTGATCCTACCCCTGCCCTCACCTCAGTCTCCTGAATAGTTAGGACTACAGGTACATGCCATCACACCCAGCTACTTTTGAAATGTTTTGTAGAGATGAGGTTTTACTATGTTGCCCAGGTTGGTCTCAAATTCCTGGCCTCAAATGATCCTCCCGCCTCAGCCTCACAAGGCATTGGGATTGTTGTTTCTTTTGCCTTTTCCTCTTCAGCAAAACATTTATACATATTGTTTCTATTGCTGAACAACCCAAAAAGCCTTGCCAGGAATCATAGCTCTTGCATTTAAAAAATTTAAATGAGCTCAACATAAGTTAAATGAAAGGCAACTTTTCTTAGCAATCTTAGGATTCCATTTACATTTCATTGCTGTTATTGTGTATTGATCACAGACTCTTTTACTCTCCACAAATCAACTAAATAGAAAAAAAAAATCAAGAACGTTGCTTATAGACAACACAGTCTTTGGAATTTAGGGCTAGGTGTTCCATGAAAATTGATAAAGAAGTGAACTAAAAGCAATGAACAATGTGGGATGAAAGAGCTCTCAGTCAGCTGCTAAACAATGATGGATTAACCGAGTGAGGCTACTATTCTAAGTAATTATATAATCATTGTCTATTCCATAACCTGAATTCTGTTTTTTTGTAATAAATAGTAAATGCAAGGTCAATGCTAGGTGCTGGAGATAAAATAAAGATTAACAACAAGATCCCTTCCTTTGACAGCTTACAACACAGTCAACAAATTTTGGAAAAAAGATTGTGGACTGTGAAGGGAGTTCTGTTGTCCTCCTACTCCACTAAAACCTTTCATGCCTTTTGGTCACCTCTAATGTAATCTTCTTGAGGGTATCAATCACATCCCTTTTAAGTGATGGTACAGTATAAGGTTTTAAGTGCGCGGACTATTGGGGTTTAAACTCCAGCTCTGCCACTTACTAACTGTGCAACATTGGAAAGATACTTAATATCTCTTAGACTCAGTTTCCTCATCGAAAAAAATGTGAAAAATGCTAGTAGTCTTCCCACATAGGACTGTTATAATAGTTAAATAGATTAATACATAAGAAGGCCATACATCAGTGCTTGTCACAGAATAATATTCAACATTTATTAAATGAGTTAAGAGATATGGCCAGTGAATGAAAAGCTTCCAATTCAAAAAATCTGTGAAATTCTTATAAAAAGGAAATCAAGAATACATGCAAATAAACACAAACAAAGTTACAAAAAGACAGTAATTTCTCAAATAGAGACAACAACATGCATAGTCTTTACTACTAACAATGTGCGCATCTGTTTTTCTGTTGATACATCATCATATAAAAACAGCTGGATCCACTTTCACTAAATATTCAGGATGCATTTGGCATGGGGTGATGTAAAACATAGGCTATTTTGCATAAATAAAACTCATTCCTTAGGAGACTCAAAGAAGCAGGTGATCATACCACAGAAATACTAAAATTATTGTTCGACAAGAGGCCTTTTTGACTACCAAACAGGAGAGATACACAAAAAGTGATTTTCAAAATGAGCTCCAAATAGAAAGTCACTAGGACACATGTTCTAAATTGCAAGCACAGATTTATACTTGATTTGTTTCTTTCACAGGACATTGCCTGTATAGGCACACTGTAATGAAGATAACATGATTTTCTAAAAAGAATTATTAATAATTCTCCTAATCATGACTGGCCCATCTCATTACATAGGCTGTTCCAGTAGAAACCAAAGTTTGGCCAACCTCCCACTACAAACAAAAATGGCAACCTAACTACACTTTATGCTAGTTGGAGTGTCAGGACCCATTTGACTTCTCAAGATAGCAGATTGGTCTTTGAAACTTCAATCTGTCATCCCTGCTTCTTGCTATAATGATTACCATATAAACATAACTAGTGTCCCAAGATTTCCTATTTTTACCATTTATATGGGGCAAAAAAACTAAAGGAAAACAATTGCAACAATTTCTAGAGGTACCATACTGGTTTTCCACTCAACGTAAATTTTTTAGAAACACAATTTGCTGTTGAAAGCTTTCAATGTTATTTACAAACCACTGTAATTTACCTGATGCGTAACAAAAATTGTAAGCGCTTTGATGGAACACTACAGAAAACAAAACAGAGTAAGTTTTACTTTGTCTAGTATTCTGTTAAATTCAGCAATATATATTTGCCAGCCTACATGCCAGGTAATATGCTAGGTGCTGGCGATAAAACAGTAAAAAGGACCAAGTGCAGTGGCTCATGCCTGTAATCCCAGAACTTTGGGAAGATGAAGTGGGCAGATCATAACGTCAGGAGCTCAAGACCAGCCTGGCCAACATGGTGAAACCCTGTATTTACTAAAAATACAAACATTAGCCAGGCATGGTGGCACATGCCTTTAATCTCAACTACTTGGGAGGCTGAGGCAGAAGAATTGCTTGAACCCGGAAGGCAGAGGTTGCAGTGAACTGAGATCACGCCATTGTACTCCAGCCTGGGTGACAAGGCAAGACACCATCTCAAAAAAAAAAAAAAAAAAAGGTTAGATGTACAGTATGATATCTAAATAGAATATGTATATGTCTAAAACTGTTATGAAAATTGAAAAATTGATCTGTTCTAAGATTGTCAGGGAAGAGTGAGTTTTGAAGAAAATAAGAATATGTCATAAGGACAAGAAAAGGAGGAAGGAGGGCATTGCAGGAAGAGAAAACAGCATTTGCAAAGGCAAAAATGAAAAAAGTCAATAGCAAAACCTGATAAGCATAGTTATTGTACAGCAGGGGTTATAATATGTTCACTGAGTTATTTTTTTTCCTTAAGTAAACTGCATTTGGAGACAGCAGAAGTAAAGTGATATTTTCCCTTCTCTTTTGTTACATAATAAGCAATGAAATAAGAATATTTTAGTTAATTATATTCCTGCCTGCCTGTGGCCAGGCAGTTTAGAACAGCATTTGATAGAAATAAAATGAAAGACATATGTATTAGCCCATTTTCATACTGCTGATAAAGACATACCTGAGCCTGGGCAATTTCCAAAAGAAAGAGGCTTAATGGACTTATGGTTCCATGTGGCTTGGGAGGCCTCACAATCACGGCAGATGGTGAAAGGCATGTCTCACATGGTGGCAGACAAGAGAAGAGAGAGCTTGTGCAGGGAAACTCCCATTTTTAAAACCATTAGATCTCATGAGACTCTCATGAGTAAGCATAGACAAGCATGTCTCTACTCACTGACAAAGTCATAAGTAACAATCTGTAAGATTAAACTGATCATTACATTTTAAAGCATATATTTCATAATTACTTCCTATTTGATGGGAGAATACCTCCAAGAATATCCAGCAAGGATTTACCATTCATTCAGAATATTCCATCATTTATTTATCACATCTTTTTTGAGTGTCTGTTACATTCACTATCACGAGTACAGCACAAGAAAGACCCACCCCCATACTTCAATCACCTCCCACTGGGTTCCTCCCACAACATGTGGGAATTGTGAGAGTTACAATTCAAGATGAGATTTGGGTGGAGACACAGACAAACCACATCAACATATAAGTTCAAATTTTCTATTAGCCACATTTAAAAAAATAAAAAAACAATTAGCTAAAGAAATAAGTTGGAGGTATCACACTTCCTCATTTCAAACTGTATTACAATGATACAGTATCAAAATAGTATGGTACTAGCATAAAACTATATACACATACCAATGGAACAGAAATAAATCCACTCACATACAGTCAACTAATCTTTGATATGGGTGTCAATGAATATATACAATATGCAATGTGAAAAGGATAGTCTCTTCAATAAATGGTGTTGGAAAACTTTTGTTATGTTGGATATCCATATAGAAAATAATAAAATTGGACCCTTATCTTACAACACATACAATAATTAACTTGAAATGGATTAAAGATGTAAATGTAAGACTTGAAACTCTAAAACTCCTAAATGAAACCATAGGGGAAAATCTCCTTGGCATTGGTCTTGGCAATGATTTTTTGGATAAGACACTGAAAGCAAAAATAAGTGGTACTACATCAAACTTAAAGACTTCTGTACAGCAAAGGAAACAAAGTGGAAAACAAAATGGAAAAGAAACCTATGGAATAAAAATATTTGTAAACCATACATGTGATAAGAGATCAATATCCAAAATATATAAGGAATTCACATAACTCAATAGCAAAAAAAAAAACCTGATTGAAAAATGGACAAAAAAATCTAAATAGACATTTCTACAAAATAGACATACAAATGGCCCATAAGTATATGAAAAGATGATCAACATCGTTAACCATCAAGGAAATACAAATCAAACCCACCATGACATGTCACCTTATAGCTGTTAGAATGGCTATTAGTTTTTAAAAAGACAACAAGTGTTGGTAAGGACGTGGCGAAAGGAGAAGCCTTGTACACTGTTGATGGGAATGGAAATTGGTACAACTACTATGAAAACCAGCATGGAGGTTCCTCAAAAAATTAAAAGTAGAGTAACCATACAATTCAGCAATTCCGCAACCCCACTACTGGGTATATATTAATAAGGAAATGTAATTAGTATGTCAAAGATATATCTACATTTCCATTTTATTGCAGCATTATTCATAATAGCCAAGATATGGAAATAACCTAAGTGTCCATCTATAGACGAGTTCATAAAGAACCTGTGGTGTGTATATGTGTATACATACACACATACATATACATACACATAATGGAATATTATTCAGCCGTAAAAATGAAGGAAATTCTGCCATTTGCATCAAGAGGACGTTAT
The DNA here is from genome assembly GCF_001698545.2 of Rhinopithecus bieti. NCBI lineage: Eukaryota > Metazoa > Chordata > Mammalia > Primates > Cercopithecidae > Rhinopithecus > Rhinopithecus bieti. Next base: position 949,268 of record NW_016813672.1, read on the forward strand.
ACTAAGTGAAATAAGCCACATACAGAAAGACAAATACTGTATGATCTCACCTATAGGTGGAATCACAAAAACTTGAATTCTACACAGATGTAGTGGCTCACACCTGTAAGCACTTTGCGAGGCCGAGGTGGAAGGACTGCTTGAGGCTGGACGTTCTAGTCAGCCTGGGCAACACAGTGAGACCCTGTTTCAATTAAAAAAAAAAAAAATTGCCAGATGTGGCAGTGATGCCTGGGGTCCTAGGCAAGGTGGGAAAATCACATTTGCCAAGGAGTTCTAAACTGCAGTGAGCTGTGACCATTCCATTGCACTTCAGCCTAGACAATAGGGTCAATAGAGTAAGACTCTGTCTCTAAAAGGAAAAAAAAAAATTAGAACTCAAAGAAGTAGAGAACAGAATGGTATTGCCAGGGCTGGGGGTTGGGAAGAAACCTCCAGTTATAAAATGAGTAAGTTCTGGGAATCTGCCATACAGCATGGTGACTATAGTTAATATTATATTGTTTACTTGAAATTTTGTAAGAAAGTATATCTGAAGTGCTCTCACCCCCTACCCCGTTCCCCGCCCACACAATGGTAACTATGTGTGGTGATGGATGTATTGATTGTGGTAATCATTTAACAATGTATATGTATATCAAATCGTCATCAATATATATAATTTTTATTTGTCAATCATACCTCAATAAAGCTGGAAACAATTTAAAACAGGTAAAATTAATTTTAATAATATATTTTCTTAACCCAATTATGTAAAATATTATAATTTCAACTTACAGTCAATACAAAATTATTAGTGAGATATTTATTTTTTTCATGCTAAATCTTGGAATCCTGCATATATTTTACACTTATAGCACATCTCAATTCGGTATTTTTAAATCAGAAATACTTGATCTATATTTAGATTTCAAAAGTTTACAATCGAAAAGTATACACATAACCCAAATTTTCCAAATATACTTAGAAGTATCTAGTAACTTGAATCAAATATCAGTTTTTAAATTAAAGTTAATTAAAATTAATACAATTAAAATTCAGTTATTTGTACTAGTCACATTCTAATGACTCATCTGGCTATCACGGTTGGACAGCATAGTTGTAAAATAAGTGTGTAAGTACCTCTGGGTCAAATCTCTAGCCTGGACTTAATACTAAGAAAAATTAAATCAGCAAACAGGTTGGTCATGTAGTACTAATAGTAAACATTATGGATTACCTTCAAACTCTTCATTGTTGGTCCATATCCACTCAAACAAGATGTAGCTGAGAGGAAATAGTGAGGGTATTTGGAAAAGATACTTCAATTAGCAAAGACACTGAAGTTAATTGGGGAAAGCTTAGAGTTCATGATATGAAAGCAAAAGTTTGTTAATACTGATTTACCATTCTTGTCCCCATTACTGAGGTAAATAAACAGATTCAAGTGGTGGACAGGCTCTGAACAGAACTGATAAGTGTCTGGTTATAATGGGGATAACGAGTTCTCTTACTTTTTTCACTGTACTCATAAAACAAAAAACAAAAAACAAAAAAACCACCCACCACAAACAAAATCCAAAATTATAAAATACAACTTGTATTTTTCCCAAAATTACAAAAGTTTCTTTTGATCTACGTAGGCAAAAGTATAGATATGCTTCTTTGACAAGCATGTCTATGCTTACTGACAAAGTCGTAAGTAACAATCTGTAAGGTTAAACCGATCATTACATTTTAAAGAGCATATTTCATAATTACTTCCTATTTTATGGGAGAGTTCCTCCAAGAATATCCAGCAAGGATTAACCATTCGTCCAGAATATTCCATCATTTATTTACCAAATCTTTTTTGAGTGTCTGTTACATTCTAGGCACTGCGTTATTCATAACGGTGAACAAGAAAAGCCCCCCACACATAAAATATGTGTTAAAGCTGTCAGAGGAAAGGCCATGATGAGAGCTCGCTGAAGTAGGCTTGCAGATTTAGTAAATAAAAATTTTTATTTTTAAAAATTTAGCAAATAAACATATGGATACCAACTATTCCATTGGACAGATGAAAATTATTTGCTTTTATCTGAACTTCAAATTTAACTGAGCGTCCTATTTTATTTGGCAAACCTACATGGAAGGGAAAGCTTGGAAGTGGAGGGAGGATGAGTGGAGATAATTCTGGAAGCCTTCCTTTAGAAACGAATTTCTAAAATGAATGCTAGGCATAGCAGAGAAACAGGGAGGAAACACAGTAATGCCAACTGACTTCCCAGGCCACTGTAGAGTTCAGGAACTGAAAGAAGCAAAGGGAATGGGGTAAGGACGAAGAAAAGTGGGTATGATGTTGAGAGATGAAGCTTGAGGGAAAAGTAGGTGCCTTATTTTTCAGGTTCGATAAGGAGTTTGTACTGTATCACCAGTGGTGAGATTCCACTAAAAAACTTTAAGCAGCTCATTTTGGCTACAAAGTGAAGAATGAAATACAGTCCGGCACACAGGATGTTGGGAGACCAGTTAGGAGGCTACTGATGGAATTCAGATGAGTCCACAGAGGCCTGGACAGAGTCAGCTGAAAGAAAGGTGCACTAGTCACGAACACCTGAACGTGAGACGGCAGAAAATAAGCAACTGCAAACTTGAATATAGAGGAGGACTAGGAGAGACGAAAGCAGAAGCACATATTTGGAGAAACAGTGAAGAATGGTAAAAAAAAAAAAAAAAAAAAAAAAAAAAAAAAAAAAAAAAAAAAAAAAAAATCAAATGTCTTCTGAGAAGTATAGCATGGTAAGGACTGAGAAGTGACTCTTAGATTTAGCCATATGGAAGTCATCAGCGACCTTTGGCACGGGCAGTCTTAGAGGAATGGCTGAGGCCAATTAGGTAGCAGCCTAGTCCAGGAGGTGATGCTGGTCTAGGAACCCGACTGAAGCAGCACACGGTTCCCACTTCTTCTTTGCCCTTTTAACAGGTGAGGGTCAAGGACAAGAGACTAGTTGCAGATGCAGCGGCCAGTGCCCCAATCAGTTGGAACAGCGCAGCAAGCGGATCACTAGGGGCCAATCCCTTCCTAGAGTCCACTTGACTGACAGAGCCGCGCACCACAGACGGAGCGCAGAGAGGGAGGTGAATCACGAGGGGGCGGAATTCCAGGGCACTAACCCGGAACCGGTTTGGGACTTGATTCCCATTGTGAGGCCAGGCCTGGGGCGGGCTCTCATCCAGAATGGCAACATCCTTCTAGCCAATGGATGAGCCTTATCAAATGAGCGGCAGCCACGTCAGCCAATGGGTGGCAGGAGATGGGCGGGCGCAGTCAGTGGGCGGGTGATCAAAGAAGCATCTTCTTTCCAACCCCCCCTTGGGGCGACGGTAGGGAGGTGCCGCCGGGGTCGCAGGTGAGCGGTTCTGTGCCTGAGGAGGCGGCCAGGGAAGCGGTGGCTCCGTGACCAGTGGGTGCCTTCGCAGTGGGGAGGGTCCCGGAGGGGTCAGCGGCAAGTGGCCGCAACGCTTGCTGTTGGGTTTGGTCCGAGGGCTGCGGCGTAGCGGGACTGCACGCTCGGGAGAAGCGCCACGCGCGTCTGTCGCCTGACCGGGGAGGCTGGGGAGGGCCCAGGCCACGGAAACAAGATTACAGAAGTTTCTGGGCACTCAGTCGGGACTCTCATTTAATATCCAGAGAGGAAATCTTCCAGGTTGCCCCGACTCCCACCGGGACTCCTACCAGCAGCAACCGCATCATTGTGGCCGAGGCAGGTGCGCGCCCCTGCTCCCCTGGGTGGCTTTCCGGGAGCCCAGTCTAACTTGATTCTTCCCAGGGGCTGTTTTTGGACGGTCCCAAAGGAGGCAGCGGGAGGGAGGTGAAAGATACTTGGATAACCGTCGACTCTGAAGTAAACTTGTTATGTACCTACCACGAGTTTTAGAGGAGAACATCCTTTTTGGCAGGGAAGTGAATCCCCTATAAGAATATAGGGGAGGGGAAAGTCACACTTTAAAGAGAATTGGGGTAGGGGTTGATATTGTAGATTTGTGATGCTTTTCTTCTTGAACTGCTTAGCTAATTTACCCTCAATTTTTTTTGATCCGTAACTTACCGTCTGGTTTTTCTCAGACTTCTTAATTCTGTCTTATCATGAAGTATCTAGGAACTTCATTCTCAAGTTTTAGTGCTTGTAAAAAGTTGCCTGGTTATATTACGCCATTGGCGGTACGTCATCTTCACAAGGATTACGTAAGTGAACTACATCTCATTTCTATTTCCAACCAGTAAAGAACGATTGTGAAATGGGATTTTAGAAAATGGCTGTTCTCTGTGATTGGGCATGGAAGGTTTGTAAGTTTTAGAGACTGCAGCTGTTGAATCCTTTCTGCTATAAGAGTGACGACAGCCAATACAAAAGGGATAGTGTTTGACATCTAAAATGACATATTTTCACATTTTTTGAGGTGTTATATCCCCAGCACCAAAAATAGTGCCTGGCACACAGTAGGAGCTCAATAAGTATTTTTTGAGAAAATTACTGGGGAATGAATGGATGATAGAAACCCCAGGCTTCTGTTACTTGGATACCAACATATAAAGGAGAGGACAGAAAGACAAACATTTCTGGAAATGGCTTTTATCCAGGTAAGCATATCTAGAGAACTTCAGCAACTCCAGATGCATCAATGCTGGCACTTTCTTGCACTTAATCAGAAAATATCAAGGTTTTAGAAGAAGATTTTCACGCAAGCCAAAACTGGATATCTAAGGTGCATCCCAATATCAATTTCAGTCAGGTTAAAAATGTATTAAAGCCCGTTTTATTAAATGAAATAGTTCATCAGTTCAGAATAGGTCAGTTAGGGACAACGGGATACCACTTTGTAAGTTAGAGGTATGGAGTTAGGAATTGTTGGTTAAAAATAGGCCCTGCCAATAGCAACAGCTGCTGCCAAATTTTAAAAATATATTGACTCAGTGGTACTTCAAAAGGACTGCTATTTCTACCATGTACCAATACATTTACAATAGTGCAATTTCTAAATTGATCTCAAATTCTAAGAGCAAAATCTTGTGGTGGATATCTGCATAAATTTGGATTCTCTTGACAACTTCAATTGTTTTTATTATATACTTATATTGATTATATATTTATATGTTACTACAGTGACAGTTGTTCCATATTAATGGTAGCCTGCTTGAATTTCAAAAAAACTTTCACAGATATATTTGTCTCTTTCAGTTCATTTTTTAGCAAAGAATAGGTCTTACTAAGCCAGAGTTTGCTTAGTAAGATTTCTCTCTCACACCATCCTAATTTTCCAGTTTTAATTCCTGATACTTCTTTCTTTTATTTCTGTCCTTCATTAGTCTGTTTTCTAAGACCCAAATCAAATACTGATTCCGACTCAAAACCTTCCTTGATCCCATCAAAGATTTGTCTTTCTTATGAATATCCAGAGTATTTTGTTAGTATTTCTTTATTGTAGTTTTTGTATATTTGCATTATTCATCCAGTGAAGAAATATTTGTTAATTACGTTCAGATACTGTACTGGGCAATGGATAATAGCTGACATTTGTGGGCTTACTATATCGTAGGCATCACAAGCTTCTTAATCGGATTATCTCTTTTAATCTTCAAAGCATCATGAGTATTAGTCTTATTATTTTTCCCAGTTATAGATGAAGAAACGAGTTTAAGAGGTTAAGTAATTTGCTGGAGATCACAGAGCTAGTTAAGTGGTGGAATTGGCATACAACCTTAGGTAGTCTGTATTACAACCTTCAGGTTACAGACTTCATTACAATTTGTTTATGTACTTTTTTATGCATCTATGTTTTACAGGTTTTACTAAGTTGTAAATTATTTGATAGCAGGAATAATATATTCATATCTGATCCCTTATTGTTCCTAATGTAAATCAGTGGTGTAATGAAGCTGATAGTGGAAGCACATAGGGAGGACATCAGACTTAGATGAACGGGAACAGTGAAGAGGTCCCGGAACAGAAGACATTTAAACCGAGTGCTAAAGGATAAGTAGGCATTGGCCTGACGAAAAGGCAGACACCATGGAATTTGGGAAGATGACCGGGGGAAATATATGTGTGATAGTCCAAGGTCAGGGACCATGATGGCTTGAGCTGTGCTGTCCAGTATGGTAGCCAGTAGCCTTACATTACTGAATGTAAAATATCTCAATAATTGTTTATATTGATTACGTTTCAAAATAACATTTTGGATATATTTGGTTAAATAAAATACTCAGTTTTACCTGTTTCTTTTTACTGCTTTAATGTGGCTACTTGGGGATTTAAAATTACATATAGGGCTCTTATATTTCTATTGGACAGCACTGATCTAGAATTTAGAGGGATTTCAAAATGACCGGTATTGTGTTTGTGTGCCACCTACTTGTGAGTACACGTTTGATGGGGAAGGTGGATTGGGAAAGTAGGTTGGGAGTTGGTATTGGAGGTGATGGATAAGACCAGAAAAGGTTCAGATAGGGTTTACAATAGGAAGAGAGGAAGAGCAAGGGGAGTAAACTTACCTCTTAAGTGCAATGGAAAGCCTTGAAAGGTTTTAAACACTCAGTATATATCTGTTGAATGAGACAGTATCCTAATTACTTCATCTAGTAATGCATGTTCCTGATTTATACTCCTAATTCAGTCATACTTTTTCTTAATTAAGTTATGGATAGGTGTCTAAAGACATTCTACTTAGAAGAAAATTTGGTTTTCAAGACAGCCATCCTTTTCTTCTTAAGTCTAAATCATCTAAGCTTGTATTCATTCCTTTGATGTGTTTCCAACAAATAGAAGTGTGAATTGGTCCTTACAACTAGCATATTATTCTTGCATTTGACATAACATTCTCTGAGGCATATTTTTTCATAAATAAACCAGCTTTGTCTGTATTATAAGTCTTTTGTGGCAGATGAGGTCTTTTTTTTAATAATCTCTGAAAGGAAATTTCTTAGCTACACCATTTGCTCTCTGCCTTGCCTTTCTGTACATATTAGAGCAACTCTTAACATTGATTCTGTATTTGGGTGGTTCTCAATCCTGGCTGCAAATGAGAAGCACTTGGAGAGCTTTTAAACTCTGAATTCTTGGCCCTTTTCCAAAGATTGTTTTAATTGGTCAGAGATGGGAACTGGTTATGGGTATTTTTAAAAGCTCTTTAGGTTATTTTGATGTGCTATAGACCTACACTTTTCAGTACATTAGCTACTGAATACATGTTCTATTGAGTTCTTGAAGTGTGGCTAATACAAAAGGAGATGTGTTGTAACTGTAAAGTACACATTGTATTCTAATGACAGCAAAAGAAAACAATGGGAAATTTCTCATTGATAATTTTTATATTATTGCATACTGAAATAATATATTGACTATACAGCATATGGAGTGAAATAAAAGCTGTTAATATTAATGACCTTTTCATTTCATATTTACTTAACTGGGATCACTGGGAAATTTTAAATTACATGTGTAGATTACATTGTATTTCTACTGAACAGTGCCCCTCTAGCCTAGACTGTTACTACTCAAGATGCGGTCCGAGGACATCATTTGTCAAAAATGTAGACTCCCAGTCCCCACTGCAGACCTGAATCAAAATCTGCATTTTAACAGAGTCCCCAGTTGATTCATATACATGGTATAGTTTGAGAGACACAACTCTGGCAACATCTAAATAATTTTTTTCAATTGTATAATTTTTCTTCGTTTCTTATTATTTTTCACTGTGGATTCCAACTTTGGCTCTTCATTTATCCTTTAGAATCATTCATATGCAGGTTATTTCTCTCTTTTCAATAAATTCTCTTTACTTTTTTTATCGCTTAACATTTTCAACAGACATAGCTTTTTAATGTATGTGATGGAATTAGTATGTATTCATGTAATACGTATAATTTGTCCATAAATATTTACATACTATTATAAACATGATTTTTCTGGAAAGAATTTCAAGAAATTACTGATAGTAGTTACATTGGTGGTAGAAACTTTTCACTTCATTGTGAATTTACATTCTTATTTAGATTTTCTGTGTGTATATTTTGCTGTTTTAAAAAAATATGGGACTTTAAATAATGTAGTTCTCTATAATAAAAATTTCTCATAAGTAGATTTTTAATGCAGTGTTGACGACCTCAAAGTAAAATGAAATAAATGTGCTGTGGGCTAAGAAACAGCCATATGACTGAGACAGAAATGACCATGCACATGATCCCCAGATTGGTGGTAGACAGAGTTAATGAACCTGTTGTAGAGCATAGGATGTTCTGTGTCTGCGAATGTTCCTAAGTTGATCTGTGAACATGTATGTACACACACAGACAGATGCATGTCCTTTGCCAATTTTGTTGGCTTGCATCAACTATAGCATCTACATGGGGATTATGGGCTAAGACATCCATACTCTAACATGACATTTATTGCATATATTCCATTATGTGACTTAATAGTTGATTCATCCAGTTCCCTTTTGATAAACATTTCTATTTTTACCATGCTTTTACCTTAAAAATGTGATAGTGATTTTTAAATGGCTCAAAAGGCTATGTAAATGCCCTGAAACATTCTGTGTATTTTGTATCTTTATCACATGTAGGCATTTGATTTGGTGGAATATATCTTTGGCTCTCTGTTCTGTTTTTGAGGACATCAAATGTGCTGATTTTATTGTTTTAATGTCCTTGATAACCTTTTTACGGTTGGTCAATATGCCTGACTAGCAATATAGCCTGTTAACTGAAGATTTTTCTTCAGAATTTTGAATAACCTGTTAACTGTTTCATTGTTTAGTGTAGTTACAGGGTGGACATCTGTTCTTCACTTACAAGCTAACTGCTTCTTGCCTATGTTGACTTGCTTCTGTTTTCTTATAAGCATATGTTTTGTGTGCCTATGGAAACTTCAGTTTTCCTGGCTTACTTTCCTTGAAATAGTTTCTGTTTCTCTTTCTATACCCTTTCCCATCCCTTTATCATTTTCTTGTTTTGGGTTCATATTTTTACCTCCTCCTATTTGTTACGCACAGTGCCAGGTAAGATACTGTTCTTACCTCTCACAGTGAAGATACTGTTTTTAGAGCAGATGGGCTACTGTCTCCTAGGTCCTTAGAGGTGGGGCAAATTGTAGAAGGAAACAGCCAAGTTTTGACCAATAATTCTTTCACTTGTCCTGCAACACAGGCTACTAAGAAGCAGCATATTGGGGCTGGTTTAATGATGTATATAAATCAGTTTGCTTCAGTTTTTTATATTGTGGCTTATAAACATGGTACCTCATGAATATTTTCAGTCACCTCTAGAGGAAAGCTGAATGCTTGCCCACCTTATTGGATAATTTGAATTACATAGGAATGTTACGCCAGAGTATTAATTAAATGTGATCCTCTAAAATTACAAGCGTTCTGGGCTGAGCATGGTGGCTCACACCTGTAATCCTAGCACTTTAGGAGACTAAGGCAGGAGGATCACCTGAGTCAAAGAGTTCAAGACCAGTCTGGACAACATAGCAAGACCTTGTCTATATAAAAACTTTAAAAATTAGTTGTACATGGTGGTACACCTGCCTTGCTACTCAGGAAGCTGAGGCGGGAAGATCATTGGGTCTCAGGAGTTTGAGGGTGCAGTGAACTATGATTGAGCCACTGTACTCCAGTCTGGGGAACAGAGTGAGATCCTATCTCTAAAAATAAAATTGTAAGCATTCTACAGTGTTCACTAAACTGCCTTGGGATCAGATGTTAAAACATTTCACTTTCTTTTATTTATTAGATAATATTTGATACATGCAAAAATAATATAGCTGGAGTGTTCTAATGAAAAGCTCCCTGCCCATTCAAAAAAAAAGTTCTAATTTGACAATTCTGTAGTATTAGTAAGTGCCGTGTTGGCCAATTTTTAGCTCCTAACATGACATGGCTGAATGTGGAGGTGGAAAGTGATGTCCCCAATTGATTTTTGAAAACTCTCATGGGTAAGCTCCACCACACTCCTAATGTAAGTGTATATGTTATGAAGCATAATAATAAAGACCCATGGACCTATCCCTCAACTTAGGAACTAGAACAATTCCAGTATTATTGTGACCTTTCTGTTTCCTTTTGTCAAAGTTATTTAAATATTCTGCCTTTGATGTGGCAAATACGTAATAGTGCTTAATGTGCACCAGGAACTGTTCTCTTTATTTGACTAAGTCCTTTAATCCTTATAGTATTTCTATGAAGTAATGTTATTTTATCATTTTACAAATAAAATTATGCATAGGGAAGTTAAGTAACTGAGGCCACACAGCTCGGAATTGCCAGAGCCAGGACTCTAACCTGGGTGGTCTGACTCCAGAATCTGTGCTCATTACTACACACACTACCTCTTTTGATGTTTCCATTTATAGATAACCTTTGCTTATATTATTTGCTTATATTCTAGAGGATAAAAGGTTTACATTTGACTGTAAGGGGAGTATATCTCTAGGGCAGTATCAAGAGTGCTGCTGTTGATTATACATTCCAGTTTTGTGGATTTCAATTTTATCATTAAATTTCTCTTGAGAAATTTTAAAAGTCTGTAAGTCTACTTTAGAAATAGTTGTCTTGCAGTCTTCTTTTTTTTTGTTTTTGTATACTTTGCCCTTTTATATGGGTATGTGAAATTGACAGCGATTTCTTGAGAGTTCATTTCAGCTGTTTTGAATTTTTAGTTCTCTGACCTCTATTTCAGCAGCAAGTGGCAGTTCAGGAGATGGTTATTCCACATGAGTGATTGGAAACAAAATGTGGTGATGGGCATATTTTGGTAATATTATTAGACACATACAAAGTCAGCTGAACAAAGAATACCGAGAGCTTGAAAAGGAAAAATGCATAAAGGTTTAATGCAATGATGATAAGAAATGTGTTGTTATTAAAGTTTAAAAATAAGGTATTAGCATCCACTTTTCAGTCTAAAAGAGAAAAGATGATAGAAAAGATGGGCGTTTTCTTATTCAATTTAGCCTTGCTTAATTGCTATATTTTTGCCTCAGTAGAAGATGCTGTTTGTATTGTGAATTACAGTAGAACTATTTTTCACACTAATGGAAAGTTTAAATTGGCAGACAGAGTAAGAGAAAAGAAACCATATGTTAAAAGGTAAACTGAGACATGATAACTTTTAACAAGTTTATTTGAGCAAATAGTGATTCTTGAATCAGGCAGCTCCAAACCAGAAGTGGTCTGGGAGCTCTGCAGTGGAAATGCAAGGCAGGAAGGCTTTATAGGACTAACAGAAGTAAAGTAAAGAAAATAGTTGATTGGTTACAGTTATAAGGTTGTCTAAGTTGATCTATCCTGCTGGAAGGTCCCTAGTTACGTAAGTTAGTTGATGGCTTCTGATTGCTTAGTCTTAAGTTTCTTTTTTTTAAAAAATATAAGAATTTACCAAAAATATAGCCCAAGTTAAGTGTTGCATATGTTTGCAAATCCAGCAAAATTAAAGTCACTTATGAGGCCTAACTGGTTTTGTCTGCTCAGGGATTCTTCAGGCCAGGTCTCTGTTCTAATTTACTTTAACAGGAGGTAGAGGAAATGTAACCGATTGAAGCTTTGAGGAACTTTTCTGCCAATATAAAGAATTTTATCTGGACCTTCCACATAGATAAGAATCTCCTTTTGAAAATCTTTTACTAAATGACATCTCAAAACTTACCTTAGCAACACTTTGTTGTTGTTTTTTGAGACAAAGTCTTGCTCTTTTCACCCAGGCTGGAGTGCAGTGGCATGATCTCGGCTCACTGCAGCCTCTGCCTCCTGGGTTTAAGTGATTCTCCTGCCTCAGCCTCCTGAGTAGCTGGGATTATAGGTGTGCACCACGATCCCCAGCTAATTTTTTGTATTTTTAGTAGAGACGGGGTTTCACCATGTTGCCCAGGCTGGTCTTGAACTTCTGAGAGCTCAGGCAGTCCGCCCGTCTCGGCCTCCCAAAGTGCTAGTATTACAGGCATGAGCCACTGCACCTGGCCAGCAACACATTTTTAAGGTTTAGCTACCACAAGCTGCTAATAAAGTTGAAGTAGACGTGACGTGAGGGAACCTGGTTGTAATAAGTCTTGCCATTTAATAGGCTGTGTTGAGGGCAAATTAACCTCTCTGGATCTTGTTTTATAAATAGAAAGGCTGCTATCTCCCATATAATGACATGGTGGAATTTAAATGACAGGACTTGGAACTTCATGGATATTTTGATACTTTTTTTCATATTGACAGGAAAAGTTTAAGGTCAAACAGTGATAGGGCTGGAAGGGATCTTGGTAATGTCATCCCATTTCACATTTTATAGGGGAGGAAAAGTCAGCTCTGTAGCAGTTATCAGTGAGTGAATTTGAAGTCAGACAGCATGGTCTGTGTAAGGTACCCCTTACTCTTTCTGAGCCCTGTTTCCCCTTACATCTTTTAAAATCTCTTTTCCAAGTCAAAATGCTTTTTTGACATCTATCCCACTTCTCCTCAGTTAAATCAATATTAATAAAGCAATATGTACTATACTGTGTGAGACACTGGGACCTTTTTGGTAGATGACCTCATTTTCTGTCGCTATGAGAAAATCGAGTCCCTGACTCACTCAGCATCTGTTCCAGCCTCCTAGTATGCTTTCCAGTAATGCAAAGGCTAGCTAGCACAAAAAACTACACTTCCCCAACCCATTGCGGTGAGGATTGTGGATATGCTTTAGATTCCACCATATGCACTTATGTAAGGCCTGAATTCAAGGTAGGTAAGAGAGTCAGGCATGTGAAGCATCTGTTCTACTAGTGTGGGTCTAGCACAGAGGGTTTCAAAAAGTTATCTTTGAGTTAGAGTTATCTGGAGAGTTTATTGAAACACGGATTGCTAGGTCCCACTTTCAGAGTTCCCGGTCTGGAGAGGAGCCTAAAAAGTTTACATGTCTGACAAGTTTCAGGTATACCTTCTTTGACAGTCTGACAACCTGAGAGTCTGGAAATTGGAGAAACACTGTCTCGTTTCTAGAAGAAGCGCTTACAAGAGAGGATCTTTTCCACTCAAAATCTGTATACAGATATTACCACATGGATATTTTAAAATTTATTTAATAGAGACTCCAAGTATAGATACTTTCCTATATTGTGATCTTCAACTCTATAGTTAAAGCGGCCCAGAAAAATACAAAGTACTGCTGAGAAATTCTCCAAAGAAAGGCACAGAATTAAGAGCCTTAATTAGAAACAAAAACATAGTCCAGCCTGGTTTTGTTTGATGTTAGGGGCTTTTGTTTAGGTGGTTTAAGGGAGGGGAGGATGGGGTGAGGAGTGGAATTACAAGGACAAATCATGCAATGTGCCCCAGTCATTGAAAGGTTTAGGAATCTAAAAAAAAATTTTGGTGATCTTTTCCTTTTATTTTGGTGATCATTTTCTTTTGGTGATCTTTTTTGGTGATCTTTTTACTTACATGATTAATTAGGTGGGATGGCTGGGTAAAATCCTTGCCATTTTTTGGTTACGCCTTTAATTTTGTCATATTCCTATAATACTTTCATTGTTTCAGGAAATTATATTCCAAGTTTAGGGTTTCTATGTTGGTTTATTAACCTTAAAATGAGTTTGAATTTGTGAAGTAGTAAAATGTAGGTAGTTGGCAGTTGACATTTATTTGATCAGATTGCATTGTCTCAAATTGGTTTCTGAGTTTTATTGATTTTGCAGCTCAGCCTTTCAGTTTCCTCTAAAATTATTCTGCAAAGTGTACTTTTTCTTTTAGATATCTCGAACTAATGATTATTTTGGCAAATTGACCCTTTCATTCATTCAAAACATATTCATGGTGTGCTTGCCATGTGCCAGAATCTCTGCTAGTCTCTGGGGAGATGATGGCCAGTGGAAACATCCCTGCCCTTGTGAAACTTGGCAGTGAACTGGGGAAAGGGACAGACTCTGAGCTGTATGTTAGCACAAGTATAAAATTCAGTCTAGGAAAAGTACTGCAAATTTTATGCTGAAGTAATTTGATTTGTCAGGAAAGGCTTCCCTGAGAAATGAATACTTAATCTGCAAGCTAACTGATGAAGAGGAATTAAGTAGACCAAGAAGGGAGTAATCTATTTTCCAGGCAGTTGGAACAGTGTGGACAAAGGCCCTGAACCAAGAAAGAGCTTGACAGGAATTGATGGCTGAAAGATGGCCAGTGCAATTGGAGGAGAGAGGGAGAATTTGTGGGAGAAGGAGCTGAAGCAGTAGGAAGGGAGTCAGGAGTGAATACTGGCAACTGGTTGGGAACCTTTGCAGCACTCCAGTGGGGAGAAGGTTGCAATTTGAACTATGTTGGTACTGGCAAAGATAAAGTACACAATTTTAAGCTGTATTTAGAGGGTTGTTTTTTGTTTCTCTTAAAAATTATATAGTTCATTAGTTTGAAGTATGTTGTAGAAGTTGCAGATTGATTACTTGTACTTTTTTCCTTTTAGGAATTATCCAGACTGCCTCTGCCACTAGATGAATGGAAGACAATGATTTGAATTAAGTGCCAGCAAAGAATTATCCTTGGTTTTTGTGCTTTGCAGCATTCCTCAAATTGTTTTCACATCTTCTCTTATTATAAAACTGCATTGAAGTTAAAATGAAGCAGTTGAAAAGAAAAGGAAAAGCAATTTTAGTGTTCAAGAAACTCAGACCCTTTTGAAAGAAATTACAAAAAGGAAAGAAGTCATTTTTTCCAAACAGCTCAATACAACAATTAACGTGATGAAGCGAATGGCTTGGGAAGAGATTGCACAGTGTGTGAATGCTGTAGGAGAAGGAGAACAGAGGACAGGGACAGAGGTGAAAAGAAGGTACCTTGACTGGCGAGCACTTATGAAGAGAAAGAGGATGAAGGCCAACATTAAGCTGGTCGGTTCGGGATTTCCCCTTCCCTCCTCTGATTTAGATGACTCTCTCACTGAAGAGATAGATGAAAAGATTGGATTCCGAAATGATGCAAATTTTGACTGGCAGAATGTGGCAGATTTCAGGGATGCAGGTGGATCCTTAACTGAGGTCAAGGTGGAAGAGGAAGAAAGGGATCCGCAGAGTCCTGAAGTGAGTATTAGCCTCTATACCCCTTTTAATCTTTTCAATTCTGATGTGGGAGATTATTGTTCAGGAACTGTTAACTCCTTCCCAGATTTTCAAGCTTATTTAAAAATAGTACATAACAAGTCATTCTGCTTTTCTCTTTACATCATTAATACTTTTCTTCCCACCTAAATATAATTACCTAGGTTATGTGTATTACAGACATCAAGTAATTCAGTGTAAATGGTATTCAGAATTCAAATTATTTTACCCAAACAATGCAGAAAGCTTTTAAGAAATATTTAGACAAATTGCCACAAAGTAGCAGTCAATACTGAAAATTGCTTTTCTCTTTGCTCTTAGTTTGAAATTGAGGAGGAGGAAGAAATGTTGTCATCCGTCATACCAGATTCCAGGAGAGAAAATGAACTTCCCGATTTCCCCCACATTGATGAGTTTTTTACCCTTAACTCAACACCATCTAGATCTGCATATGATGAGCCTCATTTGCTTGTAAATATTGAGAAACAGAAACTAGAGTTAGAAAAACGACGACTGGATATTGAGGCTGAAAGACTGCAGGTAGAAAAGGAACGCCTACAAATCGAGAAAGAGAGGCTGCGGCATTTAGACATGGAGCATGAGCGGCTTCAGCTGGAGAAGGAGCGGCTGCAGATTGAAAGAGAGAAGTTAAGGTTACAGATAGTCAATTCAGAGAAACCGTGCTTGGAAAATGAACTTGGTCAAGGAGAAAAATCCATGCTTCAACCACAGGACATAGAAACAGAGAAGTTAAAACTTGAGCGAGAACGCTTGCAACTGGAAAAGGATAGACTGCAGTTTTTGAAATTTGAGTCTGAGAAACTGCAGATTGAAAAGGAACGCTTACAAGTAGAGAAAGACAGACTTCGAATTCAGAAAGAAGGACACTTGCAGTGATTTTTCCAGGCTTCCATTTAGCAAATGTTTGAAAATTGTAGATTTTTCTCATATCAGGTGATATAATGATGGTTGCTGGATTAGCTGTGGTTTCTTTTCTCGTCTATTATCAGTGTTCAGTAGGAAAAAGTTATATGTAGATAACTGTATGCCTAAGTAGTATATAAAAACTGTGCCCTAGCGTAAACAGTATAGCAGAAATATACTGTGCTGGATTCTTTACCTTATAATATTATATAGAGTCTTGTATTATCTGTGTACCCAGAGTTTACAATTATGTCTATATAAAATTCTAGCCCAGAAGTTCTCAGTTGGGGTAGATTTTGGCCTTCAGAAGACCAATTTGGTGATGTCTGGAGACATGTTTGGTTGTCAAAACTGGGGTGGGGAGAAGGTTGCTACTGTGCAGTGCATACCTCCTCAACCCCCACACACACTCAGTAAAGAATTTTCTGACCCAAAATATCATTAGTCCTGAGGTTGAGAAACCCTGTCTTAGCCTAACTGTGTACCTCTATAGCTATGTTTTATAGTTTTAGAATATTAAAACCTCAGATATTTATGTGGGTAGGTACTTAAATGGCCAAAAACTTTAACTCTGAAATGTTACTGTGTAGTATATTGAATATAGGAAGTGATGAAGATTATAGGTATTTTATTCCCATGTTTCCATCTATAAATAGCTTCTCAGATTCAGAAAACAATACAGGGAACATCAGAGATTATCTAAAGTGGGTCACTTTGAAATGAATTCTTTATCTCACTATTAATGCTTTAGAAGCAAGACACAATTTTAAAGCTTTAGTTCCTTTTCTTTCAGTCATTGTCTTAGTTTGGGTACGAAAATTGTCATTTCAGTAACGTACGGAGATCTTATAAGTGGATAGTTGAAGCTAGTAAAAATGATACCAATATAAAAATGGTATTTGTAGTCCATGAGTTTGAACCCAATAACTGATTATTTGACTTTTAAAATAAGTAATAGCAGCCATTTGGGAGTGGGCGGCGGGTGGGGGAAGATGTACTCTGTATCAAATAATTTTGATGATGTTGAAGTAATGATAGTAGCTATGTATTATGGATTGGAGAAGCACTTATTACACTATCTAACTCAGTATGTAGAACAATTCTTGAGAGTTGTATCTGTCGTTATTCCTGAATCTGAAGCCCAGAGAAGTCACACAGAGTAAATGGCTGATCTTTTATGTTGTAGTGTATTCTGTCCTTCCCCCTTCCCTGAGGAACAAAGTATGTATCTTTAGTCTCTTGGATATTTATTCTGAGACCAAGGGCTTGCTTGACCTGATGATTTTCCTTCAGCTCTCTGAAGGTGCGTTTTCCACAATCCAAGTGATTCTGATGCACACTAAAGTTGAGAATCTCTGCACTAGATCACTTTGTGTTTTCTGATTTTCAAGGTTGATATGTAGCTTTAACACAGCTCTTCTGTTGACAGTTATTACCTTGATTCTGCATTTGTTCCTTGTAAGAATGGCTGGAAACTGTATGTTGACATTTGAGGATGGGTATGCAAGGAAAAAATATACTTCTGTTTACTTACTCTGACTTTGAAATAGTGTTATTTTTCTATATCTGAAATAAATGCTTCTACCGTAGAAAGAAATCTGCCTATACCATCTGAGAATTTGTAATTGCAAATGATACTTAGTGCTCTAAGGGTAGAGGTTATCAAGCTTAGAAGAGAGCCCTATCACAGTCAATGAGGACAGAGGCCTAACATTTTGGCTGGACATTGAGCCATGTATGCTGCATACGTTATTTGCTCCTCAAAAGAACCCTTGAGATCTAACTCATGTGATATGGTTTAGCTGTGTCCCCACCCAAATCTCGTCTTGAATTGTAGCTCCCATAATTCCCATGTGTTGTAGGAGGGACCCAGTGGAAGATAATTGAATCATGGGAGCAGTTCCCCCATACTGTTCTCATGGTAGTGAATAAATAAGTCTCACAAGATCTGATGGTTTTATGAGAGGAAACCCCTTTCTCTTGGTTCTCATTTTCTCTCTTGCCTGCTTCCGTGTAAGACATGCCTTTCACCTTCTGCCATGGTTATGAGGCCGCCCCAGCCACGTGGAACTGTGAGTCCATTAAATCTTTTTCTTTATAAATTACCCAGTCTTGGGTGTATCTTTATCAGCAGCGTGAAAGCAGACTAATACATCATGTTATTTCCACCCGTATAACAGCAACAGCAACAAAAAGCCTCATTGATTTAATTAACCATCTTTCTTAAAAATTACATACCAATATTGACCCAAGATTTTAGCATAAGAGCTTTAAAGAAAAGTAGTGAAAGTTTGTAGGTATAGTTATAAGTATTGTAGCTTTGCCATTTGCTATTTGCAAAAGTCATTTAACTTGCTCTTCAGTTTGGTTTCTTCTGTAACCTGGGCATGATACGTACTCTGCCTGTGCTACATAGATTTTGTTTTGTTTTGTTTTGTTTTGTTTTTTAAAGAAAATGGTATCTGTTAAATATATAAACTATAAAATACTACCTAAGTGAAAGATGGTATTAATGTTGGATTTGAGATCCAAGATTTTTTGAGACGGAATTTCACTTTGTCACCCAGGCTAGAATGCAGTGGAGCAATCTTGGCTCACTGCACCTCTGCCTCCCAAATTCAAGCAATTCTCGTGCCTCAGCCTCCTGAGTAGCTGGGACTACAGGCAAGCATCACCACCACCACCATGCCAGGTGAATTTTTGTATTTTTTGTAGAGATAGGATTTCACTGTTTTGACCACGCTGGTCTTGAACTCCTGACCTCAACTGATTCACCCGCCTCTGCCTCCCAAACTTCTGGGATAACAGGTGTGAGCCACCATGTCTGTTCAGCTTTTAATTTCTTAGGCAAAGCATGAAAATAGCTAATAATTATTTTTGGATAGAGCACTCTTAAATGCCTGGAAGTAAGAAACAAAAAAGAAGCATATCTTCTAGGGCTTTGATTGAAGAGCCTTGGATTTCTTAATCCTGCTTTAGGTGCAGATGGGTTGGATTGGTTCATTCCAGTAGGAAACACTGTTGCTGTACTTCTGAGGTGTCAGGCACACTCACAGTGAGTGTATCTGTTAGCTACTGCGGTGTAACAAACTGATCAAAAATTTGATGGCTGGAAACCCCAACCATTTATTTTGCTCAAAATTTTAGAGGAAATGAGGCGCAGCTTAACTGAGTGGGTTTGCTCTTGGCTGGGTTCTCAGTGTCAGCTGCAGGTTGGCTATGTGGTTCAACTTCTGGGGTTAGGTAAATAACAGAAGGGCAGGGCGTGGTAAATGGTGGAGCTAAGCTCTCCCTGTGGTATTTGATCCTGTAGCCATGGTAGCTTGGGCTTGTTCTAATGGAGGTGGCAAGCATAGAGGAGAGAAAGCAGAGGTGTTCAAGGTGGCAAGGCCAAGTCTCAGAACTAGCACTTCGTTATGCTTCTGCCACACCAGATTGGCCAGAACTAATCACAGAGCCAGATCAGAGTCAAGGGGTGGGAAATGGAATCCACCTACTGATAAGAGGAACTGTGAAATTGGGTAAAAATGGGATACAGGGGCTGGGCACAGTGGCTCACGCCTGTAATCCCAGCACTTTCGGAGGCTGAGGTGGGCAGATCATGAGGTCAGGAGTTGGAGACCATCCTGGTTAACATGGTGAAACCCCATCTCTACTAGAAATACAAAAAAAAAAAAAAAAAAAAAAAAAAAAATACCCAGGGGGGGGGGCTCACACCTGTATTTCCAGCTACTCGGG
>NW_016813672.1:969019-975342 GCF_001698545.2 Rhinopithecus bieti
AAAAAAAAAAAAAAAAAAAAAAAAGAAAAGAAAAAAATGGGATACAGGGAGAGCTGAGGAATTGTGGCCATTTTTGCCATCAGTCTACCACATCTTCACTCTGGTTTGCCTGGGATATTGTGATTATACCAGTGGTTCTGATATTCTATCTGGTTAGTTCTAGAAAAAAGTGCCCTGATAAGGACTTTGAATTATATGGGCATCCTTATTGTAAGGAGCACCTTCCCATCTGTTTTGTAGAAATGGCTGGTTTAGGAGAAGGAAGGGACCATAAATTTGCAGAAAAGAAATATATAGTGTTCTCTCAGGCTTCTTCTTCTAAATTAAACACTTTAGTCTTTGTCATTGAAGGGAATTTCTGCTTCACTTCTTTCATTTTCTGCCTAATTTGTTCATTTTATATTACTTTGCTGCCTCTCTGTTCATTTTTCTACTACTTCATGCTTTGTCACCTCTATCCTGTATATAAAAGCAGATCATAATGCTTCCAGAATATTTTATTTTGAATAGATACCTTTTTCTACCTCTCTGTCCTTAACATTTTCGTTTTGAATCCAAAATGATTTTTACTGTGTTGCTCTACATTTGTTTTAACATTACACTTTTCCAAAAGTAAATTTAATTTATAAAATATTTAATTTTTAATCTATCAGGGCTTTCAAGTCACTATCATCAGACCTGAAGTTATAATTTCTAAAGCTCTCAGAGAACTACCAACCTGTTTCCTGTTTCCACCTGTACTTTTTTTTGACACATGTAGATCCTCTTTATACATACCAGGCAGCATTTTGCATGGGGCCTTAATTAAAATCCAGATGAGGATTGTCTGTCAAATGTATCATTTTGAAAATATCTCCCAATGCATATTGAAAGGGATCTAGCTTATATATAACTGGGACACAGCTGGAGAAGAACATATCTCTTTTTTAAAAATAGGAAAGTTGGATGCTGAAATCACAGATTAATTTACCACTGTAGATAGAGGCATTCAGACTGTGCTGTTTGAATTAAGACTAAGAAGAAACAAGAAATGGCAATTATTATAAAATTTGAATTTTTGTACATTCGGAGAACTTTATCAATACCCTTTATTATTTACCATTTGTTTCTTTGATGTGACCCATTCATCTTTAGAAAAATAAACTGAAATATAGTCAGTCAACTCTTAATGTCATTTCCATTCTAATTTAAAATCTCCAGTTTCAACATATGAGCTGAAATATAAATTTACAAGCATTTATAATCTTGTAAATTTATAAGTTATAAGCATCTCACCCTGTGTATTTTCGTTCCTCCAAATACACAATGCATGCCAGAATCAAATTCATTAGCTCTTTTCTCTCATACCTGTGAATCATCTTCTCTCTGCAGGGACACCATTTGTATCAGGTTGCTTAGAAATTTTAGATGTGTCTTTGAGTCTTTTGCCTTCATTCTATCCAAGTTGTTGATCAAGTCCTGTATTTTCTCCTGCTGATGGCTCAGAACAGCCTCCTTCAATCGCAAATGTAGTCCTTAGCGTGGAGGCATGTGTAGCCTGCATTCCAGCAACCTCTCAGTTTCTTCCTATCCAGTCCTCCCTGTATTATACTTCCAGAATAGCTTTCCCAAAGTATCGGGGGAACCAGCCCCCAGTATTTCAAAGTAGGTTCTTTTCTATTTTCCCTAAGCATCGGCCGGTCTGAGAAATAAAGGGAAAGAGTACAAAAGAGAAATTTTAAAGCTGGGTGTCTGGGGGAGACATCACATGTCGGCAGGTTCCATGATGCCCCTGAGCCACAAAACCAGCAAGTTTTTATTAGCGATTTTCAATGGGGAGGGGGTATACGAATAGGGTGGGGGTCACAGAGATCACATGCTTCAAAGGCAATAAAATATCACAAGGCAAATGGGCAGGGCAAGGTCACAAGGCCAGGGCAAAACTAGAATTGCTGATGAAGTTTCATGTCCCACTGTGCATGCATTGTCATTGATAAACATCTTAACAGGAAACAGCGTTCAAGAGCAGAGAACCGGTCTGACTAGAATTTGCCAGACTGGAATTTCCTAATCCTAGCAAGCCTGGGGGTGCTGCAGGAGACCAGGGCGTGTTTCATTCCTTACCTACAACTGCATAAGGCAGATACTCCCAGAGCAGCCATTTTAGAAGCCTCTCCCTGGGAATGCATTCTTTTCCCAGGGCTGTTAATTATTAACATTCCTTAGCGGGGAAAGAATTTAGTGGTATTTCTCTTACCCATTTTTGGCAATGAGAGAAATATGACTCTGTCCTGCCTGGCTCCCAGGCAGTCAGACCTAATGGTTATCTCCCTTGTTCCCTGAACATCGCTGTTATCCTGTTCTTTTTTCAAGGCGCCCAGATTTTATAGTGTTCAAATACATATGCTTTATGAGCAATTTGTGCAGTTAACGCAATCATCACATCACAGGGTCCTGAGGCGACATATGTCCTCAGCTTACGAAGATGACAAGATTAAGAGATTAAAGACAGGCATAGGAAATTCTAAGAGTATTGACTGGGGAAGTGATAAATGTCCATGAAATCTTCACAATTTATGTTCAGAGATTGCAGTAAAGACAGGCATAAGAAATTATAAAAGTATTAATTTGGGGAACTGATAAATGTCCATGAAATCTTCATAATTTATGCTCTTCTGCTGTGGCTTCAGCCAGTCCCTCCATTCAAGATCCCTGACTTCCCGCAACACCAAAGTACTCCTTTTCTTACATCCTGAGAATTGACAGGACATGAAGTAGTGAAGATGAGCAAAGCTCAGGGGAGACCATAGGTCCAGCCCCAGATCCACTTCAGATGACTGATGTGGGGCAGTCAGTCTCTCTGAGCCTCACTGTTCTTTTCTGTATTACATGTAGTATATGTGTGCTGTCACTCACCGTGTTTAGAATAATAACATATGAGAGCGCAGTTTAAAACTGGAAAGCGGTGTGGAGGTATTACTGGTTTTTCTTGTAAGGAGTCAGGAGAAGTATAAAGTCACAAATGTCCTTTGCCTACCCTTTAAAGATTTCCTCCTGCTATCATAACTAAGTATGCTTGTCAAGCTGCTCTCCAAATACTCCCTGTATTTTTCTTTGATCATGTCACTTTCACTCTTCACCCTACCATTTTCTTTTTTCTTATTTTTTTTAATTTTAGTTTTAGAGACATGGTCTTGCTCTGTCATCCAGACTGGAGTGCAGTGGTGCAAAGTTCACTGCAGCCTTGAACTTGGGCTAGGAGATCCTCCCGCCTCCCAAAGTGCTGGGATTACAGGTGTGAGCCACCGTGCCCATTTCACCTTCTCATTTTCTATTCTAAAATGACATTTAGCGGCACAAAACTTCAGGAGGATGGATGGACTTTATCATTTCTATTACTGTTTACCATAATTTAAAAGTGTCAAAATGAATTTCACTGAATAAAATTAGAATATTTTATCATATAAACTTGGTATCATGTCTTTCAAAGTCTCCTTGGGAATTTTTTGAATACAGATGTTAAAGTCAACACCAGTTTGTCCAGCTTATGACTCATTCTCCTCTTGCCTGAGAACTGCTCCTAAACCATAGCAGTGGGCCCTGGCAGTCATGTGTGTTCTGTGACTGCTGCTTTGGCTGTACTGTACATACTTGAACCAGGCATGGTCATAGCTTGACTTGGTGTTCCCTGAGATGACTGTACTGTGCAGAGGATTCTCTTTCCCATTAAAGATTATCTGTGTCCTGATCTAGATACAATGTTGTTTTTGATGATTTTGCAAATGAGTAGGATGGCAAAGATTTCAATTCTTACCTGCCTACTATATACTCTGCAGTGCCCCGCTATGAGACTTGGGTCAATTGTTGGTTTTGGGTCCTCTTGCTCCCCATGGTATTTCCAGATTACTGTTTCTCTATTATTTTTTAAAAAACTGTCTTTGAAACTGATACCTGCTGGCTGGCTAAAGCCATCTTCCTTTTTTCATTACTCTTTTTGCTCACATCTCGTTTGCTAACAACTGCCTCATCTTCCTCTTCACCCTGGTCATCCTAGGAGTTTCCCAGGAAACTAGTGTCCTGGTGGAGAATCTGAAAGCTTTGGCTTCTTAGTTCTGCATCTTTGTCATCAGTTCCATCTCTTCCACTTCACCTGTCCTTGTCCTACAGTATTATTCTGGACCCAGTTACTACTGCTCCTCCATGATCATGAACCCTAACACCAGCTCAGTGACTAAAACCTATGATCCTCCTAGTGTGCTGCACATGTTTTTCATCCTCAGAGCTTAACGTCCAGTGACCACTCCAAGTTCTCCTACCACAACTATCCTTTCTCAGCTCAGATTAGATGACCACAATTTCACTCATACCCAGGCAGATTGGTGCTACTCTAAATGTACAGCTCTGTCTCTTCGAAACCATGGTGTTGTGGTTGGACTGTGTCCCCACAAAGATATCTTAAGGCCCTAAACATGAGGTACTTGTGAATGTGGTTTTATTTGGAAATAGAGTGTTTGCAAATATAATCAAGTTAAGATGAGGCCATACTGGATTAACCAATAAGTGGTGTCTTTATAAGGAGAGGGAAATTTGGGGACAGGGATACACACAGAGAAGAAAGACATGTGAAGACAGCGGCAGAGATTGAAATGATACAGCTGCAAGCCAAAGAACACTCTTGCCAGTAACCATCAGAAGCTAGGAGAGAGGCATGGAACAGATTCTCCTTCAGCCTCCAAAAAGATCTAACCCTGCTGGCACCTTGATGTCAGACTTCTGCCCTCCTGAAATGTGAGAGTAAATTTCTTGTTTTAAGCCATTCTGTCTGTGGTAGTTTGTTAGGGCCACCCTAGAAAACAAATGCACATGATGTTGAAGTCTTTCCATTGGACATTTCCAACCTCCCTTTGGCCCTCCATTCATGCTCAGTCAATAACCTTGCTTTTGAGGAAGTAGAAGCCATCAGACAGTAACTTCCTCAACTTCTGGACACCAAACTTAAAACCTATACTCATCCTCTCTTATCCCTCCTCGAACAAGGACAGCATGGTAGCAAATATAGTAGTGATTAAGGGTGCAGGTTCTGTAGTCAAAATGTTTTGCTTTAAATCTGAACTCATTAATTGCCAACTGTGTAATTTTGGGTAAAATATCTAATTTCTCAGTGACCCATAGTCCTCTTTAGACCCTGCCTAAGATCTGATGTATTTATCACAGTTCTCCAGAGAAATAGAATGGACAGAAAATATATATATCTATCTATACACACACACACGTGTGTGTGTATATATGTATACATATATCTATATGTGTGTGTATGTATATATGTGTGTATAGACCATATATATATATATAGGCTTATGCAATTGTGGGAGTTTGCAAATCTGAAATCTGTAGGGCAAGGGCAGACTGGAAACTTGAGCCTATAGAATTTGTAAGTAAGCAAAAGTAAAAAAAATGCTCAAATATTGGCAATTCCATATGTTCAGTGTATTATTACAATGAATGTAGTCCTAGGGAAACTCTTACTCTTATTAAAAGAGAATCTGTTCTGGTATTGTCTTGATCTCATCCTCTTCCACCTTTTCAGACTCACATGATCAATTATCTCCTTTCTTGAGTCTTCGACTTCAGCCTATGTATCTGATTATTTGCATCACTGCATAAATGTGCTCTTCTCTCTCCCACTTAAAAATAGCACATACAAAATGACTGAATAATTCCTAGATACTCATCTCTCCCCAAAGCCCTTCACACCCAAAGCCTTTTGACTTCTTTCTTCTGCCCAGCACTACTTCCCATCTGTTTTTGCTTATTTGTTTTTGTTTTTCTGAGGCAGAGTCTCACTCTGTCACCTAGGCTGGCGTGCAATGGTGTGATAATAGTTCACTGCAGCCGTAGACTCCTGGGCTCAAGCGATCTTTCCGCCTCAGCCTCCCAAGTAGCTGGGACTACGGGCACATGCCAGCATACCTCTTAAATTTTTTATTTTTTGTAGTGACAGAGATCTCACCATGTCAAAGCCTTACAATGGCCTAGAAGGCCATGTGTGATCTGGTCCCCCACCTCCTTTCGGACTTCGTATCTTACTATTATTTCCCCTCACAACAAGGCAACCACTCTGGTGTCTTTCTCATTCCTTGCACATGTTGGGCATGCTCTCTTCTTAGGTGTTGGCACTAACCATTCACTCTGCCTTAAAGACCCTTTTTCTCATGTATCTGTATGATTTACTCCAACACTTCTTTCAAGTCTTTGTTAAAATGTCACCTTCTCAATGAGGCTGATTTTGACCACTCTATTTTTTTTTTTTCAATCTTGTAATCTTTTTTTTTTTTATTATTATA
>NW_016813672.1:978720-992975 GCF_001698545.2 Rhinopithecus bieti
GCCAAGGATTTTAATAGTACATTCATCAATAAAAAGTAAGATGTACTACATCCTTTAAATATAATTTCAGCTGTTGTATAATTTCAAATGGTTGTAAAAATGACTTAAATTTTTTTATCTCCTACTTGTGCAGATAGTATTTCTGATTGATGTCATCTATCAAGAATTTTGAGAGATTATCTCTTTTTTGTCTTGAATTGTGGGTAGTCATTTAAGTATACAATCTGATTTCAAAGAAGTTATGGCTACAGAAACAAGCTCAAGTTTCTCAATAAAGTTGTCTGAAAAATATTTTATTTGGAAGTTATGAAGAAATTTATTCAATAGTAATTTTTATTTTTATTTCCTATTATCATTACATAATATAGAGAAAATGGAATTAACTATTTCCACCAAGTCCTGTATAGATGCCTCTAAATATTTTCCAGTTTACGTCAGGTGTGCTACTAAAATACTATCACTTTTGATATGAAAGACTGCTATAAACCAGGATTAAAATTCTAAGGTCCCCCAACCATCTAAATGGAATTTCTTGGACAGGGCACTTTTAAAATTTAACCTGAGAGACTGGTTCAGGACATGACAGGAAGAGGGGGTCGAATGTGCCTCATTATACCTCTTCATCATTAACATCAATACAGATTTTAAGTCTGTTAAGAAATATTTTACAACCTATTTTCTCTGAAGCCTACTACCTGAAGGCTTCCTCTGCAATAAGAACTGTGGTCTCCACAACCCCTTAACCCAGACATTCCTTTCTTTTGATCCCAGGTCTTTAGATAGACTTAACCAATGTCAACCAGAAAATTTTTAAATCTACCTATAAGCTGGAAGCACCCCCGCTTCGAGTTGTCCTGCTCTTCTAGACCAAACTAATGTATTTCTTGAGTGTATTTGATTGAAGTGTCATGTCTCCCTAAAATGTATAAAACAAAGCTGCACCCGGCCACCTTGGACACATGTTCTCAGGACCTCCTAAAGGTTGTGTCACAGTCAATGGTCACTCATATTTGGCTCAGAATAAATCTATTTAAATATTTTACAGCGTTTGACTCTTTTTGTCAGCACTGCTTTAGATAAAGTACCAACATGATATTGGTAATATTTGTCATTCTATTTGGTAAAATATGCATGAATAAATTTTATATTGTTTTCTAAACATCTCCAAACAAGTGCAGTTACTACTTGGGTAAAGCTATGCTAGACTGTCCTGTAAGGAAGGGGCATCTAGAATCTTTTACTATTGTGATGTAAGTACTGGTGCCAGCAATGTGAAAAATGATAATTACCAGGCATTTTGTGGGATGCTTGGCATCCATGTCTCCTTCCTAGGCTTACTAATTTTTTTCTAGGAATGACTACATTTCCCATCTTTTTAATCCAAGTGGGGCTGACTTGACTCTGAGCTCTAGGGGTAGTGTATGATGGGCTTAAGCCTTTTCATATATTCTATTTGGAACTGGTTGATTCAGAGACATGCACATAATTCATTTGGAGACAGTGAAGCATGGGAAGGTATTTACTGGAACTTTTGAGAAAGAGAAGCTTTAATTCTTCCCCTTAACAGCTTAGCTCCCCATGGAGATGAGAGACCCAAAGACATATATTAAACTATTTTGCTACATTGAATGGTACATTTAGGAAGCCTCTATGTAGAACTCATCAGAGAAGGCAGAGGGGAGAGGAGAGAAGTTGGTTCCTGATGACATCATTTGAACTGCTGGATCAACCTCACTTATTACAGGAACTATCAAATAATTCTGAATTTTTAGTTTTATGAAGTTCTCCAGGTTCTGTTTTCTTAGATTCAATATTTGTCTATTTGGCATCCATTCAACACAACAATATTAACTATATATTTTCTTATTTTCTGTATTCTTTTTTAAAAATTGTAGTTTCAGGAAGTACATGTGCAGGTGTTACATGGGTATATTGTGTAATGCTGGAGTTTGGACTTCTACTGAACCCATCACCCAAATAGTGAACATATTTCTGGCATGCAAGGATGGCTCAACATACACAAATCAATAAATGTGACCCACCCATAAACAGAATTATAAACAAAAACCCTATGATTATCTCAATAAATGCAGAAAAAGCATTTGATGAAACCCAAGATCTCTTCATGACGAAAACCCTCAACAATCCAGGCATTGAAGGGATATACTTCAAAATAATAAGAGCCACCTATGTCAAACCCACAGCCGGCATCATACTGAATGGGCAAAAGTTGGAAACATTTCTCCTAAGAACCAGAACAAAGCAAAGATGTCCACTCTTACCTCTCCTATTCAACATACACTGAAAGTCTTAGCCAGAGCAATCAATCAAGAGAAAAAATAAAGACATTCAAATAGGAGAAGAGGAAGACAAATTATCTCTATTCACTAATGACATGATCCTACACCTAGAAAACCCTAAAGATTCCTTCAAAGAGTCCTAGACCTGATAAACAACTTCAGTAAAGTTTCAGGATACAAAATCAACATATAAAAACCAGGAACATTTCTATACACCAATTACATTCAAGCTGTGAACCAAATTAAGAACACAATCCCATTGACAATAGCCATACACAAAAATAAAATGCCTAGGAATACATTTAACCAAGGAGGTCAAAGTTCTCTTACAAGAGTAACCACAAAACACTGATGAAAGAAATTATAAATGACACAAATAGAAAAACTTATGGATAGGAGGAATCAATATCGTCATCTAGTAATAAGCTGTTGTTACCTTGTGCCTAAGGTGGAGGCTGAATTTCAAGAGGGTTTTTCTCTTACTCCTTATTTCTGCCTTCATTCCTGCACTCCTTTTCCACAGTGGAGGCCTCTATTCCACTGTGCTCTTATCCTTCATTTCAGTAGCAGACAGGTGTTGTTTGTTAATCAATGCTGTGCTTGTATTGGAAGCAAGCTAGAATTTTCTGTTGTGCCTGCCCAGCCTCAGTCTTAGGCAGGCAGTTTTCACCTTAGCCTCAGGGATGGGACTTTCTCAGTATTTCTACCCTTCCAACTCCTGGAAGGAAAACTGTGGTTGATTTTGGGTGGGAGTTTTCTGCCTCTCTCCATCATAGTGTCCCTCTGAATGATACAGGTGTAGGATCTTGGGCTCATGACAGTTTCCTGCCTCTCTACCAGGGGTAGAGAATTTTTGCTTCTGTTCCTTCTCTAGAGGCAATAGTTCTTTGTCTGTGATGTGAAGATGAAAGAATGTGTTGCTCCTCCTCCGATAGCCTAAAAAGCCTTCTACTTTGTAGAAGATAAGGATCTGGGAAGTCAGGCATGTTAAGTATCCCAGTAGCTGCTGTTGATCTCCTGCACACCTGCCCCTCCAATGAAGTCTCTGTCTGGTCTCCTACCCTGCTCCCACTCTTTCTTCTAATCATCCAGTGGAGGGTCATAAGAAGCAGCTTCCAAGTGAATTCAAATTCTCTTTGTTCAGCAACCTCAACTGTCAAACTGACAAACTCGCCAACACTTGGTCTTTAAGAATTGGTTAATACTTACCTGAATTATTCTTACCATTTGTGCTACTGCCAGTACAGCCCACTTCCTTTCTTCTGTACCAACTGTGAAACTGTGTAGCTCATCTCTTTTTGAAGGGGCTTGTCCTTCTTTGGAATTCAGTTTACTTGGTCACCATGAGCAGTGTTCTGATTTATAACAAAAAATATAATTTTGTAGATGATTAGGCTTTTTCCTATTGTTAGGGCAAAAGTAACATTTTTGAAGTGTTTTATTTCGTAGAAGCAGAAGCCCAGAGCTATAGAAAGAAATAAGTATAGTTTCATTTATTGAGCTCCTATTACCAGCTGCTGTGATAAGCAATTTATAAACATTTATTCTCAACTTCACAGCCACATCAAAGGCTAGGTATTATTGCTCCTATTTTGCATGTGAACAACAGGCTTTTTCCAGAGGTCAGAGAGTCAGTGTCAGAACAGGGATTCACACTTAGTTTTGTCTGATTCTAATGCTGAGAATTTGTTCTTTCTGCTACTCATTGTTGCCTGTGGAACCAAAGAGTGGAGAAGTTGATAAAATAATCATGTAGCAGTGGTATAAGTGCTATTTGTAGAGGTAAACGTAGGATCTACGGAAATTTTTTGAAAAGGATCTCCAAACTAAGAGAATCAAGAATATCTGCCTGAAAAGGTGGTGTTTAGAATGCTTCCTGATGACTGAGTAGCAATTAGGTGTAAAGGAAAAATGCAATATGCAACACTTTGTGCCCACTCAGCTTCTTTTGAATAACTTTCTGTATATATTCCACATTATGGTTCTCTAGTAATAGCTAGTATTTGGTCTCCCTTTTTGCTATGTCATAGGCATGTGACTTAGCTCCACTAGTTAGATACTCCTACCTGAGGTTTGAATTGGAAAGAGACCATACGTGGAGCTCTTTCCTGTGAAGGTAATAGAGTACACTAGAGAGGCATCCCAACTTCAGAGGCAGTAGAAAAAGAAGTCCTAGCGGCAGTGTTCTATGTTCTCATGTTGTACGTCCTTCCTGCCAGCTTCCATATATGTGTCCACTATTAGTTGGACATGGCTTGGGAGCAGATCAGTGGCCTGATTTGAGTATCATTCTTGGCTACTTGGCCTTCAGCACTGATTCTCTGTCTTCACCCACCTGGGAAACTATTTCATTTCCATTAACAAATGTACTTGTTGCTTAACTAAGCTAGAGTAGATTTTGTTGATTATAATTGGACATCTTGTCTGAAATAGGGGCAATCCAGGTAGAGGGAAAAACTGGCAAAACTTAGAAGGGGAAGAAGATGAAGCATTCTGGAAACTGGAGCTGTGAGTGATTTAACGTTATTGGAGTGGAAAGTAGGTGACAGACAACACTGAAGATGTTGACAGGCCTCATATATTGGACATAGAGTTATTTTAATCAGGAAGGTGACAGGATCATATCTATGTTTTAGGGAAATTACTCTGGTAGCCATGTAGGAAGTCAACTAGAGGGGGATATAAGTGAACAAGAAGCAAGGAAACGTATTAGGAGATAGTTGTAGTAATAACAGTGAGAAATTCTGAGTCCCTGAATCAAGTCAGTCACAATGTGGATGACGAGTACGTGACAGAGAAAGGAGAGATGCGAGATAAGGGAATTTAAGATGTTGATTGATTGGATGTGTGAATGAGGAAGAAAAGAGGTTATGGAATGATTCTCATGATTTGGGAGATTAGATGAATGCTAATACCACTCACTGAAACAGGGATGCAGAGGAGGTGGGAATGTAGAGTGAAAAATGAGGAAATCTGATATGTTGTAATAGCGAAGTCAAAAAGAGATAAACGGTAGGCAACTGAGTACATAAGACTTGAATGGAAGACACAGATTTCATTGTTGATAATGTATAGGTGACTGTAGACAGCTTGATAATAGTGACATCAACCAGGTGGAATATTCCTATGAGAAGAGAAGGGGGCAAAGGTTACAACCCTGAGTAATAGCAACATGGAAGGACTGGTTGAGGGAAATGGGGAATATAAAATAGACTGAGAAGAAATAAACAGAGAATTAGGGGGAATATAATAGTATCATCCATGCCAATACATAAAGAGATCATTTTGATTTTGTTCCATATTGAAATGTGTATTTAAATATGACTACAAGATATTTATTGGTGACCTTGGGAAGAACATTTTGGTAAAGCAACGTAGCCAAGTAGAGGAGTTCAATAGTGGATTAAAGGCCACTCTTTTCAGTCACTAGGGTGTGCAAGGAAGAAGAGAAGTGGGTCATCATCTGAAGCAAGATGAGAAGGTAAACAATCACAAGGTCTGATGCATTTCCTTTGGTGCAAATAGCATAGAGGCAAAGACCCATGGGAAGTCAAAGAACTGTAGGGCTAAGGGTTAGATGAATCATCTGTACTGACCTTGAAGTTGTTTAGGATGATAATATAACTTGGGGTGCACATGAAGAATAAGCCAAAGGCCAAAATCATTTATGAATGTGAGGCAATTACAGATAAGTCAACAGGCAAAAATGGACAAGCAGGCAGTGCATTTTGACAGTATTATTAGATGAGAAGAAATTTTTTTGCCTATTGTCATGTTTTAATTTTAATTTTTTTTTTTTTTTTTTTTTGATGACGGAGTCTTGGCTGTGTTCGCCCCAGGGGCTGGAGTGGCAGTGGCGCGATCATCGGCTGCCAGCTGAACTCCTTCCGCAGGGTCACAGGAGCCCCCCATTCTCGACTGCCTCAGCCCTACCCGAGTAGCCTGGGAAGCTAAAGGCGCCGCCAGCCACACACAAAAACAAAAAAAAAAACACGACCCGGCTAGTTTTTTTTTTGTATTTTTAGTAGGACGGGGTTTTCACCCATGTTAGCCAGGATGGTCTTGATCTCCTGACCTCGTGATCCACCCTCCTCGGCTCCCCAAAGTGCGGGGATTCACAGGCTTGAGCCACCGCGCCCGGCCTTAATTTTAATTTTACATTGACGATAGTTGTACATATTCATGAGGTGCATAGTGATTAATTGACGATAGTTGTACATATTCATGAGGTGCATAGTGATGTTTTGATATATATATATATATAAAATTTATAGTGTTCAGATAAGGGCCATTAGCATAGCCATCATCTCAAATGTTTATTATTTCTTCGTGCTGAGAACATTCAGGGGGAGGGATTTTTATATGTGGGCTGTAATTGTAAGGACTGACATACCTTTTCCTTCTAGGCTTGTGGTACACGGAGTGGTATTATCAGGAGATGGGACAGTGCTCTGGGGAGAACTTGAGGGTGTTAAGGGATTCCTTACTTTATATGAGGGTCCTAGGGAGAATGGTGGCAAAGTCAGAGAGAGAGAAAAGCGGTGGGAAGATGAATGGGGAGAAGGAAGAAAAGTGCAGAAGAATATTGGGAGGAAAATGTGGACAAGACAAAGAGAGAGTATTGGAATGATTTTGATGTGAGACTGTGACCAAGGATGACAGGATATAGACCTACTGGGTTGAGCCTCAGGGTTTTCATTTTATCTCTAATTAGTGTCACTAGTTCCTGTGCAAGTCCCAGTGAGCCTGCAGCCACCTACTTTGATGGTGGTCTTGGAAGCGTAAAGATGCTGGCTGACATTGACAATGCTTAGATGTAAAAACAGAATATTGGTGGGAAGTATGGTTCTGCGAAAATCTCAGGCAGATGGGATTTTTAAAATGCCCTGTTTTAGAAGATTGACACAGTACTACTTTAACGTGGCCAAAGGATTAGGCAAATCTCTAGATTGAGCCAGCTGTGAACAAAATTGTTCCAAATCCCTTCTTTGTTTAAAATAAATGCTGAAAACTCACATTTATGCTGGAAATTAACTCTGAGGAGCTGGCAGAAGTTTTTATACAGGGAATGATCATGAAATTCTTTAGAGGGTCTTTATTCATTCATTTCTTTATTCATTTAGTCAAACAGTTCATTAAATGATTTATTGAAACACTGATTGCCTATGACTACAGACCTACCCAACTGCACAAATAATGTTCTACAGACACAGTTTTAAGCCATTACAAGTGTTGAGGAACTTCAGAAGTTTTGGTGAAATATACAAACTCTGAGAAGGAAATCATAACGGTATATTACTTGAACAGGCTGTCTTCATACCTGGGATTGCGGAACTACGAAACTCTTAAGTAACCTTTTCCCTCAAGCCATATACTAGGCATTGTGATTTAACAAAAATTTTCTTTAGTGATATTATATATTTTTCTGTGTTTTTTGCTTACTTTGTTGTTGATGACACTTTCTAGTCAGTAGTAGTGGCTAAAAAACAGGTATTTATGCAATGGAGGTTTTGTCAACCTGCCATTTTCTTCAGATTCAGAAAAAATCAAATGAACCCTTGTTCTTTGCCACATGGAAGGAAAATCCCAGTCTAGATTTCTGCATATCTCTGTGGGAAGGAGACATATTTTTAGGGTTATTTATAGCCTAACATCCACGGAAACATGGGACTTAGAATTTTCTCTTTGATTCCCTCTTTCAAGGAAACCACAAATGCCAGTCTGTGGCATGTAGGGAAACTTAAACTGGAGGCACACATGTCACAGGAAGAAGATTACATAGAACATTCCACATCTAACAGTGTAGAAATTATATGTGAACTTTTCTGTTCTCTCAAGTCCTCTTGGCCACCCAGGGGGATCCTATGGGTCTTTTACGCAGCTTTCTGCTTTCTAAATGTCTTCTTTCCTTTTATCTTCTTTCCTTTTCCTTCTTTCCTTTTATTAAGACATTTTCTTAATCTACTTTCCCCCCCAAAGGAAAATAAAGTCAAAGACAGACCAACAAACAGGCTTTTCTTATTTCATGGAAAACAATTGGGTTTTCTGTTGCTATTTGTGATACAATTTCTGAGTCTTATCTCTTGCTCTTTATAATTTATTAAAATATTTTATCAAAAAAGAAAAGTTCTCCTTTGAAAAGACTACAGGTATTAGCTGCTTAGAAAATACATAATTGTATCACCTACTATATTTGCATTTGGTTTTACAAAAGTTAAGTTCTCTAGCTCGCTGAACTATCTGAAACTGAAATCCTTTTATAAACGTGTATGAAAAGGTACATTTTTCAGGCAGCATCATTTAAATAGGTATAAGGCAGATGAATCTGCACTTTTTTGTCTGTTTTTCATAAACTTTCCTGGATGTCACTTTTCATTTAGTTCTTATTCCTATCACCACTTCACTGGTGTTGCAAACTGGGATATTTTACTTTCTAGGAAAATTATCTGAATATTTTTTTCCATGGATACTAACTTAATATGTAAAGTTTTGTTTATGAATTGACAAAAATATATTGAACAACTACTCTGTGCTATTCTTTAGGGAAATGGAATGAGTTGATAGTCTGCAAGTACATTTTGAACAAATAGTTATTGAATTGAGTATAACAAAGTTGTTCTCTTGAAGGCTCTTTAGATCTTTCTAACATGCACATTGAATGCATTTAACTAGCTGATCTAGCCTCAAAGTTGGCTTTAGCCAATATGTTCAGAATCAATACACGGTGATCTTGTTTGGTAACTGGGTTCTTCACTTTGTGGGACCAAATGTTTTAAATGAAAAGTTAAGTTTATGTTTAACTTAAACATGAATGTTTTAAAGTCATATTTCCTAGTTTTAAAGCATGTCACCAGACTGGAATCCACAGAGATAGTCCGTTTTACTGATGTCAAACTTAAAATTTTGTTTTGGCCAAAATTATTCTTTACTATAAGAAATAACTGTCTAACTTAATATCATGAATACACTCTGAGGCTTAAATGAAAGATACCTTTGGAAATATGGCTAAAAACCACACCAAAACCCTGTTCTGGGTTTTTTTTCTTTCTTTCTTTTATCTTTTTTTTTTTTTTTTTTTTTTTTTTTTTTACAACAGTTTATCCAGTCAAAGAAATGATCCACAGCTATATATAATTACATGGAATATAGCCTCATCTGATCAGAAAATTTATCAGATCAACTTTTTTTTTTTAAGCCATGCTTTCCAGTGACATAGACAACACTACAAAATCAGCCAACCTGCAACCTTCATTTGGCTCACCATATACACATGCTCCTCGACTTACAATGGGGTTATATCTCAATAAACCCATCTTCAGATGAAATAGTATAAGTTGAAGATGCATTGAATACATCTAACTTGTTGAACATAGTAGGTTAGTTTAGCATACCTTACATGTGTCCAGAACACTTATATCAGCCTCAAAGTCATCTAACACAAAGCCTATTTTATTACTAAGTGTTGAATATCTCATGTAACTTATTGAGTACTGTACTGAATGCATATCATTTTTTATCATCATTAACTTGAATAATCATGAGTCAAACGCTCATTAAGTTGGGGACCATATTACTTAAAATATACTCTAGAGACTCTTAATAGGAAAAGATGCTGTTTTTCTGCTTTCACTTAATTAAATTAATTCAATTCAATTCACGTATTCATTCAACAAATATTTATTAAGCACCTACAATATGCCAGGCACTGTGCTGGGTGCTGGGGATACAACTGTGAACATGATAGACACAGTCCCTGCCCTCAAGGAGCTTACAGTCTAGTAGTTATACAGACAAGTACACAGGCAATTACAACGCAGTATGGTAAGTGCCGTGATGGGCGAAAGACATTAAAAAGGGCACCTAACTCAGTCTCACAGGCAGGGAGGTGGTGGATAGCCATGGAAATCTTTTCAGGGCAAGTAAAATTCAATTTGAGTACTGAAGGATGACTACAAGTTAGTCAGATAAAGAGGAGACAGGGAGGAGTTACGCACTGAGGAAATAGTCTATGCAGTGCTCCATGTGCTGCTTTGGAGGTTCATTTGCTGACGGGAGTAGCTGGATAGAAGTGAGAGAAGTCCTGGAAGAAATAAGCAAGGGCCAGGTCATGAAGGGGCTCATGTGATCTTCTCAAGAGCTTGAAATTTTTCCTGAGGGAAGTGTGTGTGTGTGTGTGTGTGTGTGTGTGTGTGATTTATACTGTTTAAGATTGCTCTTACTGCAGCACAAAGATTGAATGGGGAATGGGATCTTGAGAGTTGATGGAAGAAAATCAATCCTTCAGCTTTTCCAACTTTATTTTCCATAATATCATACTCTGTGCTCTCACTAGCCCATCTAATGGCATTCATTCCTTAAATGAGCCATTGATGTTCATGGCTTTGGGCCACTGCTCACTCATATGGCTCTTTACACATTCTCCTCCTATTAAAACTCAACTCATCCTTCAAGACCAGACTTCTGAAATCATCCTAACTTGTGCTTTCTGCCAATACCCTAAGTACATGATTTTTATCTGTATTAGAGTACTTATTTATTATTTCAAATGAATCAAACCTTCTTTTGAACCATGTTAGTTTAATTCATACCTAAGGTGATTTTTATAAATAAACATGGGTATAATTTTCTTTACAATTTCCAGTTGAAAACAAAGCCTAATTCTTCATTTGCTATCTACCCCAAACTATTATGAATGCCTTCATATGATTTAAAGGGAACAATGGGAATAAGGGGAGAAGCCCAAGAGACACACAATTTTATGCAGCAAAATACAGTCAAGTAAAATTTCAACACACAATTACAAGGTATGTTGTAGTTAGGACAGTGATTCATTCCCCAACTCAAAGACTCCATCTTTGACAATTTAATCTGTTAATGAGTCAAAGATCTGAAAAAGAGGGGTCGCTTAGTATGCAAAAAATAATGAGGGCTAGCTACATTTTCCACTATGGCCCACGACTATTACAATCTCTCTTATAGTCTTATAATTTCTCAAGTAACTTTTATAAGGATAAGAAAAAACTTTTAAGCTCTGTAGATATTGTAAGAACATCTGCTGTTTTATTATTTTGGTGGGTACAAAACCACAATTTTGTACACAGAAGATTATAAATAATACTGTTAACATGAGTGACCCATAGTCTCTTCTGAATCTACACTGCAGACTGGTGATTGAACCTAAACGTTCTCTTCCTTTTGCTTTTCTTCCTGGTTGTTAGACAAAAGCAATCTGTGAACCAACTCATGTGACAGAGTGAAGTTTACAGCAAACAAGAAGATGACCAACAACTTTTATAAAAAAAAGTCTCTAAAGTTTATTACAGTGATGGCATTTATATCAATTATTGCAATGTATTGTTCCCTAAGATGGTTAGAAAAAAGAATTGTTGTCCTCTACTGAATTTACGTCAGTTAAAAAGCAAGCATGTTTCAGTATTTGTTTTCTCCAAAGTAAGTGTAAATACTTCCTTTTTTTTTTTCCCACAGGATTTACATGTTTGTTCATTATTTTCTTATCACAGTTTGGTGATTCGTTTTCTCAGCTGGATTTTCTTCCATGGACTATATGGGTGTTCTGGAGACACAGGTTAGCATGTTCACGGACTTCTATAACTATTTTATCCTTTCCGGTGAAGACAAAGGCCTTTCTGAGCAAGAACTTCACAGTTTAATGCGCTAACTCGCAAGTCTGATTAGTTTTTGAGTCCACTCGAATGAAATTTGTTGCTGTTAATACGCCCATCCCAGATCCCTCCCCCACCCACTCCCCGAAAAAAACCTAAATTGTGAGTTTTCCTGATATAAAATCTGAGTTTGGGTTTCCGAGCTGAGCTCATGCACACGTTGCTGCTGCTGATGTCCGGCCAGCCCGTTAGGACGGACTTCCCGTTCTCAGCCAAAGGATTGGTTTAGCAAAGACCCGCGCGTGGCGTGTTCCTCAGGGCTGCGTTTCCATCAGTCACCAACACAGTTTAATTAAGGCACTCAATTATTTTTTTGGTTTTTATGGTAGGTCCGATGCAATGACAGCCAATCCTGAACTTTGTCTGATTGCAGTTCCAGCGTGTACAGCCTTTGGGCAGTCAGGTGTCAAGACGCGGCCATTCTCTCCCACACTCCCAGTGATGGATAATCTGGCTTTGTTTCTTATGGCTTCAGAAAAGGTCAGCTGGGTTGCATGGAAAGGAAGCAGAAAGAACGTGGAGTGTTACCATATTTCTGTTTCTTCAACAAAATGTTCCACAACAAACACCGAAATATCAATAATTAGACATCTGCATTTTTTTCCATGTTCTTTTGGTCATATGAAAACTGCTTATCCAGGGAAAGGAAAGCTTAACTACACCGAAGAATGACTCTGTCTAGAGTTTGTGGTCCTACCTGCGGAAAAACTCATTCTAAAATCATAATATTTAACTACTGTTAGTAAATCTGGGCAGGAAACATCTTTTAACTTGCTGCACTGTATATCTTAGTACTTCTGGATGAGCTTAAAAGTTCTTTTATGTTTGACAACGTTCTTTAGATAGTATTTCCTTGTTATGAAATGTCTTTACAGTGCAAGGATTAGACTCCTAGAACTAATGAAGTACCTAAACAAACTATATGTATAGACTTCGTGACAGATCTTCCTGTTTTATAACACAGACCTATCCACAGACACTTCATTCATTCATACCGGTTATAGACATGACCCAGAACAGCACAATTAGTGACATATAGTTCACTCTATGCAATTATGGACACTAAGGCTCCATATTTTAAGAACTGTATTTAAAAGGGGTGCACTGAAAAGGGATATGTTTCAAAGCCAACTGAATGGTCATCACTGGGGAGCCTCCCATATTGAGGTTAAAGAGTCAGGGAACTGAAATCAGTAAATTCCTGTTCCTTATCCACTAGATAGCAGATAACATTATACAAAGGAGAAACAGGCACTGTTATTATGTTAGTCTCATTACTGTTCATTCACTGTCTAAATTCTTTCTAGTAGCTAGAATTATAACTTAAGAGGAAAATAGGGTAAAGTAGCGATTCCCTAAGTTTGTTATGACTTAGTTCATAACTCACAACTCATCATGTATCTAATTCCCTGTTGTGAATTCAAGTTTATCCAAATCTTTAGGAAATTCCATCGCTGTGTTTATTCTGCCCTGGAGCTTAAATATTAGAATAATTATATATTAAGCAATGAAATCAGTAACTAGTGTAAAAACTGGTGGAATAAAAATGTTTACAGATCAGTTACTCTGAAAACTTCAGAAAGTTGAAGTCAAATTGCTAGTAATGACATATAAGTGACAAAATCAAGGTCAATATCACAGTTCTGTTTCAGTAAACAGTCTTAAAAATTAATGCTTATCATCATAATCAGAATTGGGGATACGGTCTTTACAGAAACATGGATCGCTTTTATATTTAGAAATCATGGAAATATAACGAGGATTTTAGAGAAAAACAACACTTCTACCTGATTATCTTCTATTAGCCCCTTGAAATCAAAGTTCTTCTGACTTTTATTTGTCACATAATAGG
The DNA here is from genome assembly GCF_001698545.2 of Rhinopithecus bieti. NCBI lineage: Eukaryota > Metazoa > Chordata > Mammalia > Primates > Cercopithecidae > Rhinopithecus > Rhinopithecus bieti. The sequence goes on from NW_016813672.1 coordinate 992,556, forward strand.
CACTCAGTAAATATTTGTTGAGTGGATGAATAATCTTATATAGGAAGATACCTTTTCTCTTTCTTGTAAATGAAACTGATAGGATAATATTCTAAAATTATTAATAATTTATCAAATCTGTACACTAAAAAGGGTAGATTTTATTGTATGTTAATGGTACCTTAAAAATGTAAATGAATACATTGCCCACTATTTTAATCAAGAACCTCACTCATATAGAATAAACTCACCAAAGGAACTAAAAAGGATACATGGTTGCAGTAGTCTCGTTTTTTGAAGTGAGACTCTTGGGAGATTGTTTTATTGGAGGTGAATATTTTTCTACTCAATATTAGAGTACATATGCTTTTGGGTATGTGTATAAAAAGAAGCATCAGCGCCGGGCGCGGTGGCTCAAGCCTGTAATCCCAGCACTTTGGG
>NW_016813672.1:994121-999121 GCF_001698545.2 Rhinopithecus bieti
TTTCTTTCTTTCTTTCTTTCTTTCTTTCTTTCTTTCTTTCTTTCTTTCTTTCTTTCTTTCTTTCTTTCTTTCTTTCTTTTCTTTTCTTTTCTTTTCTTTTTCTTTTTTTTTTTTTTTAAAGACAGAGTCTCGCCCAGGCTGTCGCCCAGGCTGGAGTGCAGGGGCATGATCTCAGCTCACTGCAAGCTTCACTTCCCGGGTTCATGCTATTCTCCTGCCTCAGCCTCCCAAGCAGCTGGGACTACAAGTGCCCACCACCACGCCCAGCTAATTTTTTGTATTTTTAGTAGAGACAGGGTTTCACTGTGTTAGTCAGGATGGTCTCGGTCTCCTGACCTCGTGATCCTCCCGCCTCGGCCTCCCAAAGTGCTGGGATTACAGGCGTCAACCACCGCGCCTGGCCTTCTTTCTTTTTTTGATCATGTTTGTGAGGAAAGGAAAACTTCCAAAGGTTGAACAATTCCATATAATCTCAAATACAGCCTCCTCTTTTATAGATTAATGCAATGAAGTGTATTACTTAATAAAATTTTGACTTATTTTTCTTTAAATCTGTTCTAGCATTTTTATTTCCTATACTTAAACATCATCTGCATCTTCCATAAAATGCCATTTCTATTCATCTTGATGTGAACCTTTTGAGGCTCCTCAAACTGGAAAACTTTCTAGTAATTTTACATATGGTCTGGGTTTTGCTGGATTGCTGTGGCTTATGTTCCCTTGAGGGATGATCACTTTTTACTAGAATCTACCACAGATTGAAGGTGTCAGGTTTTGTTTTTGGGATTCTGGGGAAATATTATTTTTGAATTACCAATCATTTCCATAATTATGGTCATAGAGTTTATGGAAGTTTTCCTTTGAGAGTACAATAAAAACTGCTTATTTATAAGTTTTGACAGGCACCAATTATTTCATTTATCTTGAATGCCACTGTCTTTTAAAATGTCAGACGAATGCTTCCTATTTGTTTGAAATGTATTGTCTTAAATGTTCAAATCTACCTCTAAAGGCAATTCATGTGAACTTCAATGTCAAGTTGTAACTCCATACAATGTTATATATAAATTGTATATATATGATGTACAAATTTACATCTCCTTTTAATAACTTCCCTGAACTTGGAAATGAAATAGCATACATAGTATTTCTTTCTAAAAATTTCTAATTCTCTTTTTTTACTTGCTTTGCTTCCCCACCCTTGTACCTTGCTGATGATGACTGGAATGCCTTTATTATGTCAAAGAAAAGTCAGTTTTAATGAACTGGTAACAAAACCTACTAAGGACATCTTACAAAATTCATCTCAGAATTCAGTCCAAATAATTGGTTCTGAAAACTAATCAAGTATTGTTTTTCTCAATTTGAAAAAAGTCTCTCATCAACTCTGTAAACATTAAGATGAAAGCATTCCTCTAATGGCTAAGACACCTTGATATTATCCCACCTTGTAGTTTTGCTATTATAAGACATGCTAAAAATGTTGGGATCGAGTGAATTGAGGATTTAGTTCTTAATTCTTTTTTCACAAAATTAGGGAAGAATCATTTTGGAACTATCTATGTGCTATTGTACTCAGTCACTGATTTCTATATTATGGATGAAAGCAATTATATCTTGATTAAAAGGGATGGCATTGGCTCTTTGCTTTAAGATACAAGTATTTCAAAAGCTTTCATATAAACAAATATAAAAATCAAGTGTATTTAGCTGGTGTAAACTCAGATGTACATCTTACTGAAAGTATATCGGGTTTTTGACTCTAGGGTACATCAAGTACCAAATATCTCTTGGAAGTTCAAAGACTGATTTATCATTGTAATGAAACTGAGCAGCCTATTCAGTTAGCTATTATAGATAATTTTAGAAAATGGGTTTCAGAGTCCTGATTTTAGGAAGAGCAATAACAAATCCTTTCAGATCTTATTTTAAAACTACTTCCTATTACTAGAGGAAAGAAGAAGTGCACATTTAGATTTTTTTTTTTTAAATAACCTCCATCTCCTATATTTTACTGAATGCTTACAATTTTTTATTGTGCCATGATGAGAGGATGTGAGTAAGTGGTGCTGACCTGGATTGCTTAAAAGCAATTGAAATGAAAAAAAAAAAGCTCATAATGACTCACTGCAATTTTATCTTTTCTGAATCTTTCTTATAGGACACAAATATTGCTGATGTCTCTGATGGAAAAACTGCTGTATTGGCTAAAATGTCTATTTACCTTAGTGATACTTTGAGCATAAAAGTTGAATTTCATCTAATAAATGTGAATTGTAGTCAAAATTCTGCTCATCACTCTTCCTTAAAGTTCTGGCTCAAGGACTACCATTGGATAAATAAAAAGTGGGATTTCATGTTTTAAAAATGTAGAATAATGACTAATGTAAAACAAATTAGAAGAGGAGCCAAAATTCATTGAGCACATACTCTGTGCCTTGGAGTTTTTACATGTGTTGGTCCTCAGAAAACAATATGACCTTGTCAAAAATAGACAACTGTCTGGGTTTTGGTCACTTGGAAGAGATTTTGTGCTTATTTTTTAGCACCTACCCTAAAATTGAACTGTTACAAGAAATATTTGCCCAGTCGATATGCAAGGAAGCCCAGATCTAATTTCCAATTTTCCCCAAATTTCAGGTAGAATATACGGTTTAAATCATTTCACAGAGCAATTCTGGTTTGTTTTTTATCTTTCTGACCCTTGCAATGCAGATATCTATTGGCAACATAAAGTTTCAAACAGTACATCTGCAGCCAAAGAAAACCGAACCAATTTGCACTGAAGTTTTCAAAAATATAAAGCTCTAATTAGAAGCAAGCAATACCACCACTGGACAGACAGGTCACAACACTGCGTTCACAGGATGCATCCCCCACTCACTGTAGTCGGCCCTAAGTCCTACCCCTAAATTTTAATACTTTCGGTTCCATATACGTTGTAACCTTCTCTATAGGTTGCTAAATTCTGGGTATTCTGCGAGGAAGTTGGGTTAAAAGTCTGTGCACTCTTTGCCACCTTCATTCTCTTCGCTTCTGCCCTGGACTTGTAACAGAACTCTATCAAAGCCACCAGCATTGCCAAGCCCAAGCCGCCAACCAGAATGTAGAAGACGCCTGCTACGTTGCTCAGGCTCAAGGCACTCGTCTTGTCCTGGGGGGGATAAAGACATTTCAGTTAACTGCAGAAATGTCACATCCAAAAGGTAAAAGAACACATGAAATCCAAAAAGCCAATGAAAGTAAACGCTTAATGTAACCTGAAATTATTTACAAGTATAAGTCACTGATGTAGGTTTATAATTTAAACATAAAGCTTATAGCTCTTGGGAGAAGTAAAATTATAATAGTTATCAACAAATTGTATCTAATTACATTCAATGAAATCAGTAACATTTTATCGTTATTAAATATGCAGTGAAAACCATTATACTTAGCCATATATAAGCATTTATATATTTACACAGGGTGGCAGAAGTGGGGTTATTATTGTTAAGTTTGAAAATGAGAGGTTTAAAATCCAATTATGGGAGAAAGGGGACCTCTTTTGGCTTTGCTTCTATTAGAATATGCTTTTTAACGTCTGAGATTTCTCTTGAATAAATCCAACTCCACATTTCCTAGTTGAGCAACTAAGGAGTTGTTGAGCTGATAGTTTCACATTTTGTTCATTAATTTACCAAATATATGAAAATAATATGCCAAGGTACACATTTTTGTTCTTTCAGTTTCTACAAGGGAAGTCTCATGGAAAATGTCACTTTTGAATATTATACACTATTTATAAATAATTATATATGTGTAATTCAAGTACTTTTTAAAGATAACTTTTAAAAATATATAAATTATTATGGTCAATTGAAAAATAAGTTATTTATGGATGAATTTATAATTACTTTTATTAATTAAAAATACAATATTATTTCCACTTAAAAATGCTTAATCCATTAATATTTTAGAGATATTATTCTTCAGAGTTTCAGTATACATATGATCTCATAATAAATCCAGAATACTCTCTAAGTCCTACTCTTGTGATTGGTAGATACTAAAATTGTAACAAGAATCCAAAATTGTCTAATAAATTGTAAATATGTTTATGACATAATATTATTGCAAGAAGTATTTTGGTAAGCTACTTGAAGGATGCCCTGTAGTCATTATCTTCTCAGCAGGATGTTTTGTGCAAAATGTGATTCTGACCCTTAAAGAGTTTTATAGGAAAGTATTTAATTCAAAAGATGCACTATATACACTGTCACCTTAGTCACAACATCAACAGACTGGGCCAAACAATTTAGGGTAGCTTCATTTTTAAAATAATTACTCATTAAGTATCTGCGCTTATCTGACTTTACATCAGGATTTCAGGTAATGGTTTAATTATCTGGCCAAGCTTGTCTCATTCCACTCTGGTTAAAAGACAGACAGAAAGGATTAAAATATAGGGATAAGACCTGAAAGAGATTCATTAACATTAATTTGTCTCCTTAAATTAACTGAGGCTCTCTCCTATTTAAACCAGTCGTGTGTTTAATATCTTAGAATATCCAGTAATTTGTTTTCTTTCTTAAAGAAGATACAGAAAGAAATAAAAGGGGATTCCAAGAACCTTCAGCTCTGGCTTTCAGGTGCAGTTACTGTAGTCTATCAACTTGTGTAGGTATTTAGATTCACTGATAAACTTGTGATTTTTTTTTAAATAAAAACATAACTTTTTCCACTACTTTTATTTCTACTTAACAGAATTAGGCATGTAGGTTCCTGCATTTTAAAATTTTTTTCCTACATTGTTTTAAAAAGAACTTATGATTAAGAGATCTTAGAGCTTGAGAATATTATTCATAAACATTGATTAATTAAAACAATTTCAATTGGGTGAGTAGAATTGAAAGGTTCACTCTGTTTATCAGCACAGAAATATAATAGGGCTTCTTCAAACTAAATTGGAATGCTTGGCACTATGGTGACAAAAGACAGAACCTCTGAGTAAGCATTTA
>NW_016813672.1:1004121-1006710 GCF_001698545.2 Rhinopithecus bieti
TGTTTATATGGTTTCTGGATATAATTTAAATTTTGTTTCAATGTTATATAACTATGGCTTAGGTTCATTGTTCCATTGAAGAAGTAATATACATTTGCCATGATCCTAGAATATTATGTTGATTTTTGAATTAAAATCTGACATGAGCATGATTTAAAACTTTCTACTGAAAGTTGAATTTGGGGGTGGGGTGAGTTGAGGATTATGGTTAATTGGGGTATCTGGTTATTTTAAACCCAATTAATCCAGATTTTTCTATCCATACCAACCACTACTCTCTGCACCTGACCCCCAACCTCCATTTGTGACCTGATTGTTACAATAACCACACCTCTGGGTTTACTAGTGATGTGCAAATCCCTTGAGAGGAGAAGTCACATCTCATTTATCTACGTAAAATGGTATTTTCCAGAGTATCTGACTCAGAGTAGGTGCTCTATAAAGTAGCTCGATTTAAAAAATGACAGAGCAAGATTTTTGAATCCAGAGCAAGCTTTTTCTGGAACTGATACTCTAAGGGTTTTTAGGTCCCCAGACAAGCTCCCCAAAGCCTTTGTAACACATGTGTAGCTAAATTATATTAGCCTATATTGCAGTTCTTGAATGGGGTGGGTTGGGAGGAGGAGGACTCAGTGCTGAAAACCGGAGGAAAGTTTGAGAGTTTCCTTTAAGTTTCTCCACGAAGGGACAATTGAAGGCAAAATTGTGAATACGATGAAGACTGCATTAGGCTTCTCTCTCTCATCTTAAGGCAGTCTTTTCTCCTATGCCCTCCTTTTTCCCTCTGGCCTCTTTATTCTTTCTGCTATTTCACACCAGTAACCCGGTTTTAGAGGGTAAAATTAGATTAACACTTTGAATATAAGACATTTAGTATCAACCATAATTAATGTTCAACTGGTGGAATATCAGAACAAGGAATTCATTACCAGGAGAGTCCTTCTCCATGGGCTAGATTCCTTCAGTGTTTTTTGTTTACTACGAATTTTTTTCCTTTCCATGTTTTCCTGGTGATGAATGCATATTTTCTGTACTAATTCCTTTATTCTTGCATTGGTTGTCAGGCTGTGATAGAGGAAAGCGGCTTATTTGTAAGTATAGCATCTATCAAAGTCAGAAATGGCTGTATTCTTCAAAGTGCCAAATTATCAGGAAGTGCACGACCAAATATAATGCCTAGAGAAAACATTATTGATAAAGTCACACTTACAAAATAATTTTTATATGAATATCCACATCTATGAGTGTGTATATTTTACACATGCAGAAACAGAATAAAGTATCAAATTAACAGAAAAAATAATTTTGTAGCTGCAATAATGGGTGATTGATGGTTGCAGCTGTTGCCAAAATTTCTAACTAGAACCAGGGTTGAATAACTGGCATAAAAATTGGCCTAAAATTCTTTGTATGGTTTGTGCTTTGACTAAACCATACCAGGTTAACCGAAGTGGAGAATACATTTTAGACATTGCAATCAATATTTTAAAATTGGCTCATTCATTGTCAAGTAGTAAATTTTTGTTATTTTATTCCCAAGAGTGAGTATGAATTTCCTATGATCATAAAGGAGGACCACATCACAATAATATTAACTCATATGAACACTATCAAAGGATCGTTTTCAAATGAAGGAATTTGTACCTCGTAAATCATGCATTTCTGCTTTATTTCGTGTAAGATGCAGGACCTTGTTCTTCATATCTTTCGTTAATTTTTTACCTTTCCAGGTGAAGCCTCTTGGCTGAGGACTGCTATGGTCAGAACTTCATAGCACTGACAATGGCTGTCAGGTGAGTGAGGATGCTAATTACTGCACATCCTGGAGTGCGACAGGGAAGCGGCTGCAGCAACCGCAAATAATCTAGTTGTTCGTTACATTAAATCTGAGCTCCTTGAGGGAAAGGACAGTGGTAATTCTCTATTTCTACACAGGTACTGGCACATGGCTGTGTTCAAACACGAGTTTAATAATTTGCTGCTGAATGGAAGGCTAGAGAGGTTACAGTCCTGTGAATGACAAGTGAGTCAGCTCTCTCATAGAAACCTTTCCATGTGTGGTACAGGTTTCCATATTTCCCTTCTTCATTAGATGAGTCACTGTTGGGATAGTTAGTTTTCTCCTACCAAGATTCTGTATTTGAAGGTCAGCTAAGCCAGGATTTCAGCATGTGTGTGCTGAGTTCTCTCTGTATTTTTCCTTCCGCACTGAATTGGCAGCATTGGTCTTTTCTGCTTTAGTTTTACACACAAAGGCTTTAGAGTCAGCTGCATTTCTCACTTCAGGACTTCTCCTTATTTTACCTCTTTTGATGAAGATCAGGCCAAATGGGAGGGGCAAGGTAAGTTTACAAAGAAAATCAGTCACCTGAAGAAGGTACAAAATGAAAACGAAAAAGCAACAACTGCCTTCTAGTAATTTACTGTGATTTAAGTTAGGTCAGGCCAGTTAAAATGTCATCTTTTATGACAAATTCAGAGTAGGGTAGTATTAACATTTAGAGTGCAACAATCTATTCTCTTGATGATAAACCTTAAACCAATATACAACCTATGTGGATTTTTTTTTTTTTTTTTTTTTTTTGGTAT
>NW_016813672.1:1015169-1020188 GCF_001698545.2 Rhinopithecus bieti
TGAACTTGCATAGACTGAAATAGGTTCAAGGTAATGTGTTTGCCTTTGCCTTGTATGCCTTAGTGAAAATCTAGGTGAGAAAATCCCTTCCCCAAATAGCTTTTCTTATAGTAATGAGATGATATGGATTTTGATTCAGGCCTGGAATGAAATGCTCACTTGGTCAACTTCCAGGACCTCTGAAAACTTCCAAAAGTTTTATTCTTGGAATTTCCTTCAAATGAATTAGATTATAAAAATCTGTAGTTTACTGACCTAGCATTTGAGACTTACTTTTGTTAATGAGAATTTTGTTGAAATGTCATATAAAACCAAAACTTTAGTATGGGAACTAACATATGCAATTTTTTTCCATTTATTATTAATAATTTGGGACACATTAATCTAGTGCAAAGTAATATTTCCTTGTGAAAAGCATGCTTAATGCAGGCTAAGACATTTATTGCTTATTCTTTCCCCCTCCATAAATAACTTATCATTAAATTATATAGATCTGGATATGCTTTTATGCTTATTTTTATGCCTTACTCATTATATTTACTTCTACATCATATTTCTTATAGTATAATTTCTCTATTGGTGAGGTATTAAAGTGTATATCTGATAAAATGTCAACCTAAATAAACAGGGCAAATTTTAAAAGTTTTCATAAAGTTTACTTTTATTTTTCTGATATCCTGGATTTGTAAATATTGTTGTAAAGGACAAATGATACAACTTCTTAGATTTTGTCAATGTCTGCCCACAAGATATTCAGGACACATGTAGTTTGTAGAACAAATAATTTGCAGTATTCTCTTTGGTCTGGTTTAAACGCATTCAATTCCATCTCACTTAATGGGATGAACACTTTATTGTTGACTATGATGGCAGTAGTATACGGAAAAAATACAATTTATCTGTCTTAACTACTGTGTAATTGTGTTAGTGGATTATTATCCTTATAAGAAAGTATCCAGTATCCATTAGTTATGCTAGTTGAGTATCCCTAATCCAAAAATCTGAAATCCTAAATATTAGCTCCAATGTGCATTTCCTTTGACCATCATGTTGGCACTTAAAACAATTTTTTTTGGAAACGTTTTAGATTGCAGGTTTTCAGATTAGGAATGCTGAACTGGTGGTAGGTATAATGCAAATATTCAAAAATCCAAAAAAAAAAAAAAATCCTGAAATCCAAAACACTTCTGGTTCCAAGATAAGGAGTATGAGTACGCATACATAGTTTGAGGCCTGTGACCTCTTCACTGGAGTGCTCTCTTCATACTATATTCTATAAAATTTAAATATCAAGTGTTAAAATGTCCAGAATATTTACCTGAATGAGGCTGAGAGGTTTTTTTATAGTCCTCAATAAATCTTAACATAGTTTAAAAACACTAAAAATAGTGTGACAACAAGAAATTGTGATAAAATAAGAACTTTCCTTTAAAGTCAGCAAAAAACATGGATAGATAACTTACGCAGCAAGAAACATAAATCATATAAAATAATTCAGCCTTATTTGAAGTTAAACTAAAATCATATAAAAATAATTCTGCCTTATTTGGAGTACAACTAATGTGAATTAAAGCAATGCAAATTCATTTCTCATCATTCATACTAGGAAAGATAAAGATGTGCTTTGTATAGTTGAGTATTTAATACGAGGAGCAGGCATGCTCATTCACTGACGATGTAATTAAACACCAGAGATAGGATGGGCGGGGCCAAGATGGCTGACTAGAAGCTGTGGTGTTCGGAGGCTTCCACCGGGAAAAAACATAATAAGCCTCTGAATCCTTCACCGGCAACCAAGGTATCCAGGTTCTCTCATCAAAATTGACTAGAGGGCTTGCGTGGCCCACTGAGAGAAGGAAGAGCAGTGTGGTGTGGTGACCCACATGGGGAAGGGGAACTTCCTCCCCACAGCCAAGGGACTCGGTGAGTAGGCTACCCATCCGGGGAAACTGTGCTTTTCCCACGGAACTGTGCAACCCACAGATGGGAAGATCCCACTCGCGAACCCATGCCACCGGGGTCTAACGTCCCGACCTTGGAACATGTAGATTCTTACAGCTTCTCAGCTGGAATCTGCTTGAACCTACCGAACTCCGGGCGGGGCGGGGGAGGGGGCGGAGGGGCAACCAGCACCAGCTGCCTCGGCCTGTTGTCTAAGCCTTTTCAGCTGCTTGGGGGAGGGGCTGCCGCCAGCAATGGGACTCACAACTGCCTAACATGCTAAGCTACTTGGGTGGGGGAAGGGCAGCACCCATTTCTATAGCTCCAGGCTGTGCTTTTTCCCTGCTGGAGCCAGGGAGGCTGGACAGCTTGCTCCCGGCTATGGCAGTCTCCAGTCAGAGTGACTCTTCAGGCCTAATCCGGACCCTTCCTTCCTCAGTGGGCGGGTCTTCCCTGCAGGATCTCCAATAACTCCAGCCAGAGGCTCAGGGACAGAATTCGGATCTCTCTGGGCCTGAGCTCCTAGAGGCAGAGGTGGCAGCAGTCTCTGCGGACCAGCAGACTTAGCCTCTCCTCCCGGTAGTTCTGAGGAATCCGGGCAGCTCAGATGGGTGGGTTTCCCACTAGCAAAACACACCCTCTCCATCAAGGGACAAAGTGCTTTGTTGAATAGGTCCTGCCACCCAACTGATTGAGACCCTCCAACAGGGGTTGTCAGACACCCTATCACCAGAACGATCCTACTGGCATCAGGTTGGTGCCCTTCGAGGTCAGAGGTCCAAGAAGAAGGAGCAGGCACCCATCTTGGCTGCTTTCCAGCTTCCTTGAGTTACATCTCCCGGCATGAGCAAATCAGATGAATAAGGCCTAAAGTAAATCCCTGGCAAACTGCAGCAGCCCTACAGAAGAGGGCCCTGATTATTGAAAGAAAAACAAACAGCAACAATGACAGCATCAACAACAACAACAACAAAAAGGCCCCCACAAAAACCCCATCCAAGGGTCAGCAGCCTCAAAGAACGAAACTGGACAAACCCATGAAGATGAGAAAGAATTAATGGAAAAATGCTGAAAACCCAAACGGCTAAAGTGCCTGTTCTCCTCCAGATGATCACAATCTCTCTCCATCAAGGGTGCAGAACTGGATGGAAGATCAGATGGAGAATTGACAGAAGTAGGTTTCAGAAAATGGGTAATAAAAACTACAATGAGCTAAAAATGCATGTTTTAACCCAATGCAAAGAAGCTAAGAACCTTGATAAAGGTTAGAGGAATTGCTAACTAGAATAACCAGTTTAGAGAGGAACATAAAAGACCTGATGGAACTGAAAAACACAGCATGGAAACTTCGTGAAGCATACACAAGTATCAACAGCTGAATCGACCAAGTGGAAGAAAGGATATCAGAGTTTGAAGACTACCTTACTGAAATAAGACATGCAGACAAGAATAGAGAAAAAAGAATGAAAAGGAGTGAACAAAGCCTCCAAAACTTCATAAAAAGACATAACGTATGATTGGTTGGAGTACCAGAAGGAGACAGGGAGAATGGAAACAAGCTGGAATACACACTTCAGGATATTATCCAGGAGAACTTCCCCAACCTAGCAAGACAGGACAACATTCAAATTCAGGAAATACAGGAAATACAGAGAATGCTATTAAGATATCCCATGAGAAGATCAACCCCAAGACACATAATCTTCAGATTCTCCAAGGTCAAAATGAAGGGAAAACTGTGAAGGGCCGCCAGAGAGACAGGCCAGGTCACTTACAAAGGGAAGTCAGACTGATAGCAGACCTCTCAGCAGAAACTCTACAAGCCAGAATAGATTGGGGGTCAATATTTAACATTCTTAAAGAAAAGAATTTTCAAACCCAGAATTTCATATCCTGCCAAACTAAGCTTCTTAAGTGAAGGAAAAATATAATCCTTTCCAGACAAGCAAATGCTGAGGGAGTTTGTTACTACCAGGGCTGCCCTGCAAGAGCTCCTGAAACACTAAATATGGAAGGGAAAAGCCAGTATCAGCACTGCAAAACCACACCAAAGTATAAAGACTGATGACATTATGAAGAAACCACCACAATAACTAGTATGCAAAATAACCAAATAGCATCATGATGACAGGATCAAATTCAAATATAACAATATTAACCTTAAATGTAAATGGACTAAATGCCCCAATTAAAAGACACAAACTGGAAAATTGGATAAGGAGTCAAGACCCATTGGGTGGCTATATTCAGGAGACCCATCTTATGTGCAAAGACACACACAGGCTCAAAATAAAGGGATGGAAAAAATTTTACGAAGCAAATAGAAAGCAAAAAAAAAGCAGGGGTTGCAATCCTAGTTTCTGGCAAAAAAAAAAAAAAAAACTTTAAACCAACAAAGATAAAAAAAAAGACAAAGGGCATTACATAATGGTAAAGGGAACAATTCAACAAGAAAAGCTAATTATTCTGAATACATATGCACCCAATACAGGAGCACCCAGATTCATAAAAATAGTTCTTAGAGACCTACAAGGAGACTTAGACTCCAACACAATAACAGTGGGAGACTTTAACACCACACTGTGAGTATTAGACAGATCAATGAGACAGAAAATTAAGAAGGACATTCAGGACTTGAACTCATCTCTGGATCAAGTGGACTTGTAGACATCTACAGAACTCTCTACCCCAAATCAACAGAATATACATTCTTCTCAGTGCCACATGGCACTTATTCTAAAATAGAACACATAATTGGAAGTAAAACACTCCTCAGCAAATGCGAAAGAACCAAAATCATAACAAACACTTTCTCATACCACAGTGTAATCAAATTAGAACTAGGATTAATAAACACACTGAAAATCGCTAAACTACATGGAAACTGAACAACCTGCCCCTGAATAACTACTGGGTACATAACGAAATGAAGGCAGAAATAAAGATGTTCTTTGAAACCAATGAGAACAAAGATACAACATACCAGAATCTCTGGGACACATTTAAAGCAATGTGTAGAGGGAAATTTATAGCACTAAATGCCCCCAAGAGAAAGCAGGAAAGATCTAAAATTGACAC
>NW_016813672.1:1021995-1030952 GCF_001698545.2 Rhinopithecus bieti
CTGACAAAAACAAGAAATGGGGAAAGGATTCCCTATTTAATAAATGGTGCTGGGAAAACTGGCTAGTCATATGTAGAAAGCTGAAACTGGATCCTTTCCTTACACCCTATACAAAAATTAATTCAAGATGGATTAAAGATTTAAATGTTAGACCTAAAACCATAAAAACCCTAGAAGAAAACCTAGGCAATACCATTCAGAACATAGGCATGGGCAAGGACTTCATGTCTAAAACACCAAAAGCAATGGCAACAAAAGCCAAAATTGACAAATGGGATATAATTAAACTAAAGAGCTTCTGCACAGCAAAATAAATTACCATCAGAGTGAACAGGCAACCTAGAGAATGGGAGAAAACTTTTACAATCTACCCATCTGACAAGGGGCTAATATCCAGAATCTACAAAGAACTTAAACAAATTTACAAGAAAAAAATCAAACAACCCCATCAAAAAGTGGGCTAAGGATATGAACAGACACTGCTCAAAAGAAGACATTTATGCAGCCAACAGAGACATGTAAAAATGCTCATTGTCACTGGCCATCAGAGAAATGCAAATCAAAACCACAATGAGATACCATCTCATACCAGTTAGAATGGTGATTATTACAAAGTCAGGAAATAACAGGTGCTAGAGACGATGTGGAGAAGTAGGAACACTTTTACACTGTTGGTAAGACTGTAAACTAGTTCAACCATTGTGGAAGACAGTGTGGCGATTCCTCAAGGATCTAAAACTACAAATACCATTTGACCCAGTCATCCCATTACTGGGTATATACCCAAAGGATTATAAATCATGCCACTAAAAAGACACATGCACACGTATGTTTATTGCGGCACTATTCACAATAGCAAAGACTTGGAACCAACCCAAATGTCCATCAGTGATAGACTGGATTAAGAAAATGTGGCACATATATACCATGGAATACTATGTAGCTATAAAAAAGGATGAATTCATGTCCTTTGTAGGGACATGGATGAAGCTGTAAACCATCATTCTGAGCAAACTATCGCAAGGACAGAAAACCAAACACCGCATGTTCTCGTTCATAGGTGGGAAGTGAACAATGAGAATACTTGGACGCAGGATGGGGATCATCACACACCGGGGCCTGTTATGGAGTGCGGGAGGGAGGAGGGACAGCATTAGGAGATATACCTAATGTAAATGATAGCTAATGGGTGCAGCACACTAACATGGCACATGTATACATATGTAAGAAACCTGCACGTTATGCACATGTACCCTAGAACTTAAAGTGTAATAATAATAATAAAAAAGAGCTTCTGCACAGCAAAAGAAACTATCATCAGAGTGAACAGGCCATCTACAGAATGGAAGAGAATTTTTGCAATCTACCCATCTGACAAAGGTCTAATATCCAGAATTTACAAGGAACTTAAACAAATTTACAAGAGAAAAACAAACAACCCCATCAAAAATTGGGCAAAGGACATGAACAGACACATGTCCGAAGAAGACATTTACACGGCTAATAAACATATGAAAAAACCCTCAAGATCACTGATTATTAGAGAAATGCAAATCAAACCCACAATGAGATACCACCATCTCACACCAGTCAGAATGGTGATTTTTAAAAAGTCTGGAAACAATAGATGCTGGCAAGGCTGTGGAGAAATAGGAATGCTTTTACACTGTTGGTGGGAATTTAAATTATTTTAACCATTGTGGAAGAGAGTATGATGATTCTTGAAGGATCTAGAACCAGAAATACCATGACCCAGCAATCCCATTACTGGGTATACACCCAAAGGAATATAAATCATTTTACTATAAAGACACATGCATACGTATGTTTATTGCAGCACTATTTACAATAGCAAAGACATGGAATCAACCCAAATGCCCATCAAAGATAGACTGGATAAAGAAAATGTGGTACATATCTACCACGGAATACTATGCAGCCATGAAAAGGAATGAGATTATGTCCTTTGCAGGGACATTGATGAAGCTGGAAGCCATCATCCTCAGCAAACTAACACAGGAACAGAAAACAAAACCCCGCATGTTCTCACTCATAAGTGGGAGTTGAACACTGAGGACACATGGACACAGAGAGGGGAACAATACACACCAGGGCCTGTTGGGGGGTTGGGGGTGAGGGGAGGGAACTTAGAGGATGGGTCAACAGGTGCAGCAAACCATCATGGCACATGTATACCTATGTAACAAACCTGCTTATTCTGCAAATGTATCCCATTTTTTAAAGAAGAATTTTTTTTCAAAAGAATTAAAACCAAAAGAAAATAATTTGGCTTTATACAACAAAAGCTTTAAAACAATTCTCACCCTTAATTAAATAATTCCCCTTTCAGCAATCAATCCTAAGAAATTAAAGGTGCTGCCAAAATGACTTATGATAAATCTCATTATATACATACATATAAAGTTTTATATATATGTATATAGCAAAACATTAAAAACTATGTACATATCCAAAAGAAGGGAGGATATATAGCAAAACATTGAAAGCAATATACATATCTAAAAGAAGGGAAGATTAAGGAGATTTTGGTTTACACCAGTGGTCTCAAGTTTGACTTCAGTATAATAACTGCCTATTGCAAATACTGATGCTCAGACCTAACCCCACTGTATCAGGTTTTTCTAGATTGGGGTACCATATGTTACAAAGCTTCTGGGGTGATTGTATTGATAAGTAGGAATGATCCATATGATTGATGTTTGATAACCATTAAAAAAATTTCAATGTCAAGAGGAAGTGCTTATAGTATAATGTTAAGTGGAAAAAGAAACAAGTTTGTATTCATTTTGATCTTAGTCTGAGAATAAACTATACATTTATATATAAGTATATGTATATATAATGTTGATTGTGGAAAAGAATATGAAAGAAGATACAACAAATCACAATCTCTGGGTGTAAGATTATGATGAACTTAAATTGCATTTGTTCTTTATGCCTCCCCACACACCCACAATTTTCTGGGGAGTGGGAAGTGATACTGTATTAATTAGTAAAAAACAAACAAAGCTTTCAGTTATTTTGTAATGTAATACCTAATGGAATTGTTTTATTCAAGCCAAAAAAAAAAAAAATACTCTATTTTGGATTAAATAAAATTTGAGGTATAAATTAGGTGTTTTCTTAAAGTTCTTAGAAAAACATTTATTGTTCCTGATTATGTGGTTTGCTTTGGTTCAGTTGGTTTTGTCCCTCTAGTCACAGGCTGGAGGACATGTGATGTATTTGACTTCTATAAGGGCTCTACTTTGTTTGATGGGAACAGGTCAGGCAGAGAAGTATGAGTAATGCATCAATTAGCAGACATACCCCATCGAATAGGAGCTACAGGCAGACATACCCCATCGAATAGGAGCTACAGGAGGTTAATAGAACTCTTAGGGACCTAGGGAGAAGACTTGCTGTTTCACACATATTTATATAGACAAGGTGAGTCTTTTCCCTTAGGCTGAATTAAATGAATGTGACTGAATAGGCTTGAGTCCTGCTTAGTGGGCTATTTACAAAAAAAGAAAAAGCTTATATCTCTGTTTTCAGAAAAAGAGATTTATGGCTAGCAACTATGTTCTTTCTCTAACAAGTATTAGAGACCCTAAGAAAAAATCTTTTTGTGGATTTATTTGTAGGACTTAAAAAAATACGATTTATTTTTATATTCTATCATGTTACATATTTATTTTATACCTTTCTTGAAATCAGACTAAAATTCCAGATTGGAAAACTCATTTGATTTAAGCTTCGTGAGCAGCAAGTGTGTGTGTGTGTGTGTGTGTGTGGTGTGTGTATGTATGTGTGTGTGTGTGTGTATGTATATACATATATAGGTGCTATAGTTTTCCCAGAACCATGCTAATAAGAAAATAGTAATTTCATGAAATATGAATAACCAACTCTACATAGACTATTCATTCTGTTATTAAATGATAGCTGCATTGTCAGTATTTTCACAAAAATTCTATGCATATTCTGTATAACAAGATGAAATAGGTAGAGAGAAGCAAATATCACATAGGATTTACTTTTGAAGTTGAATTAATGATGTCCTCCAAATAAAGGTGAATGGAGCAAGTTTGCAAAAAAGCTGAGAATTTACAACAAACCCCATAACTCTGTGTAAAGTCAATTAATGACCTACTGAGAACAAATGACTATTTTATTAATCAAGAAAACACAAAAAGTAAATAAGAATCAATAGGCTGTCAAATGATGAAGAGTTAAGAACTAAATATGTCTAATTTTAAGGAAAGGCTTTTGCAGTCACAATTCTACCCTTTATCAACTATTTAGGCCTCGAAGAGTAGCCAGTTTTCAGCATTATCAATGCTCCACTAAGTTTTCAATTTAACTTGTAGCTGTGCTATTACTTTTCTTCCCAAATTATTCCTTCCAGTAGATAAGCATAAGGCTCTTTTTGCTTCATTGGATTTGTGCACTCATTTCCAAAGGCAGAATTTGGGCTAGATTGCTCTACGTATATATGCAAAAGTTTTAGAAAAGATTGAGTTTTACTCCAGTTTGCCTATGCAATGACAAGTAAGATTTGCATTAAATGGTACTATTGATCGGGAATTTAATATTAAAATAAGGAGAGAAAAAATTTTGTAAGTGGAAAGACAATTCAGACCCAGCATGATTTGCAATGAGCACTTGAAAACTACTTTGATAAGGAAGGATTTAGTGTCTTTGCTTTGAGTTTTGGATGACATATATATAATTAAGTTAGTGTGGAAACCTTTGTATTTCATATTCCAAGTTGAGTCAAGGAGAGGTGAACATGTTAAACAGATACTTGTCTGGCTTCCAGCAATTGTCTATAAATTGCATGTTCATTGGAATTTGCATGATTAATTTCTAGTTGAGACATGGGTCTGAGGAATGTGATTCTTTGAAGGAGCTTTGTGATTTTTGTGAGGATGTCTCCCAGTAACTCAGACAGAGCATTAGCTAGGGATTGTGATCAATGAAAATTTTAATTATATTTTTAGTGTTGAGTATTTTTTAGGTAATATTTACAAATATTTCACAAAGCTTAGCTTCTTGATTTTGTCAATTTTAGGTCACAGAGTAGAATTTTCTTACTTACTTTGGGTCATGGATCTCTTTTGGAATTCCATGAAACTACAAATACTTTTCTCAGGAAGAGATGCACAAACTTACAAAACCCCAGACTGATATATAATTTCAGGGGTTCACAGACCTTGGAAGGGCAACTTGAACACAGATTAAAAAGATATCTATTCTAAATTCGAATAACATTTATTTTAAAAATAGTTAGTGATGACTTCCAAGTCTGTCTATTAAAGGTAAGAGAAATAAAAACATTTCTATGACACCCGGTGGCTCAGAATTTTAATAGAGCAGAGGTTTTAAGACTGATTTATAGAGAAGGGATTTCCAAGGTACTAGCCTCAATCTATGATCGTTGTACAACTACATCATATGCAGAACATTTTCATTTTTTATTATTTTTATGTTTTGAGACAGGGTCTCACTCTGTTGCCCAGGCTGGAGTGAAGTGGCATGATTATGGCTCACTGCAGCCTTGACCTCCCCAGGCTCAGGTGATCCTCCCACCTCAGCCTCCTAAGTAGCTAAGATTGACTGCAAGTGCACACCACCATACCCAGCTAGCTTTTGTATGTTTTGTAGAAATGTGGTTTTGCCATGTTGCCCATGCTGGTCTTGAACTCCTGGGCTGAAGCAATCCACTTGCCTGGGATTACAGGCATGAGCCGCCACACCCACTCCCATTTTTAAATACTGAATGTGAAACCAAAAAAATTTTTAAAAAACTGGAAAGATGCTTTTAGTTATATAATATTGAGAAAATATCAACTATTCATATTTCATACCACAAATTTTATTTATTTGTGGTGGCCTCAGGGTACTGTTTGAGACTATACTCAGTAAAGTCCCTGCCTCAGGCCACTCCCTTGTTATTATCACTGTGCTCAAATTATACATATGAGAGTTTTGTTTCAAATGAGACCAGGGCTAGCTAATGAAGTGCTTCAAGTTATCTCTGAATAGCATTCATTTTTCAAGTTGTGGTTATTATTATTCTAAAGTAAATTTACTTTAAGTAAAATACAATTTTAAAATGTAGGAACTGGTCTCTGCTACATAAACAGCATGTGAACTGTTCAACAGTACTGTGTCTTTCATGCAGTTGCCCTGCCTGGACTGTGATTTGCTGTGTGGACTCCCCCACTGTCTCCGACTCTTGATTTCTTCATCTCCTTATGTGATTTCCAGAATTCCATTCCATGGTCCACAGATCATCTTTACTTTTCCCATCCTTTGCTGACTACTAAAAAACTTCATCAACTGCTTTAAAGACTTAGAATCCCGGAATTTTTGAATCAAAACATAGGTAAGAGGTTATGCCCAACCTTCTCATTAGGTCCCAGGATGCAGACCCTGGGGCCTAATGAGAATTAGGTGACTTGTCCATCAAAGCCCAGCTGGGGTGCAGGTCTTCTGCCTTCTGGTCCAGTGCTCTTCCTACAGTACCAGGATACCTTTTATTTCCTATCATGACTCTTCCCTGTGTAGCTAAACTATATTCATCCTTCTATGGCTCTCTGTGGGAAATTTTCTTTTTCCTGAGAAGTTTGTCAGGCTTGGTAGGGTCTATGCCTGATTAAGTTTTGGAAGCCATTGTAAGATGGCAATTTCAATCCTCTCAGGCTAAATACTCCTTGAGCTGAGAAAAAACTTGAAAGGCAGGTGGTCTTGTCAACTGAACAGATACATCCTAAATACCCAAGAAGGAAGGGTAGCAGATAATTTTCTTTGAAAAGCATTACCAGTAATCTATATGAAATGACTTGATTTAACTAGATGGTAGGATTTTCTTCCAAAGATAAAATGTCTTTTTTTTCACACATACAAAGTTCTTATTGATTTAAGTTCTAATCTTTTGAGATATGTAATCTTGGGTCCCAAGAACAGTACCATATAGAAGCTTCAGTATCATAGCTTAGGAGATTCTACACAGAAGAAATAGAACTATAAAAATGAATGCCAAAATAACAAGGCCCAGCCACAAAAACTCAGTCTCATCTTTGAATTTTCATTTCCCTTCCTTTCCTCTAGCCAATTATCCATTAAGAACTGTTTCTATGACAAGTGACTCTCATATTTATATTTTCATTTGTATTCAACTGGCATCACTTTAGTTGAAGGCTTTATCACCCAAGACCAGATCCACTGGCTTTCTCAATCCATCCTCTGCTACCCAGAGTCAGAATAACTTTGCTTCTCTGCTTCTTTAGAACGCCTTATCAAAAATCTTCAGGAATTCATGATTGCCTCCAAGATACTATTCTAACTTTTCTGACATTCAAGATTTCTCAACAATTTAGCTTACATACACTTTTAAATGATAACTGTATTATATTTTATTTAGCCAGACACTGTGTGAAGTTCTTATTATTGTCATTGAATCTTTACGACCATCCCATATGGTAGGATTACATCTCCATTTTACAGATGAGGATAGTGAGGCCTAAAGTTGATTGGCTAGTAAGTGGCAAAAGTGAAACAGGAAGCTGGGTTTGTCTAACACAGAAGTCAAGTCTCTTAATCAAACTAATCCTCCAAGTCGATTCTCTCTGCCTTCAGCTAAGTTAGTTTTCTTATTGTCCTAACTATATTTTATTCAAAATTGACTCCAAACTTGGAACATTCACCAGGAATTCCTTTTTCTCCTTCTCTTAGTCTTTCTGAATTTCTTAACATTTTCCAGTAATCACTCACTGACTTACGTATTCATTTGCTAATAGTTATAAACTAATACATCTGAGTCTTCTTTATGAGGTGTTTCCCAGATACTGCAGATGCTGTTTATCTCTTTCTTCTTTAAATGATAAGATCTAGTATTTGAGTACTCACATTTGCTTTGAGTCACACATTAGTTTACAACATGATCTATGTAAATATTTTCTTTCTCTTGGAGGGTAACAACTGTGTCTTAGGGTACTTTATACTATTTTCAGTCCTAATACAGGGCAATAATTATAGTTGTTATGCAATAACTACAGAAGAAGTGATATAACCTCATGTGCTATTTTGCAAGCAACCCATTAAAATAAAAGAATAGTGTTCTGGGCAATGAAAGGGAATCCTTCAACTATGGCAACTAATGAATTTTGGGAAGTCCTGATATGAAGTGTGTTTTAAAACAAAACACTTCAAAACTGTCTATTAAATGTTGGCAAGTAGACATAAAAATATTGACACTAGCTATCTTTATGAATAATGGCTGACAATTTGTTCCACTGTATAAACAAAATAATCTTAGAAGATATTTCAGTGAGATTATAGATAGCTAAAATAAACTGGTCGCCAATTCACTTTATGCAGCCAGACAAGGAAGGAACACTAAATGATAAAATCAAATGCAACTTTGTTGTTAATATCAAGGGAAATGCGATACTCCTAACTAAACTTCAAGATAAAACTTGTCCATAATGGATTTTTATAAAGCAATTCTATTCAAGTTTAGCCAAGAAAGCACATCACTTTTAGAAAACTATTCTGTTGGCTGGGCACGGTGGCTCACGCTTGTAATCCCAGCAATTAGGGAGGCCAAGGTGGGCAGGTCACGAGGTCAAGAGATCGAGACCATCCTGGCCAATATGGGGAAATCCTGTCTCTACTAAAAATACAAAAAATTAGCTCGGCATGGTGGCAGACACCTGTAGTCCCAGCTATTCAGGGGGCTGAGGCAGGAGAATCACTTGCACCTGGGAGGCGGAGGTTGCAGTGAGCCAAGATCACGTCACTGCACTCCTGCCTGGCGACAAAGCAAGACTCCATCTCCAAAAAAAAAAAAAAAAAAAAAAAAAAAAAAGAAAGGAAGAAAATTATTCTGTTACTAAATTCACTTCTTAGAATAACATGATTTATCTTTATTTTAAAATTAAAATTAC
>NW_016813672.1:1031171-1068105 GCF_001698545.2 Rhinopithecus bieti
AAAAAAAAAAAAAAAAAAAGAAAGGAAGAAAATTATTCTGTTACTAAATTCACTTCTTAGAATAACATGATTTATCTTTATTTTAAAAATTAAAAATTACATTTATTACCAACAGATATTAAGTGTCAACTCTGGTTTAAGATTTATTTCACTGCATATTTTAATATGTATTTAACTCACTAAATGAATCTATTTAAACTTCACATACAAAGACTATAAATTTTCCATTAAATTCTTGAGAGTGAAAATTTAAAATAAAAGTTCCCACTTTCTTCTTTCATTTAAGATTTCAGGTTCCTTAGCAGGAGGCCAGCATTTGGATATGGCTCTTATCACTTAAAATCTTATCACTTAAAATGTGTTTTAAGTGATCTTGCTTCACCTATCAGAGCTTTTGGCCTGGATTTTGTTTAGGCTGGAGAGCAACACAAATTAGAGAAGAAACTTTAGTAAAAACAGTGCTGCTTATAGAAATAGGGATTACAAACTAAGAGTACTTCTTACAGAAACAGAGATTACAAGCTAATGAAAGGAAGCTGAACTTTTTATTCAAAGTTCAGATACATGGGGACTCACATCTATGAGAATATGTAGCTTTTCTGTTACTCTCTGAAAATAGTTGAAGCTTAAGGATTCTAAATCCATGAGTCTTTAAATATTTTAAGTTTATGAGATTCTAAGTGAAGATACAAAGCAGCTTATTTTGAAAGCAACAGGGCTCATAGTCATATTTAAAAATAGAAATATATTCTAATGCCCGTTTTTTAAACAACTCAAATTTCAAAATGTGACAAAAAGTTTGAATTCTTAAAATAGTCTCACCTACATTGCTTCTATTGGTGTTAATACTACAACGTATTACACATATTACATGGTCGTTCAGTTATTTGCTACTTGTCAGAAGTTGGGTATCTTAAGCTATTAGTTTGGACACTTTCATGAACTATTTTAAATATACTTAATAAATTGAGTGAAAGTACTATAAATCAATGCTTTTCACTTTACCAAGCAACAAAATAGAAAAATGGTGCTTTCATTTCAATGTTCTGCTATCCAAAAGAGCTAAGTCACTGTAGAACTACTACCAATTGTTTCCCTGAGTGAGATTTCTATGAAGTATTTTATAAGAATTCAAAGTACAACAAATCTTCCTGATATAACAAATGTCCATGTAAACATCAAATTCTAACATATAAAGAATTCGCTGACAATGTTGTGACAATTTCCTTCTTTTGTGTGACTGCTTCAGTGGAGAGTCCGTGTGTCTGCATCTTAAAATTCAGGATGAATAAATTAAGAATAAATATGTG
Source organism: Rhinopithecus bieti (assembly GCF_001698545.2). Classification (NCBI taxonomy): domain Eukaryota; kingdom Metazoa; phylum Chordata; class Mammalia; order Primates; family Cercopithecidae; genus Rhinopithecus; species Rhinopithecus bieti. The sequence continues at coordinate 1,032,482 of NW_016813672.1, forward strand.
ATTCAACTATATCCTGTACTTTTCATTAAAGAAGTCAGTGAGTGAGAAAGTCAAAATTAGGTTTTATCAGACAATCAGTCAACAAAATATGCCATGTTCTAAAAGTTTAATGCATAAGTTTCTGGATTTGATAACCATTATAATATACTTATCTACATAAATAGATATTATGTTTTGATGTTAACATGAATTTCTTATTTTGTATGTGTCTTTTCATGTAAGTTCCTAATCACATGGCCACTATTGTTCCTGCTCAGAAAACAGTAGCCTCTAACAAAAACATATCCTTTGGATAGGATTTTCTTTCATTACATGCTCTAACAATCCAACTTTAAGGCTATGCAAGGCTTCTAAGCACATTTGTAGCAAAATGGTAGACCTGTATTACTGAAAGATGATGACTCTTTATTTTTTGCAACAAACTGCCTGAATTCTCAGTTTTTTGGTACTTTTTTTTTCTCCTTTCCTAAAATTTTCTTCTTCTTGAGTCCCAAGTGTCTCTGTTACCTGATCTTAAAACTTGCCTAAAATCTACTTGAATCACACAAGATCTAGTTTCTTTGGCGGAAAATGATAACAAATAATTATTGCTGAATAGGATCTAGAAGCTGGTGCCTTTCATAATCCATATGGTCTATTTTTCTTTTTCTAGCTCAACTTCTAGATGTTTTTATTTATTTTTTAATTTAACTTTTATTTTATTTTTTTTGAGACAGGGTCTGGCTGTGTCACCCAGGCTGGAGTGCAGTGGCATGATCACGACTCACTGAAACCTCTACCTCCTAGGCTCAAGCAATCCTCCCTCCTGGGTAGCTAGGACAACAGGCATGCACCATCAAGCCCAGCTAATATTTTTCTATTTTTTTTGTAGAGACGGGGTTTTGCCATGTTGCCTAGGCTGGTCTCAGGGCTAAAGAAATCCACCTGCCTTGGCCTCTCAAAGTGCTGGGATTACAGGTGTGAGCCACTGTACCACCCCTTTAAATTCTCTCACTTGTTTCTCCTCTTGGTTTTGCTCTATGGAAAGACCAATTTGAAAGAGAATACCGAAGTTAGGAAATATTAATGATTTCTATGGACAGCAACACAAAAAGTGAGAGGTTATAGTGAAAACCATTAAAATAAATATACAAGAGGTCTGGGAAGAGGGTGTATAAGCATGGAGAGAGGCTGCTCAACAAAATATTTCCTCCCTTTACTCCTATTTTTCTAACCACAGTTTTCCTATGGCACCTTAAAAATCTCATTAAGTTTGTATAGCTTCAACCCAAAAGTCCAGACTGATCATATTTCCAAATATATATCATTAAAATCATATTAGTGATTAATTTTATTAATTTTGTCTTAATAATGATATATTTCTGTACAAAATGCTTTGGATTTTAGTTTTGATATTTTTGTGACCACTATGGTTTGACTGATAGTAACTACATATATTCTCCAAATAGAGAAATTAACAGCTGATAAAAATTTTCTAAGGCCTATGCAAGTATCTAAGCCTTAATGGAAGACTGGTACTAATATTTAATGATGACAGAAAACATAAATGCATTAGCATATGACTGATATGACTTTTGTGAAAGTTTCTATTTTTTCCTGCTATACCATTTGCAAGTGAATGTTCAAATGACTATTATGCACAAGTGGCAAGCTGGTTTCCTTATGCTGGTGGGTTAAAAAATATAAATGTATAAAGAAAAAGGGATTAAAAAACAGGTGGGGGAGGGGTTTCCTTCAAATGGATGGAAGCCATTCTTTTGAAAGAAAACTCCCCTCTTACCTTAGTCCTGGAGCTGGTTAGTTCTCCTCTGTCCTCCTCCTAGGGGAGAAATACCCAAAGTTAAACAAAAATAGAACATGGTCTTGTATTAAAGTCAAGTTCAGTTCTGGTCAACCCTTTCCTCAGGTCTCACAAGACACTATCAAATGTCTGATATACTGGGGCTTTCACTGAATTGAATTTAAAACCCATTTTAAGAATTAAGCCAAAGGGGAACGAACATTATCTGTGTAAGAGGAAAAAAATATTGTCTGCCCTTCAGTCTGTCTTGCCAGAGAGCTCTAATACCTTGAAATTGGCTTAGAGTAGAAGTTCACAGAAGGGCATTGCTTGGGTAATTTTTGTCAGCTGGAGTGAATAATGGAGGGTGCATCATGGTGAGCACCTGGAGTTTCTTAGGAAGAAGGGGTATGCTGGGGTGTTCTCAGCTCATCTCCCTGACCTTCTTTTGTTTTTTGAGAGTAAAATGATAGTGCTACAAGCAGCACCATGATTGAAGCAATACTAAATCTGATATGAACAATAATTATTGTGAAAATAAAAAAAGAATTAAATGGTCATTAGATGGGAGAGCTGGAAAAACATCTGGGAAATGGATATTATCCGACACTATGTGCTTGTATTTTTTCACAGTGGGAAATGGCAGGATGAATAAAGATGGGATTTTTTTTTTTTTTCTTAATTTGTCTCTAAGTAGGATTCCGTGACTTTGGAGAGAAACAAGGCAACATAGTGAGAGGCTCATGGACTTGGGACCTAGATAGTAATGGGCTCCAGTTCTACTTCTGTCACTCATCAGCTATTTAACCTGAGTTGCAGCAGCAGCATCTGTCCAGATGAAGATAAAAGCAACAACTACACAACTACAAGGAGTTAGGGGGATCAAGTTCCAGTATACATGGGTGTGGTACATAGTCGTTATTAAATTTTTTTTCCTTTTTATTGTTTTCATTTATGTAGTCTCTGATATAGTGTTTTCTTATTTGAATTACTTTATCTCTGTTGAGGCTACTGTCTAATTAACAGAGCTTAGAATCAGGTCCTAGTTACCCTTTGGCATAATTTCAGAGATGGTGGGTGATTGGCTCCCATAAAAAACAAATACCAGACAATTGATTGGATTCTGTGAGACATGAAGGAGAGTGGAGACCAAGAATGAGCCTGAACCCATACAAGATCATGTGCTATTGTTATTTAACTTTGGGTAACTTATTAAAATTCTTCATCAAGTAAAATGACATCAGGTGAGATAATGGATGTACTTTGGAACCGCAGTTTGTCAAAGTATATTCCAGAGACATAAAAATGAGGGATGTTGTAATCATTATTCTAACAGCCATTATGAAAATGTGCAGGGAAAAAACACTTTATGGCAGATTCTATGTTGTACAATGATATCTTGTCTCCATCTACTACTATTACCATTTATTTAGTGTTAGATTTATCCTGTGAACTTTAATCGTCTTAAAGTTTCATGATATAAATATGGCATGATGTAATTCCTCTAACTATAATATATGTGGGTTCCTTTGTGTTCTTCCTTGGTAATCTAACTTCATTCATTGTTTTAATAAATATTCTGAAACGGCTATTTTGACAAACCAGCCCNTGACATCAGGTGAGATAATGGATGTACTTTGGAACCGCAGTTTGTCAAAGTATATTCCAGAGACATAAAAATGAGGGATGTTGTAATCATTATTCTAACAGCCATTATGAAAATGTGCAGGGAAAAAACACTTTATGGCAGATTCTATGTTGTACAATGATATCTTGTCTCCATCTACTACTATTACCATTTATTTAGTGTTAGATTTATCCTGTGAACTTTAATCGTCTTAAAGTTTCATGATATAAATATGGCATGATGTAATTCCTCTAACTATAATATATGTGGGTTCCTTTGTGTTCTTCCTTGGTAATCTAACTTCATTCATTGTTTTTAATAAATATTCTGAAACGGCTATTTTGACAAACCAGCCCTTTTATCTATGAAACACTATAAATTCCTATATATATATATATATATAGAGAGAGAGAGAGAGAGAGAGAGAGAGGAATTTCCTGTTTTCTGAAACAAATACCTGCAGAGATGGTAAAGCTGTGCTTAAAATGGGGGGAAAAAGTAAATTGTATTGTATGAAACACCTATTTCATCCATGGTAGTCACTTATGTGACAGAGTTTTGAAGACGATATCTTTATATCTAGAAATGATCTGGGAATCTATGAATAAGAAAAACTATAGGTATACTGCCTGGATTGGGTAAAATTACAGTGGCTGTGAAGTCTTCATGCTTCAGGACATAAAGTGATTGCTATTTGTGATGAGGAGAAAAATGAAAAAAAATTAGGTAGTGCTGAAGTTGTTAGGGTTATTATGATGCCCTTAGTAATCACCTTCTCAGTTATTTCATATTGAAACACCAGGCTACCACATTATGTGGATCAATTTTTAAAATCATATCTAGATATGGAAATAGAAGTTTTGTTCTAAAAAAATCAAAACAAGTCCTTTTATAGGCCTGTGCTTCACTTTTGCTGTTTTATTCCCCCTTTTATATAATCCAATGAATTTTGTCAGATTTGTACCGTGCCAAACATTTGAAGTCAGCATACAATTTTCAATGTCTGTTTTAACAGGCATATAAGACCTGCATTTATTTCTAGCTATGTTGGTTCTTACAGAGGAGTGCTTTCCTTAAGTAGTTTTCCATTTCACAACGAAGACAGGCTGCAATAAAAGCAGCTATTTACTAAAGAAGTGACTTACTTAAATTCCAAAACAGCTGAACTTTTATAGAAGTTCTGAGAGTGAATTTTTTTCTCAGTCTTATTAAGTGTCTGCAACTTCAAAGAGGTATGAGAATTTTGTTGTTTTCCTTAAGAGGACCTAGGGTAATACTCAGAATTTCAGACTCTCAAAGTGGGAAGGAAATAGAGATGTCACATCATTGTTTCCTGTCCAAGAGATGTGAAAATCTCCTCTACTTTTACTTGAACAAGTCGGATGTCAGGGATCATAAGCCAATTTCCCCACATTTTTGGGAAGCAGTTTTAATTGTAAAATTTTTATGTTGACCTGAAAGGTACATAATTTTTTCAACTCAAGAGTTTATCTGGTTTTTAAAATAAGCTAAAATTTATGGAAGTTGAGCTCTGTGTGGATATTTTCACTATGCCTTGAATTTATGTGTTGCTAAAACTGCAGCATGAAAGCGTCACAAAAAACCGTTTAGTAAGTTTTCAGAGTGAATCTATGTTTATACTAAAATGTCCTTTTTTGTTCTTTTCTCCTAAGAGCAACGGAGATTGTCAGAAGATCTCATTTCTAGTCTTAGCTGTAGGACTGTGGGCAAGTCACGTAAGTCTATTATACAGTGCCTTCCTCTATAATAAAACGACATCATAAGAGGGTTTAACACAGCAAGTGAAAATATATGTGTATGTGGAAGTGGTTCAAAAACTATAATGCTGAACTGTACTATTATTGTTTCACTTAAATATGCTGCTTTGTAATTTTTGGTGTTTATATGAGCTAAATTTAAGCATAATCTTTTAAAAGTGGACAATTTGGAAAGAAAATTAAATGACATATTTAACTAATTCTATGGCTTATACAATATTATTACTGTATCACTTAGTAGAAAGCAACTCTTTTTTTTTTTTTTAGTCCTATGCCCTTTTTCCTCTGGGAGACAATGTGAAGTCAACTTTTCCTGGATCCTATACAATATGAAGTCAGCTTTTCCTGGATCCTATTCATTTCTATTTACCTCTGACTAGCTTCAAATATAAGCCAAAGGTTAGGGGACTGTCTTAGGACTCTCGATACATGGTTTCATTTTAAATTTACTCATACTTTTCAGAAAAAAAATTTACTTTTATGCTAAAGGCACTAGCAATGCAAAATAGCTATACTTGCTGATAATGCTTTTATGATTTCTTTTTGTGTGTGTGTGTGGTTCTAGCTGCAAATGTCTGAAAAGATGAGAATTTAGGGACTAGGACTCATGATGTCTTTTCTTAGTTACTAATAGGATTTTGGCCTGTTACTATTTCAAAAAGAAATATTCAGAAGCCGCATATCTATCAGGACCAAATACAAAACAATCACTCTTCTACAATAGCAGAGGCCCTGTTGGTAGCTTTTGCCAGTTTTTATATAGGCCTCTGTGTAGGGAAGCAACAATAGAAAGGGGGCGATATACTCTCATATTGCCTTTGAAAGTGGGAAGCTGTTTGTGTCACATTTGTTTGATTGACTGCAATTGAATTCTTATTCTGGCTAACTCCCAAATATTTAGCACTTAAAGAAAACTGATTGAATTTTAATATTTCTGTAAAATTTATCTGTGGGTCAACTTCTTCATTGAGTATCCCAGAATTAAAAAAAAAAATAAAGAAAGCTCAGTAAATCTAGTTTACTTCAACAGGATATAATATGACTTTGTGTGGTTGATGGTATTTAAAATGATAGTTTTCTCTAACACTTCAGTATTGTGTATGTTGAAAGGTGGAGTTAGATACTAGGGATGTTGTTGTGCCTTTAAATTTTCTTTGTTTTTGAATTGTGTGATGTTAAAGGTATGTATTAAAATGGCTTCGCAAACTTTTCAAAGTATATTTCATTCTGTGGACATCTGTTAACAAATATTTTAGATTTTCATAAATATGAAATTTGTCCATTTAAAAGAAACCACATTCAATCATAAAAGAGACTTTTGGATGCTAGGGAGGATAAACAATATTTTCACAATATTTCTAACTTCTGTGAATGTAAAAATTATTTACAAAATCTTCTCATAACTAACTTAATGCCTGTTTCTGAGAAGGCTCAGGACTAGGGTTAGATTTTTTGAAGACCTGAATGGCATTTTCAATTCAGATGTTGTCAGGTGGTGTATGATACTGTATATTTGTGTCAAATATCTCAGATGTATGTTATTTCATTTAGAAACAGAGTTAAATGATTATTTTGGAGAGGAACAAACATTAAAATAAATGAGCTACAGTTTTAATTTTAGTGAAATTAAAATGGAATATAATTCTAAACCAGAGTCATTGCTATTCTCCAGCTCATTCTAAATGACTGCCAAACTATTTTATCTTTTTTTTTTTATTAAATGAGAATCGTAAACTAGCCCCATAGTGATTGATGCTATCTTTAGAGACAAAAGGAAGCTAATGACACCTAAAGTTGTGGATGAGTGCTTTCCCATATGCTGTGCTGAAACAAAGGAGTACATTTTCAGTTTTGTAGAAAACCATTATTTACTGTGATGTACTAAGTAAATGTTTATCATTAGCATAAAACTGCATTAAAGCAGCATCATATAGAATTCTTCACTGAAAGGTAGATTATATATCCACAATAAAGTGAGCTATTTTTAGTATTGTATTATAGGCATTTTGGATTTTTATGGTAAACCTGATTACCATAACTCTCTCTAAAGTTCTGTGTTGTGTGCCTGCATGTGTTTGTCTAAAATATTCTCCACATGTCTACCTATTGCAAATATAAAGAGCCATTTCCTCCCTCTATTTTTTATTTTTATTTTTTTGAGATGGGGTCTTGCTCTGTTGCTCAGGCTGGAGTACAGTGGCGTGATCTTGTGTTGCCCAAGCTGGAGTGTAGTGGCGCGATCTCAGCTCACTGCAACCTCCACCTCCTGGATTCAAGTGATTTTCCTGCCTCAGCCTCCTGAGTAGCTGGGACTACAGGTGTGCCACCACACCTGGCTAATTTTTGTATTTTTTGTAGAGTCAGGGTTTCACCATGTTGCTCAAGCTGGTCTTGAACTCCTGACCTTAACTGATCCACCCTTCTCGGCCTCCCGAAGTGCTGGGATTACAAGGGTAAGCCACTGTACCTGGCCCCTTCCTCTATTCTTCAGTCCCTCCGTACTCTACCACCAGGCTCTCAGCTAACAGGGCCCTGGGATCATAAGGGGAGGAATCCACTGCAGTGTGATTATAATGCTTCCCTTCTTGGACTGTTCAGAGTTGTAAGAGTTAATGTAAGAGTTAAGGTCTCTCAGAAGAAGGTAACGGTTCCTCCCTCTGCTCAGCCTGTGCTGAGGCCACCTAGGGTGCCTTCTTCCTGGCACTCTTTCCTTTAGGAACATCAATCTAGAGAATAGAACCCAACACAAATGATGTGTGAACAACAACAACAATATAAATATGTCACTTGACTTCTGCTGCCGTTCTGAAGATAAATTGAGAACCACTCGTGAACTGAATGTAAGCCACTTTATAGAAGCCATGATCCTATAACCTGAGATCCTATAGTGGAGAGTAACTAATCTGACATATTTTCTTTAATAATTTAGTATAGACAGGGCTGAAGAGTGGCTTTGCTGCCATGGTCAGAATCTATTGTATGCACAGCAGAAACAAAACAATCTCTTTCTTGATGAATTTAAATATGGGTCCAGAGAATGCTTAGAGTGAGGAAATCAAGGCCAATTCAATAGAAAGGGAATAGCACGGAAGCTTCATGCATTCATATCTACTTTGGTTACTTCTAAGGGTGAGCAAGCGTTCCGCTTCACACGCTAACCCTATGCATACATTAATGCTTTACCTTTGATCTGAATATGCTATCATCTTTATATTCATAGGCTTTGTCTGTGAGACAATTGTGTGGGGCTCAAGAACAACAGATTGCAATTCTGGCTTTTAGAATTGTCGGAATTGAGAGCTAGCCTTCGCTTTCCCATTAAACTTCATAAGTAAACTGCCAAACATTTTGGTAGCAGGTTCATCTTGTCAAATTTGATCCCTTTTGAAGTGGTAGAAACTAAAATGGCCATAAATTACTCATTTTCTCAGGAAACTTACTAAAATACAACTTCTAAGTGTAGTGGTAAGGAGAGCAAAAGGCTAACCCTTGAATATAGAAACTTTTCAATTTGGTGTTGCCTACTCAGGCTGCTATAAAGTACCTCAAGAATGAACAACTTAAAACATACCTGATAAATTATCGGTTGGACCCCACTCAGGAGTCATTTGTTGAATTAACTGTCAAAAGATTGAGGGCAAATCATTTTAGCATTTTTTAAAAACTAATAGGAAGAATCACAAACATGTATAATGCCTTGTGAGTCTTAAAGAAATTTAGAAAAAAGGCAACCTTTGTTTCCTTCTTTATGAGGAGTTGTAATTTTAGTTATCTTTTAATTAAATAGGAAGGATTTAAATGAAAAAATTTAGAACTTAAAATGGCCCTGGTAAGTTTCATTTTTCCTAGTGTAGTGAACATCTGGAAAGAGAGGAATGAAGTATATAGATTCTACTGTGCAATGATTTTTCCCTGGGACACAAGTAGCATTGATACCTTCACCATGTGATGTCTTAGTTTGTAAATGCAAAATACTTGGTACACACAATAGCAGTATATTTAATAGCAAACTAGGTAGTTCTTTTAAGCATATTTCAGAAAAGATTTATGTGTGTTTGTGTGTGTGTATATGTTGAGAGATGCAAATGATTTTTGTTGTGTGTGTTTGTCTACTCCTTAGCCTGACAGACTGTATCTCAAAATATAATGGGATTAGAAAAAATAAGTTATCTATAGCATCTTTAAATATGGCACTAAAAATGAAGGGTATTCATAAGCAAATATATATCTCTTTTCATAATAGTTAAAATAAAAAAAATGTATTTGTGTACCAACCCACTGCAACTCATTTTCACAAGGCATGTTAAAAGTTTCTTCATTTGAGGCCAAATATACTCAGTACTCAGCTTTAGACTTCTGTACACTTAAGTTTTTCTAGTATCTACTTTAATACTAACAGTTGACTTGTTTCTAATACCAAAAAAAGACTAAAATAATATTCTCACATAACATATCCAGCAAACTCCTTTTTCCTAAACCTTCTAAGTACTTCATAAACCTTCTAAGTACTCCTGAACTAAAGTATATATCCCACAAATTTTATATGTGAAAGTTGCTCCTTAGGATACATTTTTCACACATGAATTTTCATACTAAGTTTAATACACCTGCCCTAGCAAATTCTCCAAAGTGGAAGAAACATAATTTGACCTACATAGAACTCTACTCATTCCAATGTAGATCTAGGCTAAGGCCAAGTGTCTTATGAGGCCAGTAGTTTTGTTCAATGCTGAAAGGAAAAGTCCAATGAGAGATGTGGTATTGTAATTCTCATGCTGAGTACTTCCTCCCCCTGCTGTGCTATTGCTGTGGGGCTCTGAGTTTCCTGTTGTAACCTAAGTGTGATGTGCTTGGTTTCAATGGATGGGTTCCGGTTGCCATGGGTTCCTGCAACTTGGCATTGCCAAGTACAACTGGGCCTCATTTTTTCCAGGTCTCACCCCTCCCCGATACAAGTTCTATTGGAACTGCTTTCCTTTAAAGCATCCCTTTTTTTTTTTCAGTGACAGAACATTTGTTTTACTTTAGACACAGTTCCACAAACATCTTTAGAGGAGGCAAAGTCTGAATGGGAATGACCACTGTTGAATAATAAAAGTATAGGTGACTAGAGTTTTTAACTTGGCTTCAAACATTAGGGTCAAGTATACAAATCGTTCTAAGGTCCAGAGGAAGTGTTCAGATATGACCCACCGCTTTGTTGTCTGGAGGTATTTACAGACACCAGACACTAGGAATATCTTTAAAAGGGATATTCTTATCTAACAGCTACTTAATAGTAAATCCATATCAACTGAATGATGGTTCACTCGAAAGAACCTTTAACAGGTTTATTTATTACAAAGTAAAATCAATAGTCTAGTAACCAGTTAGTATGGATACCGTGGCAAAGTTGATAGTATTTTGACAGTAATGTATGCAACTTTGTTGTGCCGTAAATACTATAGTATAGTAGATGTCTATACTATAATCAATTTGTATATTAAAATTGATAGTGTTGATAGTATTGAGAGTAGAGTCAAAATAAATGTACTTCCTCTTTCTTCTAAACTTTACATTCCATTGCAGTGCCATTGAAAGTGTATATTTTAAAACAACCTTTGGACATTTCTCAACCAGAGAAAGATTTTCACAATTGTTTTGGATTGCCAAGGGGACTGGGAAAGGGAGGAGAAAGAAAACCATGGCACTGATAGAAGTATAAATTGTACTGTGCATGTGAAAAAAAGATTCCAGATCAGTGTACCTGGCATTGTTCTGTCACTTGAGAATTGGAGAATCTATATCAAAATACAATAAACCAACAATTTCTGGCCATTGTTATTAGTAAGTGATAGATCAATGGTTTTAAACTTAATTGCTTTATGTCCAGCAAACACTAGTCTGAAATAAAGTCTTGGAACAGTAAAGAGCTCTGTAAATCATTCTCTACTGTAAAGACAGGTGCTAGTCATCAGTGCTGTGATATTTTTCAGTCCAGTTACAGATCTACTCTTTGCAATGATCCTTATTGCATTTGTTTTAAAGTCTGCATTAAAGACCCAGGTCCCAATTTTCAATTCTGATTATACATCAAACTCTCTCCTCTTTTCTGTGACATTTTTTTCTGAAGCACTTTAAACAGCAAGACCTGGAAATTTAAAACTCCCTAGACCAATGGAACATTACTAGTCATTTATCTGCATTCTCTGTTTAAATGTAAATAGGACAGATTACTGTTTTCTTTTGCTTAAAGTCTCACGTTGCCTAATGAATCTGAATAGCAGAGTTTGTGAGAAAGCCATTGTTAATGACAATGCAATACAAAAGTCTCACTACATCCAGAACTATTAACCTAAAGACCTGATTTTAAAAAGATAGATTGTATAGGAAAACAGACTTAAGTCTCTACGGAACTGAATAAGACAGAAAGGTTTCAAAGAATTTGATACAGGTATGTCCTCTTGACCTTGCTCTGATGAATACAATTATTTTGAATTTGCTTCTACAAACTAAATCATTTATACAGAAGATGACTATTAGTCCATCTCTGCATTAGTTTGTCTCATTTGAAACAGAAGAATCCTAGTCGGATAAGAATGAGAATTTAAGCCTGCTGAGTCTCCCGCTTAGATGGCTCAGGATGAGACAGAGAGGAGGTGGGGTGAGGTGCATGCTGGTCAGCCTTCAGTGCCCTTCCAGTGTTCTCAAAGGCAGGACAAAATTACTGTGGTTTTGGCATGCAGGAGCCAGCTTGCTCAGGAAATTGTGGCATATATAAAACAAAGTGCATAAACAAACTCTCCATCCAGGAAGCTTAATTTAACAATTGCCTCATTAACAAGGTCCAGGGAAGGACAGGAAAAGAGGGGGAAGCCAATGGGTGATTATTATACAGTTCTGGACAGATGAAGCCCTTCAGCTTTTCCCCAAACAATCCCTGTAGTGTGGATTTGACAAAGTGGCACATTTAAGAGGGAACTCTCTTGCCATTAATGGGAGTCAGGCGAACCCGTCACTGAAGGCCAAATTCAGTCCCTGAAGCTTGACTTTATCAGTAGACACAAGACAGAGGACAAGGCAGCTATATCCACAGAGAATTAATTAAGTGCAAGAGAGACAACCAGTGAATGTAATCAATAGTCTGCACACTGATCTACATATCAACCACCATTGCATTCTCCCCTCCTATTTTTAAAAAATTATTTACGCTAAGGTGCTCTCAAAACCATGCCTTCAACAGAGATTTCTTTACTACTTGGCCTCATTGAAATTACATATTCTTCATATTGCATCATACAAAACAAACCCTCAAAGATGAAACAACCTGATGCCAGTTTAAGTTTCTGAATGGTTGAAATTGTTTTTGGGTAGAATATATTACGGATAATTTATTTGTTTGGCTTTCTCCCTGCACATTTCTTCAGTTTCATATGGAATGTATGTTCCATACATGAAGCCTGACTTCAAAATTTCCAGTCCATAACCATATTTGTCTTTACTGGCTAGTTTTGTTTTATCTCTTTTAATATTGCACTTTTGTAACATACCATAAAACCCCTCACCTTGTAACATACCATAAAACCCCTCACTAATTATTACAGTGTTGCTTGCAAACACAATATATTGCTTTAACACAACCTTTTCCATTACTGATGTTTGTTTCTTATATCTCTCTCAACCCTTCCCAACCCAACACACATATCAAAGCACATTGCAGTTACCCTTTTGAAACCAATGAAAACAGTTATAATATTTATATTGCTTTCATTTGTACTAGGCAGCAGTGCAGGTCTCATTACCTTCACTTTTCAATGGCTTACCAGAGGCATCACTTTTTAAGATCAGGTTCTTGGTTAAGTCCTTTGGCAAAGATCCTGATTTCCTCTTGAATCTGTGCTTTGTATATATTTCTCCTAAGCAGCACTGAGACCAGAGTAATTTGTCGATCATCGCTTTTGATGGGATCCAGCCCCATTAATTCAACAGCAGCCTTTATTGCTTAAGGAAAAGAGGAAATTCTGCCTCCTGGACATAAACATGTGAATTTTCTATGTCCAGGACCAAAAGGATGAAAAGGGCAGATTTAACCAATATTTCCATAAGAATGAAAGTCTCACTTAATCCACACGTGTAATGGTTTGCTCATTTCAGGGGTCTATCTGTAAGCATTTTTGGAATGCCATTGGGTCTAATTTTACAGATCTTACTTACACCACACTCCCTTTAAAATAGGCAGGAGTGTGACTTGAGTAAGCACTATAAAACCAGAGCTCATTTTTTCCTCTATGATTGCTTTTATAAATAGATGTGATTTCAAACTTAGCATGAAAACAACCTCAAGATAATCTAAAATAGAAAGATGTCATAATAAATAAAATATTGAAATGGAAAAAAAAGTGGTTTGCTGGAAAGAGGTTAATTTCTTCTTACTCAGAGACTAGTGGCCAGGCATAATTAAAAAAAAAAAAAGATAAAATGTAGAATTACCACTGACATGATGATAGTGTAGATACTGGTGGCCAAAAAAATTTGATGAGATATAAAGAAGCATATGCTACCCATGCCTTAGGCCCACTGGAAGCAGCTAGTGTTCAACCAGTTTGGTTTTTATATGGCCTTCAAAGATATATGTGAACGAGGATTAATTATCCCAAAATTAAAAAAAATTACCTGATTGTTGACCAAAATATATGAAATGGAGAAAAAGAAAACAAACAAACAAACATACCATGTTCACACACAAAACAAAATAATTCTCTCAGGCACATCAGGGAAGGTGGAATACTATAACAACACATGTTATATTGTTATACTATTCCACCCACCTTAATGAGGAACCCTTGGGCGTTGCTACTCCATAGCCTTTGGAATCCAGATTTCCTCCCACTTTCATCGTGTCACATGGCTTTCGCTGCTCAATGTATTCATTCATAGTGGACTCCAGGAGAAAGGCAAATTTGCCCTTGGATTTGCGGACACGAGCTACTCCCTCAGCTGTAGTCCTAGTGAACACTGATGGCTCTGCTGATCGCATGTAGGTCCACATCTTTTCATACACTGCTATTTTTGATCTCTGGAGGAAATTAAAATAAAATTAAATACAGGAAAGAAGGGAACAACATGTTAATATTCACTGAACCAAGATAAGAATAAAGCGTTTTTGTATCTTTCCATTGCTCTCTAACTCCCATTTGCCATAGAGTAACATAATAGTAATATTACTCTTTTCAAATTGGAAAACTGCCTTTTAACACTGTTTAAGGAAATCATGGAAATGATAGACATTTAAAAGTCGTATCTGAAGAAGCCCAAACCTCTTGCCATAACAGTTACCACACTCAACTGCTTAAATAGTGATCTATTACTGTTTTTTTCAATGTAGACTGCGATGAAGAGACTTCATCGTTTAAAATCATATTTTATATCACATTCGTGGTAAACTTTAAAAAAGCTAAGATTTTACTTCAAGTTTGTAAAATTCCTTTTAATACTGTATTTTAGTTATAACAAACAAGGAGGGTTGTTGTTTTATTTTTTTTTTAAGTGTTTTTTTAGAGACAGGGTCTTGCTGTGTTGTCTAGACTGGAGTGCAGTGACATGATCATAGCTCACTGTAACCTACAACTCTTGGGCTCAAGCCTCCTGAGTAGCTGGGACTACAGGTGCATGCCACCATGTCCAGATGATTAAAAAAAATTTTTTAAAGATGGGGTCTCGTTATGTTGCCCAGGCTGGTCTCAAACTCTTGACCTCAAGCACTCCTACTGCCTCAGCCTCCTAAAGTGCTGAGATTACAGGTGTGAGCCACCATGTCTGACTGTTATTTTATTTTTTCTTTTTTCATGCCCCCAAATTTTAGTATACATGATTCTAGTAAGAAATATACAAAAATACAGTCCATATCAAGTCAGTAATTGAACACCAAAGAAAGAGGCAAAACCTGGTATAGCTTATAAATCAAATATCCCTAACACAAGAATCAAACTCTAGGTTGATTGAAACATTTTTAGACTGTTTATGAAAAAATTTTCAAATACAACATATATTGAACTTCAAAGAGAAGTGATTCCTATTTTCCAATTTTGCGTTTTAGGGAGTTGGTCATTCTAATCCCCTTGACTCCAGCCAAGAAACTTATTTATATTTGTAAATTACTTCTGTCTACTTGAGCTCTATCTATTAATACGTTACTCTCCACTACTTAATTTACCCAGGTCCTTTTTCTTGTTATCTACATTTGCATTAAATTTTTCATTCACACATACATTTTTAATGTGAGAATATATCTAAGTGAACTCAAATGTCTCCAAAAGATATGTTTAATAAGATAGAAAAGCCTTGGCCAGGTGCCATGGTTCAGACTGTAATCCCAGCATTTTGCGAGCTTGAGGCAGGTAGATCACCTGATCATAAAGTTCAATATATGAGATCAGGAGTTCAGGACCAGCCTGGCCAACATGGTGAAACCCTGTGTCTACTAAAAATACAAAAATTAGCTGGGCATGGCATCACATGCCTGTAGTCCCAGCTACTAACAGGGCTGAGGCACGAGAATTGCTCAGACCTGGGAGGCAGAGGTTGCAGTGAGCCTCCATCTGAAAAAAAAAAAAAAAAAAAAAGCCTGAATCTTGTCTGGTGCAACTGCATTTGTTTTCAATAACAAGGGGCTGCAATTTTGTATCTGAATCCAAAAAAAAAAAAGAAAAAATGAAGACCTCATTCAGACTTATGTCTTTGTGTGAGGCTCAATGCTGAGTAGTGTGTACATTTATTTACATTGAGCTTCCTTTGTTTACCAAAATATAGAATTCAACAAGAGGCAGTTCTTTACTAATCAACATATAACTTCAATACCTGGGCAAAGACAAATTATTCAGGCAGACAAAGAAAGAAATGAATAAAAGTGCGATTCAAATTTTTGATTTCATAAGTTCGGAAATAAGTAATCAATAAACCTAACTAATAAACCACACAATCACTGATTTGTATACTTGAACACCAAAGAAAAAGATATTTTATGGTAACTATATTCATTTTTTTTTTGAGTGGACAGATGGAGTCTCGCTCTGTCACCCAGACTGGAGTGCAGTGGCATGATCTTGGCTCACTGCAACCTCTGCCTCCCAGGTTCAAGCAATTCTCCTGTCTCAGTCTCCCAAGTACCTGTGATTACAGGCACCCACCACCACACCCAGCTAATTTTTGTATTTTTTAGTAGAGACAGGGTTTCACCATGTTGGCCAGGCTGGTCTCGAACTCCTGAGCTCAGGTAATCCACCGCCTCGGCCTTCCAAAGTGCTAGGATTACAGGCATGAGCCATCGCACCTGGCCGGTAACTTATGTTCAAATGTTGATAAATATCAAGGCGGGAAATTGACATCTTTTAGTATTTTTTGTAATGTTTTTATGCTATTAACACTTGAAAAAATATCTCATGATATAAAGATTGGTGTGTGTGTGTGTGTGTGTATTTAGGCAATGACAAATTACTTCTGGCAACAGAATCCTCATATTAGAAAACTGCAATGATTATATGTCCTTCCAGGACAGATGAGTACTCGGATTCCAAACCCTCAAGTATAGAATCCACTAGGAATGCCATGTTGCCATGCTTCATTCATCCCATCTCTAAAAATAGAGTTCTGTTCCAGAGAACAAACTCTTTCATTTTACAAGTTCTGAAAAATATTACCTCTCTGAATCACTTGATACAGATTGTCCCTCAATATCTATATTGATAAGTTTAATTTTAGAGAACTTCTGGTAAACCTCCTTTAAACACGTAACTACTTTTAAATATATTTAAATCTTGACTTGAGAGTTTCACCCAAAAAGGTATAGAGCTTCACATATGTTGTATACTTTACTATGTACACTACATTGAAAACAGAAGAAATAAAATCAGTGTGAATATTGCTTTAATTGAACTATTTTATGGAATTAAGAATATGAAAAACATGCTAATTACTTGGCAATTTTCCAGTTACAAATAAGTAGCTTATTAAAAGAATAGGACAGTTAAACAAAACTAACATAGCAAAATGAAAAACGTGTGTTTTTAGGATTTGGTATTTGTAGAGATCACTTAACTATAGAATGTAGCATAGTATTAAAGCAAATAAATCTTTTTAAAAAGAATACAGTACCTTTTGGTCATTGATATTTTTAATAGTCCATTTCTATATATTAATATGTGGAAAATTACTGCTGCATTTGTTTGAATACATTGAATTATGTATGCCTTAAATGCAAAATAAGTTGAACTGATCTCTTTAAAATCTGGAAGAAAGAGTAATCCACAGAGTAACTATGCTAAATATAAGAGGGTTTAGGTACAATAAAAATGAAAAAATATAGATAAAATGGAAAGATAAAAGTGGGTTTTTGAAAAAAGAAATTAGCCTGGTTTGTCACCACACTTATGTTTAGAAAATCTGATTCTGATAAGATCATATACATAGGACAAAGGGACGAGGGGGAATCGTGAGGCGTAGGACTGGAAGTAATATCCCTGTGCCTTATCTGTGACTGCAAGAGAGTTATTGCTAAGGAGTGAGGGCAAGCAAATATTTATAAATTTGATGAGACAGGCTAAAATGAAGAAAATTTCTGCAGATCCAGCAAGCTCAGTAGGTCTCTGTATCAAGTGTCACTGTATCAGGTACAATGATAAAGGAACATTTAAGTCCCTAAAAGCTTCAACTGTAGTGTATGCTTAAAGACTGGGGTGTGGGAAATGAAAAGATGGAAGTCATTATTTTTTGAAATTAGAATAGAAAATTAGGTCCGGGCCCGCGGTGGCTCAAGCATGTAATCCCAGCACTTGGGAGGCCGAGAAAACGGGCGGATCACGAGGTCAGGAGATTCGAGACCCATCCTGCTGGCTAACATGGTGAGAACCCCCGTCCTACTAAAAATACAAAAAAAAAATTAGCTCTGGCCGAGGTGGGCGGCCCCGGCCTGTAGTCCCAGCTACTGGGAAGGCTGAGCCAGGAAGAATGGGCGGGAACCCCGGGAGCGGCGAGCTTGCAGTGAGCTGAGATCGCCGGCCACCCCTGCACTCGCAGTAGCCGGGGGGAGGCGACACACGGGATGGCAAGACTCCATGCCTCAAAAAAAAAAAAACCAAAAAAAAGAAAAGAAACATTCAATATCCAGATCGATTTATTTCATCTTTATTGTGAAACTCAAAGCATGGGGAACTATCTGATCTAAAGCACTGCTTTATTGCTTAAAACAATTCTTGTAATTTAAAAAATGTGCTATCATTTTAATTGTCCCTAAATTAAGTATCCCACCATTTCTGCTTCTAATAGAAACTATGTACAAATGTCATGTATTATAGTTAATGTTTACATTGCTATCTATCTGGTGAATTATTTCCCCCTTCTAGTAGCTTACTTGGCAAGATTGATGTTCTAGTGAGAGCTCATCAATGCATTATTTGGTAATATTATAAATCCTGAGAGAGTAATGCACATCATTTATGCATTCACGATTTCACTGATGACTGAGACAGGCACAGGATAAAACTGCATTGAAATGAAAATCACTGTGTTTAAGTCAGATGTGTAGTAATGTGAAAGTACCAAAACAGCAAGGCTGGCATTAAGTGACAAGTACAGACTCTGTAAATGCCTCTATGTTTAGGCTTACCATGGCACACAAAACATGAAGCATATAAAGTCTCATAATGGGGCAAAACCAAGGCAACAGTTGAATTCAGATGTAGTTTTCCCCTGTGGCTTAATTCTTTTTTCAGTTGATTATAACTGCTACATTTTTCTGAAGCACTGAGTATAGGTCATTGCCTGAGGCAGCCTAGTGGAGCTGATAGATGTACCATTAATGTGTTCCTATGAGAAAATGATTTTGACAGGTACAAAAATACACTTCACGTTCTGGTTTCCTCAGCCCATCAGACAAATGGTTTATTTAAACCAGGTCAACATGTATGGGAGAGGAGGGAGGCAAACAGGGTAAGAAATGAATGAGATTTTTATCAAAGAACCCAAATTTATGCTTTCCTGAAAGCGTGCTGCCAGGGGAAATTATTTTCTTGACCCATTAGAGTTCAGAATGTTCTGCAACAATAGATACCTATATTATAAAAATCTTCCAATTTAAAAACTGAAGTTGGATTGGAGAGAAAGGAAACAAGGAATGGTGCTTGCACAGTTTGTATGGAAGACTCTATAAATCTAGGAAGCAGGTTTCCCCATTCTTATATTTCTCTTAATATATTCTCTTATCTACCTCACCAGTTCTTTGAATTTAAGCATTTTTAACTTTATAAAGATTAGAAATGAACATTTTCAGTGTGCTTAATGCTAAAGAGCTTTACAGTGAGTTACGTTTGAAATATTTTCAGGGAATCAGTATAGCATTTCTTCTTCCCTTTATCACTCAAGGCAGAATGATGAGCCTGCAAATAATGTCTTTATTTAAATGACAGTCATCAATTTTCGGTACAGTGCAAATGATAGCACAAACTTGTATTTTATTTTGATGCATATACATAGTGATTTTTAGGTGAAATCATTAAATTTTACCTGCTTACTTATGGATGGGGGCAGTTATAAACTGACAGCACGGTACTGAAATTATGCTAAAATACATTAGAGTAGTAATGTTTCTATTATTAAGCTGTAGAAATAGGGATGTGCTAGGTAAGTTAAAAAAAGTTTGTTTAATTAACTTTATCCATAGATTATTGTTAATCAAATCTACTGTCATGAATGTTACTTACAGTTTTAAGAAAATCTATAAGTGTTTTGTAATTAACTTATACATTTTAGATTATATATAATAATACTCCAAATTGTTGACAAGTACATTGTTCATTGTCTGGTTTCTTTTCTAAACAATGCCCAAGGATGGGTTTGAGTTTTTGAGTGATTTGCTCTTGCTATGATATTATGTAAATATCTAAAGTATATTAGGATACTATAATCAATTTTCTTTAAAAAGGATAAATATCTTACAGAAATTCAAGTATACAAAAGTTAAAGCTGGTCTAAGGAGTAGCACATTTTGTTGTTTATGATTGTTAAGCCGAAGTGAGTGAGAAGATTATAAATAAATACATTTAAAATGGAAATGTAATCTCTCAAGGGCTGTATGTAGGCAGGAACAAAGAACTATTATTACTTTCACACAAAAGCTTAGAAAGTAATAAAATATATGCTTTGTCTTCTGTGCTATTACATATTCTAGTGTTTAAACAATTGACATAAATATAAAATGTGTTCATTTTACCTAGTTCAATATTCATAAAATGTCACTCTGGCAACTTTTAATTTTGGGGTTTTGAAGTCACAAAATGAATGCCTATCTGTTATCAGACATTACCAAGTTTATAGCTCTGGATTTAAAATGAGTAGAAAAAGGGTTTTTTGATAAAAAACATTCATCCCCATAATGGAACAAACACTAAAAAAACCTAAAAAAACCCTCTATTGTTCTGATGGAAGGTCAAAGGGACACACAATGCAATTACATCCATATATATAATGCAATTATACAGGTATCCATATATGTAATGCAGTTGTATCAATTGGAAAATGTTTATCTGCAAAGCAGAGAAATCAGCACAAACTAAATGCCATACAATGTCCTAGAGAGGTGCCTAGAATGGAAAAGTTCTTGCTGTTATTACCTTGTGAGAAAGCAAATATGTTGCTGTGAAGTTCATTGTTACAGAATAGATTATAGAATAATATAACTCATATAAGTAGTATAATCTGCAATTAAGGTTTTGTGTTTCAAATGCAGCAAGTTGAATGTATTCTTCAAAAGTCAAGTTTTCATTTTTATGCTATCAGCCCAAAATCATACATAAATCCAGTTTTACCAGATCCAATATTATCATAGCATTATCAACATTGGAATGTTTTGGATAAATTATGTTATAAAATTGTTTTAATTACCTTTTCATTGTTACTACTCCCTAGAGAGTGTTCCTCTTGCAATATGACTAAGTCAATTATCTTCTGCAAATTAAAGTGATTATAAAATCCAGTTAGAAGTACTAGCCTTAAACGTAGCTATTACCATTGTGTTTGTAAACCTTATGATAGCTAAAGCCCATGATATAATTGTTGTAAAAATTGCCTGAATTTCAAAATGATAAACATTTCATTGTTAGTTTTTCCCTTAACTTACTCTGAAGAATTCTTTTGTTGACCCTGAATCCAGTGTTCCATAGGCAATTTCTGTTTGTTTGGCTAGGTCTTCTGCACTTTCTATGGGAGAGACCATTCGCTCAACCGTCAGGAAAGCAGCGAGGTTAGCAGTATAAGATGATATAATGATGAGTGTAAAGAACCACCAAACACCTCCAACAATTCGACCTGAGAGGGATCTAAACATGGATAAAATAATGCACATTTTCCTTTCTCTAACCAACATAGAGAAAGAAAAGAAATACCATCAATTCACCATGCACATTTAAAAATCATGATTGCAAGTATTGTTTTATTTTCTGAGAGTCTACTCAAGAATGATTCTAGATTTCTGTATAATCTGATATCTTCTATGGTGTATTTAATATATAAATGCCACTGAAAATATGACAACCATTTCCTTTTTATTGTTTAAAGAATATGGCAGAAATGTAAAACTTAATAGCTTTTCTTCAGCTGCATAAGGGGAATACTTAGTTGAATTCATTAATACTCTCCTGCCCTCATCTCTTAGCATCTCTGAAATTAGGATGCAGCCTATGGTTGATGAGATAAAACATAGTATCATGGTTTAATTGGCAGCATTATTTCTCTCTTTGTGGTACATAGAGTAGCAATATATATGAACAGTGACTGGGGTCTTAGATTTGATGCAAGTTGGTAGATACCTTTCTGAGACTAAAGGAGAGAACTTGTTTTTACCTTCAGTCAGAGCCCTGCCAGGATGATGGAACTTAGGCCAAGGTGAGATGAGGGTCTAGAATTGGTCTTGAAGTGACCATAGTTGAGGATTTTTTTGTTTGTTTGCTTGATAGTCCACTCCTGAGCTAAGTGGAGGTTGAACCATGTCGCAAAGCATCTTTACACACTGATATACGATTTTCTCTCTTCACTCTTTCTCTGGTATCAAGGATGTGTGGGTGAGAGTGAGTGCACAGCAAATGTGAGAAGGGGGTGAGTAAAAAAATTCAGAGAATGTTCATCATTGAACTCACTTATCGTAACCATCAAACTACTTAAAATTCCTGTGGCAAATTGTTTTAAAACATTTGTTTTAAAACTTGAAGAATGATTTCATATTTTTCATGGCATTTACAAAGTTAAAATACTCCCTTATTATACTACTTGTTATTATAAAAGAGACACCTATTGGGTTTAACTTAGTATTTGCTTACTCCTGGCTTTTAAAACCATTACTTGATTTACTTTGATTTCTTTTAGTTCATTAATTGAAAGTTTTCGAGTCAGATTCCTATGTTACTGGAATTTAAGCATATTTATAATTTTCCTAGGTCTTAAGAAACACAAATTGCATTGTGCCCCAAATGTCTCCTTTTGAGAAAGCATATATTTCTAAAAGGAAGAAATCTACATATTTGTGAAGCTAATATATAGTCAACAATTAAAGCAAGTACTTTTCACACCTTCAGCTACTTTATGAGAAAAATAAGGTATTTTTTCTTGCAAAAGAAGGTTGCATTTTTGGTGAATATAATGGTTAAATTATATCTTATTGGTATTCAACGGAAGGGAGCCATGACTCCACAGATAGTGAAAAACATTTCCATAAAACTAGCATAGTGTTTGCATGGTTGGTTTTTTGCCTATTGCTTAGCTAATTTATTCACTGCTATATAAAACAATGTATATCTGGTACCTACTATGTTGACTCAGGTTCCAGGTATCTCCCTTAAGCTATGTGAGATGAGAATTAAGTCCAACATTAATTTCTGAAAATGAGCAACAACAACAATAATAGGAAAAAATTGCAATAATAGCAAGAGTGTTTGTTTTTTAAAAGGAAACAAGACGGAAATGAATTCCTATTCCACAATTTAGGTTTCAGTTTCTGTTTGTCAAACTAGTGAATGAAATATTAATACTAAATGATTTTTGAGAGTTCTGATGGATTGCATAGTTTCTTTGCTATTGAGAAAGTTAATGTTTATGATATATCCACATTTTGTACTAACTTGGAAGAAACTGCTATTTGGGAATTGCAAGTCGTTTCTGTGTTTCAAATAGTCCTCTGTCTTCAGGAAAAGAACATGTAGAGAGATAATCTGCACAACATTTAGAATTACTGGGAAATTGGTGAAGAACTTAAGAGATGTGAAACTAACCTGGGTGAAATGTCACATCCTTGCTGCATAAAAGCACCCAGGGAAAACCAGAGGCTGTTAAAGATGCCAAACTCATTGGGAGGCTGGTCGCTGGGTCCTTCCTTTCCATCCTCTGGCTCTTCTGTGTGCCACTCATATGGACTAAATCTACTAACTAGGAATAAGACCACGCTGACACCAATGTAGGCAAAGACTATGCACATCCAAATCTCATAGGCCAGAGGATCCAAGAAGGAAAACACTCCTGGTTTGGATTTCTGAGGCTTTTTGATCATGATAGATATGCCCAAACTCATGAAGGGTTTAGAAAAGTCAATGACCTCCTCTCGTACCAAAGTGATTGTCAGAGGGGCAATAGCAATCTCTGCTTTCTATAAGAGAAAAAACACATGGAGACACATAGGTTAATGAATTTCATGAAGCAATTAGCATTGGAATGATCCATTTAAAGCTAACCAGTCATGCATTTATTCTACATTTATTTTGGAGTGCCAAAATGAGTAAGACTAGTGATAGATATGAAAATAAATAGTAAATTTTCATAAGATATTACTTAAGTTGCACAAAACATTTTATAGGTTCCAGTAATTAGATAAAAGGATAGAAAACAGAAAAGAGTGGATAAGCAAAATAAGTTGAACTCAAATTACTGTATTAGTCTTTAAGGATCTGGGACACTGCAGAGGAGACTTGACAGTCTTTCCATATGGCTGAATTTGTGAATTTCCTGGCCAGGAACGCTGCTATGTTGCAGCCTTTTCTGTTTCATTTGGAGCATTGCCACTGATTCATTACTTGGCCATCCCTTAATATTATGACTTGCAAATTTCAAACAGTCTTTTCTTTTTTATTCCTTTCCAGCTATGAGAAAACAGATCATAAAGCCTGTGCTTGTATGATAAAAGAAAATGCGTTGTTTGACGATATTTTCCAATTCAGCACACACACAAAAATCTGGAAATTGGCATTTATTTCTTGCTATTCACATATTTTGATATCTCCACCTTCATTAAAAAAAGATTTTGAAAAACAGTAGATTCATTTCTCAGATATAATCATAAGGCACTAGCCTCCATTTTCAGAGTTCTGTGATTTTGAGCAATTTTTCTGAGCTTGTTTCTATAGCTGTAAAATGAGGATACTTTTTCCCTGTTTACCTCATAATGTTATTGTGATTATTTATTGGAAGCCTTAATAAGGTAATAGTGAGCATTTATTAAGGGATTCTGTGGCCGATGCTGATCTGATGCTGATCTAAATATTTTGAATAGCTTCTCTTTTAGTCCTCATAAGAATCGTATACTTATCATTGTCTAGATGATGAAACTGAGATTCAGAGAAGGGAGATTCACACATCATGGCAGCTCTGGGATTTGAGCCTGGGCTGCTTCTGTTAGATCACCACCACCTCTAAAATCAAGTGAAATAAGGTGTAGAGTGTAAATCACCCCACCTCTAAAATCAAATGGAATCAAGTGTAGTGTGAAAACTAAACTATCACATGATCTACAAATAAAAGAGAGTTTTGATAATTTATTTTAAAAGGAATATACTTGACATTAAAATGGAACCAGAAACATGCTCAGACATACAAATTCTTACATAGAGGCTGCCACTCTTACAATGACTCCTACATATCCTTGGACTCCTGATTCTATACAGTGGCCAAGGGCTTGATGCAAGGGCAACTGCGGGGTTAGAATGGGGAAGGTACTTTTAGTCACGTCTCCCTGGGTGACTGAGAATTGACTACATATGCCTTTAAGAGGGAATAAACTTTGTTCACATCATAAAAGCCCATATATACAAGAGTCAGACCATTGCTGGAAGGTTATTATTTTCCCCATAGCTATCATTATGTGTATAATTTTTGTTGCATAAGTAATATGTGAACTAGCTTTAGAAAAATTAGTACATTTTAATGATTTTATTAGTATGACCCAGCCCATTAGGAAACGTTACCTTTATTCCCATCACCTACTCTTGTTTTTTCTTTCTATATACTCTGAAAGACTTTGTTCTATGAAGAGTATTTTAATTTCTTTTAAAAGGAATAATGTAGAACATTACATCTTACAATTCTTTTTTCTCTTCTCAAATAATATAATGAACACTTTTCCATTTCAGTATACAAGTTAAAAGTAAGTTTTAATGATTGCAAATGCTTTATTGGAAAATGTCAAAATATACTCAACCATTTTTTAAGTTTGAGGGATATTCATATTGTTTCCAGTTTTATAAAATTTAAAACAGTGAAGCTATGCAACATCTTTGAGGACAAATCCTAACACATGTTTTAATTATTTAAGATAATTTTCTAGAAATGGAATGGCCGGTCTAAACAGTAATAATGTTTTTAATGGTTATAATGTGCTTTGCCCAACTTTTCTCCAGAAATATTATGCAAATTTCTACTGTCTCCAGCACTATGTAAAGGCATGCTCAGTCTTAAACCTCAGAAAAGACCTGTTTATCTTTACTTGTCTTCCCCAATTATCTGGAAGGAAATTAGATCTCCTTGTACTAATTTGAATTTGTTATTATAAAACAAATAGCTACTTGTTCTTTTATGTATTACTATCATAATCTGCCCCCACTTTTCCATATTGAGTATTCATTTTTTTTACTTCCTAAATTGTGAGCACTTTAAAATATATTTAAAATGTTCACTTTTATTTCCCATATATGTTGCAGTTTTTTTCCCTAATGATCAATTGTTTTGTTTCCATAACTTAATTCCACGTGTTTTCTTGCAATACATAGGTTTTAAATTTTGTCGTAGCCATATAAAATTATTTTTTGTGTGTTTTCAGCCTTTGGTTTCATGTTTTAGAAAAATCATTTTCCTATCAATATTATATATTTTATTCTAGTATCTGTAATTCTCCTATCACTTTTTGGTATCTTCGATGATGAAGTGTTAGAAAATTGTTAATTTTCCAAGTAGTCATCCTCCTGTACCAATAGGAATAAATAAATAACACATCTTTTCACTTACTTGAAATGCCTCCTTTCACATACTACATTGTTCTATGAGGTATCTTCTGAAATTTTTAATTTATATAAGCCTCCACTAGTGAGGGAAGAAGCCTTAAAAAGACACATAAAGAGAAATACAGGTGTTTTCTGAACAGAAAACTAAGTGCCATAGAAAGTGAACATTGGATGAAGGTGGTGACATACATGTCCAGTGAGGGACACTTTCAAAAATTAGAGACATGGGAGAGTCTAGGAAGAGACTAGTAGAGATAGGTCACACATGGGCTTCCTCTGCCAACATCGGGGATGTTGCATGTGCATTGTTTCATGACCTCTCAGTAATTTCCAAATTTCAGTGTGTAAAATGTCTCCCACAGGTAATTCTGGTGCTACTGGAATGTGCTTTGAGAATTATTCCCTTGGATTAACACACACACGCGTGCACACACACACACACACACACCCCAAGTGTGGCAGAGGCCCAGGAGATGACCCTGAAGCGGCACACTGCAGGGAATCAGGTGAACTTGCTTTACTGCACAGGCATGGTAGCAAAAAGGACCTGAGTGTGAGAGAGGTTCTGGATTTCTGGGTCTCACACATGGTGTGTTGGATAACATGTAAATGCTTCACAGACAATCTGTTCATTACAATTATAGCAACAAAGTTTGCAAGGAGTAAAGTAAAAAAATATAATGAATCCAAATTTAATAATTTTGCAAAGTTAATCATTTAGACATGTTAGGCTTTGTTCTATAGAAGAGAATGGATTTAGTTTTACTAGAGCCCTGGGAACCAGGCACTCATGTATGTGTTAGCAGTAGGAAAACAAACAAACAAACAAACAAAAAAACGTTGAGAAACAAGTATAGACTTTGCAGACAGCAAAATGGAAAGTACCTAGACTGTGGAATGTGTAAGAGACCCTGAAGAAGATTCCTTTTGGGAAAAGAGTGGACAACTCAAGCATCAGAGATTGGAGTCTTTAACCACTTGCAGACTGGCTGAGGAATGAATATGAATATGATATTAATAGCCATTATGTTATCTTTTGTCTCTTTGAGAACTGCATAACTTTGGGACTTTTTGTTATTGTGACATATATAGGACTGACATAACTTTTTCGTGAATTATGCTACTCCCTTCATATCCTTTGTTTTCATTATTTAAACAATTTGCCCTGAATGAAATGTGGTCAGAACACTTGCAAAAGAGTGAGTCTGAGTTTCCTAGTGGGTAGGGACTCCAGAGAAGAGATGCATGACAAGTGCCCCCAGAAAGTAACTCACGTCGGTTATGCTGTTCATAACTAACTGGTAATCCAAGTATGATTTTTTGAGATGAAATATGCAAGAGTATTTTCTAAAGGGAATGACTTACAGTAGTTCTAATAACTTCAATAATATTAACATCTAAGTTATGCTTACTGTATCAAAAGTTTAAAATATTAACCAAAAAACAAATGCTTTAGAAACCCTTTTCCTTTGGAATTTAAAGCTCAATATCACACAGTCAATGAACTCTGTGGTAAAATACATTTTGCTATTTTTTTAAACTTCTTTTTTTTCTCATTTAGAGTCACCTAAGCAGTCAGCAATTCTTTCCTATGGATATAAAACTAACCAGTTGCTTCATAATGTCAAACAATTTCCTTATTCTGCAGAGGTTTTAGCTACTTTACTGTACTGTGCAAAGAATGTTCATTGCTTCATGGTCTAAAAGGCAAGATGCAGAATCATGAAACTGTTGAATTGCAGTTCTGACTTGGAAAGCGAGTCCTTCCTAGGACTTCAGTTATGTTCTAAATCTTTCTATCTTTATTATTTTCTGAAGAAGGATGATTCTGTGTAATTCTCCATTTCAAAGTGGTCATGTGAGGATTAATCAGACTACATTTTGAAGGTGAAATATAAGTTGGCTTTTAGGAAATTTCATATTACATTTCAAGTATATGTTATTTTAATGGTTACTCGATGAATAGAGTTTCCTACGAGCTACAGATTTGGTTTCTGTACTTCTGAAATAGTATGCTATCACTAGCATGTGATAATTGCCAGTTTGATTTTGACATTTTGCAGTGGTAGCTGAAGACATTGATCTTGATATTGCTCTGATTCAGGCAGGAACATTTATGCTGTATTTGCCCTCAGCTATGAATATGTACCCTCAATATCAAGTACACTCAAGGGAGGGGCACAACATGCTTTCATGTGAGATCCACTTTGGAATAAATTCTAGCTTTTGTGTTTTGCTATGTATACTAGTATAAAAAATGATGGCACTGCATGAAGTTTAAATTTACTGTGTTCAGCAGAAGTGTAAGAATCTGACATTATTGATGAATATTTAATAGAGGATAAAGTAATATAGTGATTGCTTCACCAATTACTTAAAAGATATCTATGAGTAATTACAAACAATGGAGGTATAAATAACTATCTAAAATAATGACCATCTTTATATGGTTGAAGGAAACCTGTTCCTACAGTTATCAAATACAAATACCAGAGTACTATTATATTTGTTTTGTAGTTCTATACACGGCAGCATCAAACTTAAAAGAACAGTCACTCCAGATCCTGAAGTCATTTAAAAAAACTAGGACTGCATTTTCTGAATTTTTATCTTCTTTCTGATTTTGATCTTATCAAGTATCAGTTTTCTCATTGTTTGTGGATTGCATTATTAATAAAATAAAGAAAGATTTTAACACTGATTATGGTTCTTGGAATGTAGCTGCAAATTAAACAGTAATAGACATTTAAAAATTGTTATGTGCCCAAGGGAAAAGAAGTTTCAGGTATATGTAAGTAAATTCTTCAATAAGTTGATTTGCTTACCCCATAAACAAGTTCTCCTACCATCCCATTCCAGATTTTTGTGTCTGCATCCCTTGCTCCATATTTTCCATCAGGGACAATGGCAATTTTATACTTGATACCAATATGTTTTGCAATTTCAGATGCCAAATCTACACAGTATCCTTCATACTTGTCATTTCCTTCAAACATTTCATGATTTTTCTTGTACATAACATATGGGGATTCCTATAATGAGAGAAGTAGAACTGTAAAGGAGAAATTATAAAACATTTGAAAAACCTTATGTAAATTTCCAATTTCAGAATTTGACAAAATATTGTATTTAGTATTGGCACACATACTGATTTTGTGTAGCTAGAAATCAATAATAAAACAGATGAATATATAAGTATGGGTAGCAGAGATTAAATTGCTTTGCATTGGATGCTAAAATGGAAATCTTTAAATTTCTATTGGAGTAAGTATTAAAAACCTAGCACTATGACTGTGATGGGAGAAGCGTCAGTTACTAATTATCTAGAGAAGCATAAATTATCTTGTTTGGCAATGAAATGAGTATTTCTAAAATATTTCATGAAATTAAAGACTATTCATTAGTCAGCTTCACCTAATAAAAGACTAATTCAAGGTCACAGGTTTCGATAGTCTCCATATTATTTAGCCACATTCAACTGTGACTTCCTTTAAGAAAAGGTTACATCATTTTCTTTGATCTCTAGTGTTTAGCAAGATGCCTTTCTCAGAGCAGGCACTTGGTACACTATCATTCAAAGAAAAAATGAATTAATAGTTAAAAATTCTTAAATAGTTATTTGCATTAAATATGCTTTCCTAATGTCCAATATTTTGGCTTTAAATATAGTTTGTGCTCCATGAACTTTAGTTCTATTATAAAACATTTCCCTAGTGATGCTGATAATTTTCCTCCAGTTGTAATGAGCATACACCTGAGGTGATATTCCCATTTAGTTTTCTAAGCAAGTGAGGCAGAAAATTTGATGAATAATTATGATGGAAATCCTGATAAAATGAAAAAGGTTATCAGTGGCTGATAATTACTACAGTTTTCAGTTAAACACACCACACACACACACACCACACACACACACACACAACACACACCCTTAAACCAAACCATTAAAAGACATGCACTAAAGAGACATTTTAGCAAAAAGCACTTGATTTTGTAAGTGGCACCTAAAGCCACCAAACAAAGATAGACCTGCTGAACACATAATATTGAGAGAGTCCCTGGTCACATCTGAGTTTTCCCAGTCATTTGCAGTCAAGGAGTGGCCACCTTTGGCTACAACATTATTGAGATAATGTATTCATATTTTATAAAATTGTACTGTAACATTTATTTGGTAATCTCTCATAAAAGTCTTTTCTTTTCCCCCAGAAAATTCATAATTGGGGAAGTTGAATTTGCTCTTAAAATTCTAGAATAGAGGGCAATTTACTTTGGATGAATAACACGGCAACCTACACTAATTCTGATATTGTTTTTCAGTACTTCATAAATGTAGAACTTCTTTTAAAAATTTAATAAAACATGTGAATTATAGGACATTTTATTTTCTCATAGAGATGCCCTAAATAATTCTACAGTGGGCAGTTGTCCAGGATTGCTCCTTCTACTGTGTTCTTAAATCCTGCTTTAGGTTGGCACGGACAAATGACCCAGAAGCCTCCAACTTTTTTGAATTTGATGACTATTCTAACCCTGGAATTGGGTAAAAAGTTCTTCCACGCATAAAATTAAGGCAACCAATTGTCTCTTCTTTAGACAGATGAAAATTATGCAGTAGCTTATGGAAAACATTGTGAATATGTAAAGAGTTTAGCAAACTATAAATGTGGTTGTAAAGTTGGTGAATTGTTGCAAAGCATTATTATTTTCTAAAATATGCTATAGAATATTAATAGTCATTGGGAACTAATTCTTACTTTTCTCTCTCTTTTTTTTTTTACAATAACCATTTTAAAATATGGAAGAGTATTTAGAAAACAGCAAGAGCCACATATTTGTAAAATGCTTCAATTCAGATTGAAATGGCTGTACAACTATCATCTATAAGTGTAACAAGTTTAAGAGTTTTTCAAAAGGGGTATAGCTAAGGCTCCATTTGGTACTACGGTTGAAGGTCAATTCACAAGTGTCTGCAATATTTGAACACATGAATTTTTGTACTCAAATACATATATTACTGTATTAGCTTGTGTGTGCAAGTTTCTCTAGCTGGTATTTATAATCTAATTTGCTAAATGCCTTCTACATTATATAATGAACAATTTACTTCAATAAAAGCTACATATTTGTTATTTAATCAAACATTTATTAAGCAGCTACTGTGTGCCAGGAAGTTTGCTGGGTGACAGGGACACAAAAATAAGTAAAGTGTGCCCCTTGTTCTCTTGCAATCAAAGTCACTATTTTTTTTTTTTTTTGTAATAATGGCAAAGGAGTATAAGGTGTGGGGAACAATAATAAAATATAGTAGTGAAAAACAATGGTAGCTCTTACTTATTTAGTGCTTACTACGTATTGGGCACAATGTAAAGTTCTTCATGTCTTTTCATTTACTTTTGACACTGGCACATTGAGGTAGGCATTTCCCACTTTGCAGATGGGACAGTGAAGACTCAGGGAGGTTAAGCCAGTTGTTCAATTTCACAGAGCTAACAAGTGAAAGAGGTGGGAGCTGATCCTGCATTTTGATATTTTGTTTTGTTTTTGTTTTTGAGAGACAGTCTAGCTGTGCTGTGTCGCCCAGTCTGGAGTGTAGTAGTGCGATCTCAGCTCACTGCAACCTCTACCTCCTAGGTTCAAGCGATTCTCCTGCCTCAGCCTCCCAAGTAGCTGGGATTACAGGTGCATACCACCACTCCCGGTTAATTCTTATATTTTTAGTAGAGATGGAATTTCACCATGTTGGCCAGACTGGTCTTGAACTCCTGGCCTCAAGTGATCCACTAGCCTGAGCCTTCCAAACAGCTGGGATTATAGGTGTGAGCCACTGTGCTTAGCCAATTTTGAAATATCTGGAAATTTTTGAAACTATTGCATTTATCAAAATACGTGCAATTAATTGAGAATCCATATGACTTAATGAAATATCTGGAAAATTTTGAAGCACTTATTGCATTTATCAAAATATGTGCCATTAATTGAGATTTCATATGACTTAATGAGGGAACAAGATTAAAGAAATGCATTTCTGCATTTTTATGAAATTCATTTAATGAAATTCTTCATATGATCTTCTATGTAAACAGTGTAGACAAAAACCTTTCAATTTCTTCTCATAGTGTCTGGCATAGAGAACACACTAAATAAATACAAAGATATCCTGGCCTATCAGTGTTTCCTAAATAGCAGTATCATTATAAAGTAATTTTATCAGAAATTCTGATTCAGATTTTCTAAAGGAAAGTAAATATTAACAAATGCTAGGTTATCTCTTCTGAAGCAGGCCCACGTCTATATGAGTAAAATATTTATTTCATGTCTTCTTTCATTGTTTCAGTTTTTTTCTTTTTTTTTTTCTTTTGGACAGCAGGGGTCCATCAGGTCATTGTTTTCCTGCCGAGCAAACCAACAAAGACTAGAAAAGACTTCAGCTTACTGCAGATGTTGATTAGAAATGTAGTTAGATTTTTTTGCCTATCCAGGGGCATAAATAATTACTGAGATTCAAGATGAGTGATGCAGACAGCATAAGAGAAATGACATGATCGCACCCAGGGAGGTGGGGAGGTTAAAAAGAGAGAATGGCTAGGCTTTCCTTGAACAATGTCGCTCATGGTTGCTCAGCTCTGCTGGTTCTTTGACTGTGTCTCATTTTGCTTTGCTGTCCTTTCATGTCAAGTCCCAAAGAGTAGCAAATACTCAACATTCACCCAACCTCTTCATTTCCTCCATGCTCAATCTGACAAGTTGTCTGCAAGTGGCTCTTCGAACACTTCATATTAGAGTTAATACAAAGTTTGGGGGCTATTAAGGGGGAAGAAAATACAAAATCTTTTCAATATAGTAAATAAATTCTGGCAAATCATTAAGGAGGATTTGTGGGGGTATCTTTGTAAAACAGCCTTATGAATTCCCAAGTGTTAGATTTTGAATAAAAATGGAATGATCAGAAGGATAGAGTAACCTCTTATTTCTGTCTTATGTATATAACCTGCCATGGTTACTATCAACTACTATGCTTTGCAGGACAGTAATTTCTTAAAAGTTACTTAAAATGCATTTCTTCTTAATGAACAGGAGTTTTATATTAAGGTAGTTTCTCTGATGAATGGGGTTCTACATCTGCTCTGCTTTTCAGGAAAGAAGTCACTCTGTTTAAAGCTGCTACATTAGGGCTTACTTATGGAAGTATTTATGTAAATTAATTAAGATGATTTTTAATAAAATATAATTTTCCTACCAAGGAAATTTTTTTGGATTATTTGTATTTAGCAAAAGTGGAACTATCAAAGCAAAATACTAGAAAGGCTTCAAAATTTTCTAAACATCACGAATAATAATTAGTTACTAAGTTACATTACAAAGTTGTTACAAACAATCGTGGATCAGTGTTACCAATGTGTATTGTCCTATGTGACGATATTTGGTTTTCTCCAAAAGAATCTTAAATGGATGTATATAAAATTTATCCCATAGATAAAATTCTCTAAAAGTGAAGATTAAGATATTATTATTCAATCAGAAAAAAATGAGTAAATCTAACTGGGCTGAAAAAATTTAAATTTAGCCAAAATTATTATAAAAACTAACTGATTTATAAGCTCTTCAGTGAGTGATGTGTGTGAAAGAGGAAAATTAATATTTTTTATAAGGAAGAAAATACATTTTAATTTTCTGTATGTATGTATATATAATACAGTATTTTTATATAAATATGCATGTGTATGTTATTATAATGCACATACATAGGTATAGTGCATCTACAGAATTTTACATAGAGAAAAAAATATCAAGCATGTTATAAAAAGTACAAAAAGTAAGCTCTGGAAAGATCATGTGTGATAAGGATAATTGCTTTTAGGTTTGTAACGTAATTCTGATACTGGAGTGAATACATTTGGTTTTATGGAAAGTTTGCTTAAAGGATTGTTATGTTCATGAGATGGTAAGAAATATTTTTGTAGTTGAGCAATGCATCATAAGCATCTCTTAACTTCGGTAGTAAAGCCTTGGGAAAAAAAGGAGCTCGTCTGAAACTTCACTGTATTATCTCCCCTTTTCCAGAGAGTTCAATAGCCAAGAAAGTAGTAAGATTACAGAGGAAAACACCACCCTCCCTTCTCCCAAGATCTACTGTAAACGGCTTTTCCCTCAATTGCTGTATTTATCCAAACCACATGGAATAGATATGGCTTCTTTGGGTTATTTGCAGAAATTATTACTTTTAATACAAAAGTTAAATCAATATGGTCACAGTCTTATAAATTTTATTGATTTTGTAAAATTTTAGTCAATAAGACTTAAAGATAAAATGATGATATTAATTTTATTTTCTATTAGATTTTGCTGTGGTATTTCAGTATGATTATAGTCACGTAGAATAAATTTATTATTAAAATGAAAATCACATTGAAGATATACAACACTGTTATAAGACAAAATAACTTTCAACAGCCATAAAAACTTAACGCTACATTATATTTAATAAAGATAGCTAATATAATTCTTAATTATGTTTCTGGTCTGCTTTCTCTGAATATACTGTAAGTTTCATTGAGTGCAGGATTTTTGTCTGTGACATATCCCCAGGGCCTAGAACTGTGCCTAGCACATAGCAGACGCTCAAGAAATATTTATGAGTAACTGAATTTCTCAATCAATTTTATTTAGCAATAGCATATAGTGTTACAGTATATTAACATATAAATAACAACATACACAAAGGACAGACAACTAGAAAAACAATAACACCATATCAATATCAATCAAAATGAAT
This sequence comes from Rhinopithecus bieti, assembly GCF_001698545.2. NCBI lineage: Eukaryota > Metazoa > Chordata > Mammalia > Primates > Cercopithecidae > Rhinopithecus > Rhinopithecus bieti. The sequence continues at coordinate 1,067,727 of NW_016813672.1, forward strand.
TATATCCAGTGCTCACTCTCAGCCTTCTTCTATATCTAGATATAGGTATCACATATATTAAAATGTCTAGCCAATTCCATCTGTATTGGGAGTTTTCAATTGAATTTGGGGATAATTACATGCAGATGCCAACATCTTGTTTATTTACAAGGGATTTCTTTCATAATGAAGGAAGTGGAGGGATATTATAGGTCCTGGACTACCATTTTCAACAAAAGCAAATTGAAGGAACACTTTCAGAAAAGGATTCTAGTATATGTCTTTTGAATTACTGAATGATTATGCAGTTGCAAATACCAGAGGTATTATTTATATAAAGATTACATTTTCATACAAAAGACAAATGCTAGTATTATACTATTTTGATAGCAAAATATTG
>NW_016813672.1:1069068-1083148 GCF_001698545.2 Rhinopithecus bieti
ATATATATAGAAAACAGTTGGATTTTTTTAGTCATTTTAGTCTTTTTTTGATAGCATGCTTCCTGAAAACTAGCCATGCTTGCAAAATTAATTCAGTATTTTGGTTTTAAGAATTATTTGTCCAGTCCCTTTAATAATAGGGATGGAAAGGAGATTCTCTATATCATACATGTAATGCACATTAAAACACTTTATTTCACACAGAACAGGCAAAATTCCAAGAGATCTTTAATGAAAACAACTGTATATATTGAGAAAACAAGCACACAAATTCCAAGATATTTACTTATAGAAAATCTACCCTTGGAAATGGAGTGATATAATTCCATCATTTACGTACAGTGACCTCATTTCAAGATAGGGGAATTGATATGTCAGAATCGCTAAATGATTCTTTGTCAACATCTATTTCTTGAGAAAGATGAAGATTAATTCTTCTTTTGTTCTAGTATCTCAGAAAAGTCACAGAACTTAAAAAAAAATTTTTTTCTGGTAGTCCAGAGTTGGTCATCCAAGAAGAATCCCACATGAAAAATAAGCTTAAATTTACTACACTGGAGAACAAGACTTGAGCCTTAGTTAGGAATGGTCGAACAGCGTGGAACTCTTTTCTTTCTTGATCAATTTCTTAAAATAGGATTCTTCATCAGAGGCTGAAAAGAGGAGGACTGTACTGAAGTATGACTTTCCATTACTGTGTCTTTTTTAGGAAAAGAAACATACATATATATATATATTGCTTTCAAGTCCCATGCAAATATTACACAATTAAGTTAGAAGGTTTACACAAAAACTCTGTTGGTTGGTTTGCATTCTAAAATCATAAACGTCTGCTGAAGGCTTGTCAGATTACATTAAATTGCTGACTGGTGATGCAACACGGTTAAAACTAAGTGCAACATAGGAAGGCTTCTCTCTGGCATTTTCATGCTTTAACCTTAATATCATTTTTGGGAACAACTCAACATTACTAAAACCTGAAACTAAAATGACAAAAGCTAAAAACTAAATTACATAAAATATTTCCATTTATTTAGAGTAAGATTTCCATAAATAATTTAAAATTTTTTTGCCTAAAGAGACGTGAGCTGAGTATATGTTACTTTAAATGAGATAGAAAAGGTCACCAATTGTTGATCTCTTTTGACTAGCGTTGACTTTAAAGGGCATGTTTGACTTTAGAAGAGAAAAATATGTAAGATATTCTATTATTTAAAAGTTAATTTTATCATAATCTCTTTGAAAAGCAGTCTTAAAATTTAGAGGATTTTCACTTTGTGATGTGGCCGAATGAAGCTATCGTATTCTTCGCAATTTTAGAAGTTCAATAAACTATAATGTGTACTTCTCACTGGTCAATGAGAAAATAATCGGTGGAAGAAAACCCTTTTCTCATTCAAAATAAAATAAAATTAATTCCTAAATCATTTAGTTATATAAATCATGCTCATTAAAATCTTCACAGTCACATCTTCGCTATTGTAAACAGGCAATACAAATCATTATCCAATGATTAAACTACCTGAAAATTATAATTTTAAACACTATTATTATTACATTGGCTTTTTAAAAACATAGTAACAATAATAATATGTTTACTACTGGATATATTTATGTGATTGGTGGTTGACCTTTGTCATGTTCACTGTTTTGTGCTTTAGGGTCTTAGCATTTCATACATTTTCAACTAGAGTTTGACAGTCTCAATGTTTAACATCTGAGCATTTTTCCAAGAACAACAATGTGACAAAAGATAATACAAATAAAAGTACTATATGTACTCAAAGCTTAGGACGAACCTATTCAAAGCCTCAATAGGCTTTTGTGGATCAGAACACCCATGTCACCATTGCTAACAGTCAGCTTTGCCCTCCCTGCTCACCATCGCTGGGAAGTTAAAATTGCCTGTGGACAAAATGGAACACCATAAAGCATAGACCAACACTTACCATAATTGTGGTTACAACCACTGTTCTGTTCTCAATAGCGGCTGTGTCATTGCCAAGAGTTGGTACATCTTGAATCAAGACTAACTTATCCATATCATTCCAGTAACCAACCTGCCAAATAGAGAACATGCTTGAAAACATATTTTAGAAGCATTTACTCTAGTTCTTCTTAGAACAATGAAGGGTATGAATAAGTAAGCAAACAAAACAAATGTAAGCAAACAAAACAAAAGCCAATGGGAAAAAAAAAAGTGGTTGGAAGTGTTCTTACTTGCTCATGAGCCAGTTTTCCTGGTGCTAAGGATCCTGTCTTGTTACATGTTTGGAAAATTTACTGTTTACAATAGTGGAGTGGCCAAGAGATTGGGAATGGGTGATTCCAAAAGGAATATGAGCACGGAGCATTATTTTATGCAGATCCCCTCCTCTAGTGAGATAGACTGGTGCCCCCAAATTAATTTGTGTGACTTTATCAATAAAGTTACAGGTTGTGTAGTAAAGGGAATGGCCAGATTTATAAGAAGAACATGTACGGAATATTTCCAAGCAAAAGAAACTTATATATTTTTAAAGCAAAACAGGAATGGTTTTAGTTTTGATATAACCTAGCCACTAGGTAACAATCTTACCATTTTTGAAATGCTAACTACATCAGAGATGAATATTAATGGTCAATGCTTTTGCTTTCAAATATTACATTTAAATTTGTATTTTTTCATTTTAAATTATTATTTTTTTATTTAGAAGTCAAACACTTTTCTTAAAAATGAATTAAGTAATTAAGTACTCTGAAAAGTAGTAAGCTACAATGGGATCTTAATGGAAATTTAGGATTCTTTGGTTTTTGCAGACCATTAAGCAATAATAATGGCTATTACATATTGAGTGCTTGCTCTGAGGCAGACAATGTACTCAATGCTTTTTAAAAGTATGAATCTTAAAGTTAATACACACAGCAAGTATGGAGTAGGGACAATTATTATCCACATTTTAGAGATGAGGATTCATTTTAGAAGGCTAAATAAATTACACAAAGTTACACTTTAGTAAGGCCAGAATTCAAAACTCAGGTCTATATGACACCAAGTCTACATGCTTTGCTATTATGCTACACGACCTCCCAAAATGGGTGTTCATTTAATGCTTGACAAACTTCTTTCCTGAATTTCTTGATTCAGTTGATAAAACTCATGTCTCCAATAAAATGTGTGCATTTGCTCACTGGTCTGTATTCACTATTTGTTCTAATATGTTTTGGAAGTCTCACTTGCTTAATCCAGGTTTCTCAACTGCCATGTTAGTATTTATGAGCATATTAAAATAGAGTAAGCATTAACATGTCAGAAAGAGGCACTAGATTATTCACAAGTGTTGCATATATAATTCAATAACAAAACAGATGGAGAAAAAGACTTTTTATTAATATGGCTTGCTACACTTCTTATTTTGATCCAAAATTAGAAGTTCAGCAAGTTTTTTCAATAGTCTATGTGAATCGATTTCTGGTTGACATTTATTAGTAATTATATGATAATTTTAATTTAAAACAAGTATATATTTGAGACCGACCCTCTCCTCAATTCTTACGTGTACTTAAGTCAGTTGATTCTTGTTAACTCTCCTTTCCACATGACAGTTATATGACATGAAAAGGGGTTTTACAGTTTAGCACTCCATTAAAATGCATCCACCCTGAAGAGCTCATCAGCCAATTTTCAGGAGAGACAATTTTTCTTTATTAATGAGTCCCACAACAGAAAGAATCACAGATCTGGGATACATTTTTGGAGAGTACGTAGATATTGGCAAGACCTTTACATTTTGCATTTAAAAACTAAACCATGTAGTTATTCCCCTTTTAAAGACAAATGATTCAGAAGTGCTGGAAAATTAAAATAAAAAGCAAACTTTAATTTTTTGCCTTATATCTACATGCAATTCTAGTTTAAAAAAAGAGAAAGTCATATGTTGTGATATGGGACCAATTAACGCTAGATTTCATGTGGACCATGGGCTTATTTAGAACTAAGTCTACACGAGGGGTCAGTTCCTAAAGAAAGGAATCCTAAAGTTTGGACCCAGACCTCACAGAAGATGGAATTTCTCTCTCCAGTCTTCATAGCATTTTGCATTTTATTAAGAACTTTTCCCATGACTGATTTCATTTAACAGGGAAATGGATATTTTCCTATAGACAAAAGTGGGTGAAAAGTGGTTTTGTAATGCTAGAGCAAAAATATGGAAGCATTTAAATCACTAAATTGATAAAGGATGTCAGAAAAATATTAATCTTCTTTGAACTCCTAAAGGTGATTTGTATGCAAATGTAATTATACTAAGATATGTGAGAAAATGTGTCTGTATTTAGGGTGGTCTTGGCCTAGAACAGAGAACAGATAGGAACTGAGCAGCTGTGAGGAGCTCCTATTCTACTCAAAATTGGTTCCTTGGAGAGCGGCTTTGACTAGACCTGCCCTGAAAAATCTGGCCTAATTCCCACACCAGCCCTAAACCCTTATAGGCAATGGGACTGAAGACGTTTCAAGATCTTGAAACCTGAGTCAAGATCTTGAGTGATGCTCTAGAGCTGCAGGAATTTTAGTTTCTACTGAAGCTCCACCTCTTTCTAGCTGAGCATCTCTAAGCAGGTTACTTAGTTTATTTAAACCTTACTTTTCGATAGAAGGAGAAAAAATATATATCTTATTTTTAGGTTGTCATGAGGATTGAATAAAAAAAGGCACATCAATCTTCCATTACAGTGTCTGGCATATAATGTGCTCTCAATAAATAAAATTTTTGCAATTAAAGATTTCTGAAACCATGCATCTCTGCAGCATTCCCTCTGGAGCCCTGGATGGGGGTCACTAGAGTGATAAGAAGATTCTACTGTACTTAGGAGCTGGGACTTCAGAAAGAGCTTTGTGGCTTCTGCTTAATGAGACTCTCAATCAGTTTTCCTGTTGCAGAAGTCAGACAAACTGATGGGTTGACTCTCTGATCTATTTTCAAAGATAGCTCCCTTGCTGGCAAGTGTTCAATTCATAAGAATGATTGCTCACTTCTCAGACATATTGCCTAGTTTCACCAGCATAGTGTCTCTCATGGTAGCTCATTTTTAAGTTTAATATTCCTGACACAATGCCCGAGTTGATCATTGCCGCAGAAAAACGAAGATAGATGAGTCTACACCATTTTATACTTCATATTTCTTTTAGGAGCCTTAGATGAATGTCAGCTGGGTGTGAAGATGTACTGTTCATCACTCTCCCAACTTATTCCTTAAGTTTCTCTTTGAAAAGTCTTAATTTTTGTTACCATCATGGTTCAATAGGCTATGAAAGATTCAGTACTATGAATAGCCCACTTCATATTACTTCTAGTTAGCACCAGCTTTCTTTTTCCACTGTTCTTTCTCTTATAGAGAATGATTTGACATTCTGCACTTAAAGTTTTGTAAAATAAGTAATTGTCATTTGCATTTTAAAAGATTCTGTTTAAATCGCAAATTTTGCAAGGTCTGGTGTATGGCAAGGAGGTGAGCCAGTCTTACCTTTGTCCACCTGTTAGCATTTAGCATTGTCCACCTGTTAACATTTTTAGAGGCCTGTGGAATATCCTATCTGCTCCCCAGCTAGCAGAGGATCTCCTGCTTAAAGCTTGCCTCTTTTTTGTTGCTGGCTGTGTGCTGGTAGAGTGGGCTCTTCTTAACATCTCCTTCCCTTTCTTCAGTCAATCTCCTTAGAAGAGCCTGCCCTGAGGTGCAGCTGGGCCGCCCGGCTGCTGTCCATCTCCTGCCACTCCTGATCTGGATCAGGTAGGCTCCAGCTTACCATGTATTAGCTGGCAGCCTCCACACAGGCTATGCCATTAAGAAGATGGAAATCTAGAGATGGTTTTCGTGGCAGCTCCAAACTTCTCATAGATATAGAAGCACACCCATATTGTAGTCTGAAGCAAAATGCAATTAGGAAAGCCTTTGCTATTTTCCATGTATCACCTTAACTTTAACAGTCCTGCCTCCAAGCCTTTCTTCAGGTTGTTGCCCCTTCCATTTCATCCTATCCAAACTCTAACATCCTGGCAATTTTAATCCCACCTCCTCCATGCAGCCTTCCTTTATTTGTTTTCCTCCAGCAGGAAATCATCTCTTCCTATGTAGATCAGTAAGGGAGAAAATACTAAGAGTTAAATATGTTTTCTCACTTACAGGCTTTGGATAAGATAACTCATTGGGCCATAATTTTGTCATTTGAAAAAAAGAGAAATAATACTACTCAAATTATAGGTTTGTCATGAGGATGGAATCATGCAAAGCACCAAGTCCAGTGCTTAGGGCACAGCAGGCATTTCATAAATTGCAGTTATCATTATTACATACAAGCATAAAAATATATTTTGGAAATTTTTTTAAACAGCCAAGTACAGCTTTTATATAAGGTTAACTTGAGTGTCTGTTTCCCTGAACATCCTAGTTCCTAGATAGCAGGAATGTTAAAAATTACATGAATTAGCTACAAAATACTTATAACCAATTACTGTGGTGGGGCTGTATGGTTGCACTGTATAAAGTACCTCTTGAATGCTGGGAACACTGCTGCTATACCTACTCACATCTTACCACTAGCAGAATTATCTTCCCAAATCCAGGAACCTAGCACCAGCACCTTCCTGAACAACTTAGATGTTTCTCTCCCTCTCAGCCTAACAATAATCTTACCATCCATCTTCTTTCTCTTTTGCTCATTGAAATTTATCTAGTTGATTACTTCAAGAACACCCAGCCTATTCTAAATATGTTCACCCGTTAGAAGTAATTTTTTGGTACTTGCTCTAATAATTTCGTAAATGACTACCTTGAGGTGCTTATGTCTCTTTACTGCTTCATGTTCTGTTCTGCAGAGCCAATTTTGTTTTGTGGAATTCCTTTTGTTAACCCCACCCAAAATATTGCATCCATTTTGGATAAGGGATATAAACAGTGTATAAATTAGTTTGTTTCAGCTTGGGCACACTACTAAATATCAATTATATGACACACACATTTATCTCAGCATTGATTATAAAGACAGTACTAAAGTATTTGTAAGTACTCACAAAAAAGGGAAGTGTCCAGCCATCTTTCTTCTGTATGCCTTTAAAATGTTACATACAAACTAGGTAAACAGAGAATTCTGTTTTTCAGTTTGATTGTGGCTCACCTTTCTAGGTCCTGTGCTTTTCAGCTCAAACACATCCATTGTATAATTGACTCTACGCCCATAGTGGTCGAACTGAACATTCCCTGTCAGCCCTTGAATTCGAACCTAAGTGAAAAAGAAAACCACACGTGTTCACTTGCAATTTCACTTATAGGAATTTCAACTTCATCTGCTGGGCTTACAACTACTTAAAAAAGTAGAACTATAAACTATAACCAACTAACTGAAATGCCATTAGGTATTTGAGCTATTGGGCTAGAATCTGAAAGAGGAATATCAAAGGGATATATAAGCAATTTTGCTATACTCCTGAAAGAAGAATATGTTTTATTTGTTTTAATATTATAAAGTTTCCATTTTACTAGAAGAATCCTCCGTCAATTATAAAGTATTTTTATAGGAATGACAATTTTTTTATGGTTACTTTTCAGTTTTATTTGTATACCTACAAAATGGATTAAATAACCCTGATACGTATGCCAGATCATATTCTCACCTTGCTAATATTAAAATTAAGATATAAGAATCAAAACCATATAAGGACATTTTTGAAAATACTGAAATATATTTTATTCCAAATTTCCTTTTAATTTGCTTTTACCTATGTTTTGAACCCGTGACATTTCAGAACATTTAAAATGTAACATTAAATATGTATATATTACCTTAATTATTTGAACAAATAGTGTTGGTATAATTATAAAAGACTGAAATAAACTGACTACTTAATCCAAAGTTACAAAGCAATTTGAAGATCTCCAGAGGTAGTCATTATTTCTGGTTCTGGAATGTCCCGGGACCCAGGTGGGCTTATACTTCCTGAACCCCTTGTGGTTCAGGAAGTGGCTTATACTTCCTGAACCCTAGCTAACCTTGTGGTTAGCTAGGCCCATGAGACTCTTTCTGACATGTGAGTTGTAAATAGGCAGGACAGGTAATATTATTAAGCCACAGAATTTAATTGCCAATTTGAAACCTGCCCCCAACTATCCATTTCCCTTTGCAGAATTCAAGATGGTAACTGCTCTGCCAGTCTATGTCCTTGAGTGACTACAATTAGCCAAGTGCCCCTGCTAATCTAGCATATGTCTGAGTAAGCAAAGCTCCTTTGTTGTTTTAAGTCACTGCGATTTGGGATATTACAGAAACATAAGCTAGCTTATCCTGACTATGCAGCCACACAAAATGTAAACAGCAAAATTCTACCTTGTATTTTATCTAGAAATGTCCCAAAAATGATGGCTTGATATATTTGAGTAGCAATTGTAATACGTATTTGTGCTTGGGTAAATTAGTCTGTTTTTTGAACATTCAACTAAAAGAAGACCATGAAATGAACTGAACTTAAATAAAATTGTGAGTTACCTGTTTGAGTGTCCTCTCCATGTCAATTCCCTGGCCCCATGGAGCAGCGGGATTTGCCAGACAATCCCCAGCATTTCCTCTCCTTGAGATATCAATTTTCTGCCTCCTAAGACTTCGGAAAGTTTCAGCCATCACAAGGACTCCATCATAAGTCAGAGCAGAGGTGTACTAATCAAATGAAAATGAATATAATGGTAAATGTTAAAATCTTATCGAGTGCTAGAAATGGTCTGGGGTCTTTGTAAGTTTATGACATAAAGCACCATTCTATCTGAAGGATGGTTAAATTACTGATAATTAATTGACTCTAGCTTCAGAAATTTCTATTCTTGCTTTAATATAAAGCCTGTATACCAAATCTTATCATCCTGACTTAAAAGGAGAAAACCATTCTGAAAATAGAAATTCTAATAAAACAGTTTTCCATCAGTTGGTAGAAGAAAGACCCTTAGGCAAGGTCTTTCTGTTGTGTCCTAGTACAAATAGCTAACGTATCAAAGGCTAATGCAGCTTTGTAATCTGCCTTGTAGTCAGTTTCTGTGCTTGAGCCCCAGGAGGGCTGGGCCTCTTAATCTTTTCCTCCTCCGAAATGCCTAGCAAGGTTCCCTGAGATTTAATATAAGTTCATGGACTTGAAGTATATATCTTTGTTCAGTCTCCCAGAAGAATGAGTGGAATTGTTTATTGTTATTCAGAAATATGATGCCAGAAATAACATCTCCTTATTCAACAAATGTGTATGCATCAGTGACTGTGCTAAATAGGAATGGATATTGCCACACTACACCCAATGAAGGTGCATAGGAAGGCAAAGTCATTTTGTTAAGTTTTCGATATAACCTAGGATCAAAGTAGAGATGTGAAGGATAGACCATCTGCTTCTGTCTGAGAAAAGAGTGAGCTCCCCTCCACCTCTGAGAAAAGATTATTAAGGTTAGGAGAAAAAGTGAGGAAAGGTTGAGATAAAATGTAATTTTCTAAATATAAAATAAATCAACATGGGATTGATTGCTTTTGGCAGACATTTATTAGAAAATTCCTGAACACATGGAAATGGGGCACAATTTTCTGGAAGCATGACAGATCTACTTATTCAGGAAATGTGTATGTACTAGTCACTGTGCTAAATAGTATCAACTGCTAACTACCTATCATGACAAAAACTACATTGTCTCCTTTAGAAATTCCATATGGTCAGTTCCTTATAATTAATACCTTATATGCCTGTATGAGCAGTAGGTCTGTGCTGTGGGAAGTGGAGGATGATCTCCTTGATTTTGTGCTTTCAAATGAAGACAAATCATTTGAAATTCCATTTGTATAAAGTAAACTTAGAGCCAGGCATGGTGGCTCGCACCTGTAATCCTAGCAGTTTGGGAAGTTGAAGTGGGTGGATCACTTGAGTCTAGGAGTTCGAGAGCAGCCTGGGCAACATGGGCAAACCCCATCCCTACAAAAACCGCAAAACATTAGCCGGGTGTGGTTATTTCCACCTATAGTCCCAGCTACTTGGGAGGCTGAGGTGGGAGGAGGATTCCTTGTGCCCAGGAGGTCAAGGCTACAGTGAGCTATGATCATGCCACTGCACTCCAGCCAGAGTGACAGAGAAAGACCCTGTCTCAGAAAAAAAAAAAGAAAAGAAAGTAAACTTAGGCAACATGGATGTGAGACACAGCAGCCACCATTACAGGGAAGAGAAAAACTAAAACATGGATAAAATAAGGAGCATTAATTCTAACAAAGAACTGTTCAATAGTATAGGATATAACTCTTGTATTAGAAGTATTTAACAGAACCATGTAAATGTCCTATATATTCCTCTAGGACTTGACAAAACAAGCTTCTGGAGAGACATGCCCTTCACAATTATTGGGATGGGGTAGCTGAGGAAAATTAAGGTGTTCAAGCAAGGTACTACACCAAAAATGAATGTGCCTCCTCCCCTGCCTGACCCAACACATCTTTGAATAGAGAAAGTCATCAAATCATCTTTTTTTGTTAAGGCAAGAAAATAAAAATGAGAAATAAAGTGAATCTTGCTTAAGTCGCAAAGGGCAAGAGAAAAGTGCAATGCTAGTACTTGAGGACCAAAGGAGGAAAAAAGAAAAATATTGTTGCTTTTTTTCAGGAAGAAAAGCTGAGAAGAGATGGCACCAAAAGCAAATGCACTTGCTGTGTTTTAAAAAGTGCATTCATTTTTATGAAATATGTGAACCAGAAAAAAGAGCAGGTATCACACAGAGTGGTGCACAGCAAAGGAGACATTCAGCCAGAGCGGCAAAGACCTGGGATTTGACAGGTCATAGAGCTGGTAGATGGAAAGAAGCAGTAGTTTAAATCAGTTTTACTTTTTCAAAGGATGTAATTCTTTTCTATGTGTCTTACTGTACTACAATCCAGGGAACCACAGTTACGGGCAGACAACTTCTAGGTGGCACCTAGAAAATTCTTACTAATCATTTCATTTTTAGGCAGGGTAAATAGTGCCCTATAGTTATTTACTGCTCTGATAAGTGATTAGAATGATGAAATGATTTCATTTACTAAGATTTATAGATAACAAGACAGAATTGGGCAGAATCATGGTGCAGTAGAGTAAGTATGGGATTAGAGAAGAAAGAACTGGGATGAATTTTAATTCTGTGACTCATAGGTTTATGGGAATGTGAAGCACATTTTCTTGGCTATGGAGTATAAAACAGAGCAAAATGAAATGAAACAAGATAATAGTGACTCTCTATTATGGTTATTATGAGGATGAAATTTCATATCATATCTGAGAGCTCTTTGAAAAATGTACCAGACTCTAGCTAGGAATCATGAAGACTACAAAGATGAGTATTTGATGGTTACTGCCCCAGAGAGTTTATAGGAGTGAAACAGTAAGTGTGCAAATAATTATATTAAATCCCTGATGAGAATTGCCCAATCAAATACTATGGAGAGTACAGGCGGGAAGGAATCACATTTACAAAAAAAAAAAAAAAAAGAAAATATTTCATAGGGAAAGTGGAATTTGAGATAAAGCCTTGGAAGGTGGTTAGATTTCGACAGGTAGACATGGTGGTGGAGGACTTTTGAGGTAAAAGCATGTGCACAGGGAGTGATAAAGGGTGGGGAAATGCAGGGCAGCTCACATTGGCTGGAGCAACAGAAAGCGGATAGAGGGTCATGCAACTGTAAAGGCTTGATTGGCCTATAGAATGGAAGACCTTGATTCCAGGAGATTTTTTTAAAGCAGGGAAGTGACACGATCAGAAGTCATGCTTTTAATCTTGGTTGAAAAATTAAACACTTAAGAGTACACTTTAATTATAATCAATCCTCATTATTTGTGGTTTCTAAATTTTCAAATTTTCCTCCTTGCTAATATTTATTTGTGATTCTTAAATCGATACTTATGACACTTTTGTGGTTATTTGTGGAACTGTATAGAGTGGTGAAAAATTTGAGTAACTAACACACAAGGTCCCAGCTGTGGCTGAACAAGGAAACACTGTTTCCTTGTTTCTGCTCTCATACTGTAAACAAGTGTCCTTTTTGTGTTCTATTTAGTGCCATGTTTTCTGCAGTTTTGTGCTTTTTGCTGATGATTTCACTGTTTAATATGGACCAAAAGCATAGTGTTGACGTGCTGTTTAGTGTTCCCAAGTGCAAGGAGGCTGTGATGTGCCTTATGGAGAAAATGTGCATGTTAAATAAGCTTCATTTGGGCATCAGCCACGGTGCTGTTGGCCAGGAGTTCAATGTCCATGCACCAACAATACATTAAATAAGGTTTCTTTAAACAGAAACACCCATAAAACAAGGTTATGTACTGAATAGTTGACAAGAAGTTTGTAACCAGAGGCTAGCAGAACTTAACCCTATATTACCCCTGGGAGCAATAGTTCTATATTTACTTATTCAGTATTTAAAGAGACTTTATAGAACATAACTACTGTGAATAATGAGAACTAATTATACTGCATTTACTTATTAAATGGCTACTGAATGCCTAGCATCATGCCAAGAGTTGTGACTGATAAGACGATTATATAACAGAGAGGCCAAAGCTATAGCATAGACAAGTCTAGTTGGATATAATCAAATAGGAGACATTAAAATAATTATATCCTGTGTATTCCATGAATCTGGTCCCTGACTCAAGGACTGCCAACTAACATATCCATTTAATAATTTGCATGTATTTATCTGTCAAATCAAAGGATTGGACAACCGTGCTTGACACACAGTGGACATCCATTTAATGTTCTGTTTTGAAATTCTATTATTTTATAAGGCAGTGAAGATGGTATGCCGAGCTGGCAAAATTCCAGTATTTCTGAGAAGAAATTGACATAGTCACTATGAAATATTATAATTAGAAAATAGAAGCAGAGCTGAGACCCTTTAGCCTTAGATCGTGTTTTTCCTAGGCTTGAATTTCCAAATTACATATAAAACTTTTTACTGGAATACACTGTTAGTAATAGATTAACAAATGATGATGATGGTGCCTTATTCGGTAGGGGCTCAAACCACTAAGTTGGAGTTTAAGAAACATTATGCCATAATTTAACATGAGGTCTAAGAAAGTCATCTATCTGTTTAGTTTGATCAAATATGCTTATGATCAGAAATTTACCAGCCTTTTCTGAGCAAATATTAATAGCATACTTTCACAATATCAGTCAGAAAACAATGAAAACAACCAGATTTTTCACTGTTAATTTGAAAGAGAACTTTTGCAGAAGTTTGTATATTTTACATTTCTGCTAATTTCCTAATTTGCCTACTCATTGCAAATCACTTCATGAAGATTTCTGTGTGGAAGAAAAGTTACAGATGTTCTTTCACATTTGAAGTATTTAGTTAACAATTAAAACATATATATAATTCTGCAAGGAAATTCATATGTATAGTACTGTAATAATAATAGTAAACTGCTTGAGCTAATGTCTAGCAACTCTACTCTTAAATACAGAAATTTAGAAATTATTAAGTGCATGTGCAAGGCAGTTATAAAGACAAAATGCTTTTTTCCCATGCCATACTATGTTTGGCAAAATATTAATGGAAAAACTGTTTAATAAACTTTCCATCTTAAATTTTGAAACTGTCAGTAGTACAGTAGATAAAAATAAACAAATACCTTTGGAGGAGTCTCAGATCCTGGATACTCTCTCTGATCTAGTTTCTTCCAGCGATCCATTAGTTTGATGACCATAGGTGTATTAAAATCTACCAACTGGAATCCAGTAACATTGGCTCCACCATGTATAAACCTCTCAAGAGAAATATCCTTGAATCCCTATAAAAATTGATGCAAAGATTGTTAAATTTAGTTTATTGTACATGGCAGCTCTTCAATAGTAACATAAATTAATGGCCTATACAGATTAAAAGATTTTAAATAAAGCAATGGCTAAAAATGTGGAAAATGATAAAGAAGATGTGGAAAATCTAACTATATCTATTTAGCTGTTAAATTCTGTAATTCAAAATCCAATAAATGGGCCGGGCGCGGTGGCTCAAGCCTGTAATCCCAGCACTTTGGGAGGCCGAGACGGGCGGATCACAAGG
>NW_016813672.1:1083598-1116830 GCF_001698545.2 Rhinopithecus bieti
AAAAAAAAAAAAAAAAAAAAAAAAAAAAAAAAAAAAAAATCCAATAAATGAGACCAAGATATGTTTTTATTTTCAGTCCAAATCCAGTATTTCTTGAATGCCTCTGATTGCCCTTTATGAAGTATAAAGGGGGATACAGGAGATAAATATGATTGCATCAAAAAATCTCCTGTTTCTCACTAACTCATTCTATGAAACTAGTATCATACTGATACCAACATTTGGCAAGGACACAACAAAAACGAAAACTACAAGCCAGCATCCCTTATGAACACAGACATAAAAATCCTCAACAAAATACTGCACACCAAATCCAGCAGCACTTCAAAAAGATAACTCACTGTGATCAAGTAGGTTTTATTCCAGGGATGCAAGGATGGTTTAACATATGCAAAGCAATAAATGTGATTCACCAAATAAACAGAATTAAAAACAAAAACCATACGATCCTCCCAACAGATACATAAAAAAGCATTTGATAAAATGCAGCACACCTTCTTGATAAAAATCCTGAAAAAACTAGGCATCAAAAGAACATATCTCAAAATAATTAAAACCATCTATGACAAACTCACAGCAAATATCATACTGACTGGGCAAAAGCTTGAAGCATTATTCCTAATAACTGAAACAAGACAAGGATGTCCACTCTCACAACTTGTATTTAACATAGTACTTCCAATCTTAGACAGAACAATCAGGAAAGAGAAAAAAAGGCATTCAAATAGGAAAAAGAGGAAGTCAAATTATCTCTATTCACTAATGACATCATCCTATACCTAGAAAATCCTAAAGACTCCTCCAGAAGACTACCATGTCTGATAAACAACTGCAGTAAAGTTTCAAGATACAAAATTAATGCCCCCACATCAGTTGCATTTCTATAGCCAATAACACTGAAGCTGAGAACCAAATCAAGAACTCAATCTTATTTAAAATTGCCACACACACACACACACACACGCGTGCACACACAATATCCAGGAATGCATTTAACCAAGAAGGTTAGAGACCTCTACAAGGAAAACTACCAAACACTGATGAAATAAATAATAGATGACATATAAAAATGGGAAAAACATCCCATGCTCATGGATAGGAAGAATAAATGTCATTAAAATGATTACATTGCCCAAAACAATCTACAGATTCAATGCAATTCCTATCAAATTACCAACATTATTTCTTGCAGACCTAGAAAGAACAATTCTAATATTCATATGGAACTAATAAAAAGCTTGAATAGCCAAAGCCATCTTAAGCAAAAAGAACAAAGCCAGAGGCATCACATTATCTGACTTAAGACTATACTATAAGGCTATAGTAACCATAACAGCATGGTTTTTGTACAAAAATAGACACATAGATCAATGGAACATAATAATGAAACCAGAAATAAAGTCACATACCTACAACCAACTGATCTTTGACAATGTTAAGAAAAATAAACAAGGGGAAAGGATGCTCTATTCAATAAATAATGTTGGGGAAACTCACTGGCCCTATGCAGAAGACTGGACTCCTACTTTTCACCATATACAAAAATTAAGATAGATTAAAGACGACATAAGATGTGAAAATACAAAAATCCTACAAGAAAACCTGGGAAAAACTCTTCTGGATATTGGCTTAGACAAATAATTTATGACTAGGACCTCAAAAGCAAATGAAACAAAAACAAAAATAGACTAATGGGAACTAATTAAACTAAAGAGCTTCTGCATAGCAAAAGAAACAATCAACAGAGTAAATAGCCAACCTACAGAATGAGAGAAAATACTTGCAAACTATGCATCTGACGAAGTACTAATACCCAGAATCTATAAGGAACTTAAATCAACAAATAAAACCAAATAACCCCATTTAAAAAAGAGCAAAGGGCATGAACAGATACTTCCCAAAAGACAACATACAAATAGCCAGCAAACGTGAAAAAATGCTCAACATCACTAATCATCAGAGAAAAAATTAAAACCACAATGAAATGCCATCTCACACCAGTCAGAATGGCTATTATTTAAAACTCAAAAAATAACAGATGCTGGTGAGGATGCGGAGAAAAGGGAAAACATAAAAACTGCAACTGTTGGTGAGAATTTGAATTAGTCCAACCCCTATGGAAAACA
The DNA here is from genome assembly GCF_001698545.2 of Rhinopithecus bieti. NCBI lineage: Eukaryota > Metazoa > Chordata > Mammalia > Primates > Cercopithecidae > Rhinopithecus > Rhinopithecus bieti. The sequence goes on from NW_016813672.1 coordinate 1,085,725, forward strand.
GGATGGAGATTTCTCAAAGAACTAAAAATAGAATGAACATTTGACCTAGCAATCCCACCACTAGGTATATACCCAAGGGGAAATAAATCATTTTGTCAAAAAGACACCAGCACTCATATGTTTATTGCAGCAGTATTCACAACAGCAAAGTCATGGAATCAGTCTAAGTGCCCTGAGAAATGTTAGTCCAAGGGACGAAAGCAAGATAGGCCATTCACGGACTTCTGTGTGGCAGGAAAAAAGATGGTGCCCACCAGATGGAGCGAAGAAGCGGGGAGGTAAGGATGCTATCCTTTCTTGCCTAGAGGTAGTTAGTTATCAAGGATTCAAAAATTCTGGACAATTATTTATTTATTTATTTATTTATTTTTTTCTCTCTCTCTCTCCCTCCGTCCCTCCTTCCATCTCATCTATCATATCTATTGTCTACACATTTTCTATTATTTATCTGTGTATGTATGTATGTATCTATGTCTGTCCATTATCTATCATCTATCTATTATCCATCACTTGTCTACCAATTATCTGTCATTTATCTATCTTCCATCTATATATTTACCCATTTATCATCTTTATTTTATACCTGACTCTCTTTTATTGCCACTATTTTAGGTACTTTATAAAAATCCACACACAATGCAAAGTGTAAAACAGACAATAGCAAGAAGAGAGCAAAAAGCATATTAAGGAAGTGAATTAATAAAGCCATAGGTATTAGCTCAGAGAAAAGTAAATCACACACACACACACACACACACACACACACATGCATGAGCTTGTAGCTTTTGTAATCGCTTTCTTTTTGTTTTCTCTTAGTATTTAGTAAAGGTTCTTTTGAAAATATGAATATGCTTCAATTTGCTGAGAGAATGAAGGGAGAGTGTTTTGTCCATTTTTTGGTGGGAATAAAATGTGTAGCAATAATCCTGCAGTTAGAGTAAGAAGTAATGAGGACTTGGAATTGCTTGTCCTTCTGAATGCACCTTGGCTATGGTTTTGGAGTCTTCAGATTGTTTCTTTCCTTTCCTCTTCCCTCCCTCCCTTCCTCCTACTTCTCCTCCTCCTTTTTCTTTTATAATGAAGTAGATTGTCTTCCCAACCAACATATATGCATTGCTGTTTGGCTATCTAAGAAAAAATATATCAGTCTACTGGCAACTGAGCAAAATTGCTGTCAAAGAGGCCCAGGTATATGAGCTAACAGCTATTATATGCTGAGCTTATTATATGCCAGGTATTGTGCTAAGGACATTACACAGATTATTGATCTAGTTTAGTTTTCATAACAAGGTTATGAGATAGATCCTATTATTAGCCTTATCCTATAGATATGAAAACAGGCTCAGGGGGGTGAAGGAAAACTGTTCAAAGCCATCCAGCAAATGTACGCTTGAGCTAAGATTTCAGCCATAGAAACCACCTCGAGTTTGTCTTTTTCACCTTATACTCCTGCATATTCTTACACAGAGGTGTTTTAAATTTTATTAATTATCATAGTATCTATAGGAAAGGCAGTGTGATACTGTACCCCCTGGAAAAGCCCACACTTTGAATTCCACTTCCGTTACTTTCTAACCTTATACCTTCCACATTCAAAATGAGAATGAGAATGCTACGGTATCCAGCACATCTGGTTTGCATTCAGTAGATGATCACTATTATCAATTAAGTCACTCAACAAATATTTATTTCATGCCTATTATATGCCTGCTAATTTGACAGTTCATCAGTTACATTCTCATTTTGTTGATAAAGAAACTAGACACCAGAAAGTAAGCCTATGTTTCTGAAATGGGAAAAACACTGTCCATCAATCTCCAGCTAGTAAAATGTCAGTTGAACATTTGTTTGCTTCTATCAGAGTATAGGGCAGACCCACAAGCAGGCAAATGATTCCAATGTTTTCTAAAAGCCACAGTAATTCAACCATTGCATTAGCTGCTAATTGACGACATTATTATTTCCTTTCAACCATGGCTGAAATAGAAGGTCTGCCAAACCTTCTTTCATAGCGTTATCCACAGCTGCAGGATAAAGAGGCAAAGCTGAAGCCTTCAGAAAAATCATCTGATGTAAAGTCTGGCTGATAAATAATAGTTCACATTTCTCAGAGTCCATCCTGTTCTTATGCTGAAGGTAAAGGAAAAAATTGCCATGTCTGATTATAAACCCCTTTCAGTTATGCTTTGAATGAATGGTGGGTGACTCAGTTAATTTCAGCTATGTCTGTTTTGCGTACAGGCAATATTTTTCCTTTCATATATTTTCTTGCAATTTCATATAGGAAATTGATAGGATCTAGACTGCGAAGCAGTTTTCTCAGAAACATTTATTTTAGTGGCCATTTTGATTTCAGTTTTTATCCGAAGAATATAGTGGAACTGAGAGTTCCTGGGCAACATTGTAATAAAATTATTCACTCTATAGTCAGGAGGAAATCAGTAGTTAAGTGACTAAGTAAATAATGTCCCTGAGGGCAGGGGGAGATCAAGGGAAAGGCTTTCTACTTGTTAAAATGGGCTACTACTTTGCTTGGATTTCACAATGGTTAATTACCCCTCTCTAGAGTAACATCCAACTTGGTTTTTCTTTAATTTCTATTTGTAGTTCATACATCTTTTGGGGGAAAATAAAATGTTTAAAATTATAGGTATCAGATATCCTGATGACTATGTAAATTTACAAGTCTATCATCACTGTTTAATAAATGCTCAATCTTTAAGTTTTACTTAATTTAGGTAACATTTCTGCTGTATTTTGCATTTCAGGTTCATAGGTTGACTAAATCATATGAGATAGCTGCGGTGCAATTAATGGAAGGAATGTCAAATAGAATGGGGGAAATTGCTCCCTTACCATGTTGTAAAAATTGGTTAGTTAAGAAATTGACTTAAAGTATGTACTTTCCATGTGCATGTAGATAGATGGTAGAGTCAGACATGCTTAATGCAGAAAAGTTAAAAAACGGGAAGCACAAAAGTGAAACAATGTCGCCAAGTTGATGGAATCTTAACTAGGGTCACTGCACTTCAATAAAAACATGCTAGACTGCAAATTTCGGGAAGCATGTCTACTCTCCATTCTGAAACTAACCAAACACCTAAATGTAAACAAGTCACTTTGCTTTCTGTATCCTAATGTTTAATTTCCTTTATGTTCTGAATGAGGCGTGAATGGTGTATGTGTGTGAGATGGTGGAGGATAGGTAAGAAACAGGTTCAGTTCATCTTTAATTACATATATCCAGAACATTTTGTAATTTTATATCTTTTTAATGATTGAGCCAGGTGTTCTCCTAGATGTAAATTAAATAATACTTTATAAAATAAAAAAATCTAAATGAGAACAAGATTCTAAGAATTTGTCTTGCAGATGGGACAAATGTCAACTGTTCCTTGTTGCTATTGGTGGCCATATTTAAATTATTTGACTGCTAGAGGAGTGAATATCAATACAGAGCAATGTGTTTAATGCTAGGTCCCCCGATGGGTGCTGTGGGAGATGCTTAAATAAATGGTGACTTGGTGGCATTATTCCCTAAGTTGTTTATTTATTTGTGTATTTATTCTTTGCAATCAGACAGGTCAGAGCTTCAAACATTTCTTTGAGAATTCAGATCTATGAGATCCTGGCTAAATTACACTGAACCTCATTTTTCTATCAAAAATCTTTTTTAAGGCCAAATTAAAGCAATTATAATAACAAAAACAATTACAATAACATAAACTGGGTGCTAGAGGGTAAGCAGGAGTTCAACAGATAAAGAGTAGGGATAAGGACTCTTTCATTAGGTTAAAAAAAGAGACATTGTTCCTGCCTTCAGTGAACTTGCAGTGTGCTATTGTTTTATTTGCAGTTGTGCCATGGGATGTTGGACAGTACCTGGTACAGAGGGGGTATAAAATAATAATTTGATAAATGAAAAAACAAGAATAAGTTCTATACTATGAGTACACAGGTACTCAGGGTAGTCTGAGAACCCAGAGAAGAGACTATCAAAGTGGATATTTAGGGATAGCTTTCCAGAAGTGACTGTAACCACTGACAGGGATTGGATGGGGTAAACACCTCCTGATAGAGATAACAACCTAAACAAAGCTGGGAAAAGGAAAGCTGCATTAGGTGTCTGGGAATTAGTTTGAACTGAAGAAGGGATAGTTGTGGGGTGGAGTGGGAAAGACTCGGGTCAAGTAGGGACAAAATCTTAAAGGGCTTTGTGCATTAAGTTCAAGAGTGTAAATCCTTTTTCCTAAAATATGTAAGTAGAGCAGTGCTTAGGTTTTGAATGCTTACTCTGGAAGATGGTGGTAAAAACTGGGGCAATGACTCAGAGTTGGCAAAATATGTCATTTGGAGAGACATTCAAACTCTGAGGAGAAGTGAGACATGTATTAGCAAGTAAGTTTGGAAAACCCATGGGGAATCAGGTCATGAAAAATATGATGTCTTTTACTATATTTGCAGCCTGAGCCCAATAAAAAATTTAAGCAAACGATATCATCATACTTGTCTTTAAAAAATAACTGGCAGCTAAATGAAAGAAGAACTAGGAAAGAGTAAGTCTAGGGACAAAGTAGGGAAGCAATTTTCTTACATGAATCTCTAAGAAACAGACTAGGATAAACCAACTGACAGATAAGGTTTTCCTGCCTCTACTTCTCTGGGAAAATTTCGGAACAGAATTTAATCTATTGTGATATAATACGCTTTCACCAGTACCTCTAGATGATGGGTTTAATAAAACATACATGCACCCACATACAAATCCCGTATAGGACATAGAAAAGAAAAAAGAATAGCAGCAATCTTTCGTTTCTAACAAGTTTTACTCACACTTAATATCCAATTGTTAAATATAGTGGCAGAGATAAACACAGAGAAATTTTAAGAATCAGGGAGGGGCATGCCCATTCAATTAGATATCAGGCATAGCTCATACTATTCAGATGATGTTAGCTCCCTGTGGACCCTCTAGGGGCATAGAATACATAAATGTATTCTCATTTTATCAGGATAGAATGATGAAGGAGATTGAATGGTTGTTAATTGAAGAAGAAAAGTTCAACTTATAATGACAAGACAATTTAAAATAATGCCAGAGAGCATTCACAACCTATTTGCATCCTTATTCACAAATATATTGCCTATTATTTTGTTTAAGTACGTGAAATCTGCTTTCTGCATTTCAGCCAAAGAGTTTAAAGACCATTAGGAAGCCAGTATTTTGGTGACATTCCTTACTTTGTTTCTTGGTTTAAAAGATTATCATTTTTAAAGAATCTAAAGAACACCTATATTTAAACTCAATTTCTCCAGAGAGTTAACCTTGTTTAAATAAGGGAGGTCCTTGTCTTTTACAAAAATGCATGTTTGTAAATTCATGACCCAATTTCATGCATCACATATTGATGTCTGCTAAATTTCATTCTTCTCTTTTTGGTAAATATGGGTTGGACTTCATACCTTCTGCTTTTATATTCTACATTGTGACTACAGAATATTTTAAATATTCCAGAATATTTGTAACCACCCAATCACAAGTAAGAATTGTTATTGTAGACATCAGTTTTTACTAATACTGTTAAATCACCCTTGATGAGTTGGTTTACATATAACAGTTCTCTATTAATTGTAAATTGTAATTGTAAATTATCAATGAAATATTTTCTTGGTTTAATTTTTAGAATATATATTGCTAATATATAGACATACAACAAACTGTTGTATATTCACCTTGCATTCTGCAACCCTGCGGAACTTATTAGTTCTACAAATATATTTTGATTCCTTAGTATTTTTATATATATATAAAATCTTCTTCCTTTTCAATCTGGATGCGTTTTATTTATTTATTTTACCTAAATATCTGTGATAGAACCTTCAATACAGTGTTCAGTAGAAGTGGTGAGAGGGGACACTATCTTGTTCCTGATTTTAGGGGAAAATCATTCAATCTTTCAACCTTAAGTATGATGTTGATGTCATTTTTCATTTTGATTCTGGATTGACTTCACATTTGAGAATCTTATGCACGTAGCTCTCAAAAATAGCTGTTGATTGGCTCAATAAAATAAAAACTACTCTAGTGTTATAAGTAAGAGTCCTTTAGGGACAAATGAATAAGTCAATATAATCCATATTAATACACTGTATTATAATGTATGTCCATGGCAGTCACTGATCTGATCATGTATTACAAAGATATCAACCACATATAATAAAACTTGCTGATTTTTAGTGAAAGTGATGGTTCTAGTCCCTACTGCAAACAAAAATGGTTTTCTACTTCATATACTGGAACTCTAGATAACTTAAATACACTGCCATCTCCCAGGGCTGTTTATGATATCCTTTGGAGTGTTATAAATATTAATTCATTCCATCTTGTACTGATTTATTTATTTTAATTGCCAATGTCAACAACTCATTTCTGGAATGATAGTCTACATATAACACATTGATTTTTTTTCCCCTCGATTCTATTGTTTGTAAGACTAGATGACAAAACCTCCTATTTGCTATAAAAGTCATTAGAGTCTCATTGTACAATTTACTGTACTTACAGATATCTCATAATCCTAAGTTTTTTCTCTTATAGTAATATCAGAATACATTTGTCTTAAATTTTATATTTTTATAAAAAATAGTGAAACACTCTACTAAAACAGCCTACTAAAAGCAATGAAAAAGACAAGTCAAAATTTCTCAATATTTTCATGATAATCCATTGAGTCGCAAGATTATACTTTATCTAAGAAGCACAATATAATAATGGTTCACAGTATATTGCTGTATTTTAATATCTCAGATCCACAACCAAACCCAGTTCACTCAAGACTGAAAATTCCTGTCTCAAAGTGGGACAGTCCACTTGCTATATGGAAAGAATGGGTAGATCTGAATCTCTTTTGCATCCTTCAGTTTCTTTCCTGTTTAAGCGCAAGATAGTCATAAAAAATAAAAAGGGCTGGACGCAGTGGCTGATGCCTGTAATCCCAGGACTTTGGGAGGCCAAAGTGGGCGTATCACGAGGTCAGGAGATCGAGACCATCCTGGCTAACATGGTGAAACCCTGTCTCTACCAAAAATACAAAAAATTAGCCGGGCGTGGTGGCAGGTGTCTGTAGTCCCGGCTACTCTAGGAGGCTGAGGCCGGAGAATGGCTTGAACCTGGGAGGCGCAGCTTGCAGTGGGCTGAGATTGCGCCACTGCACTCCAGCCTGGGCGACAGAGCAAGACTGTCTCAAAAAAAAAAAAAAAAAAAGTGTCATAAAATGGAAAAGGAGAAAACATCCTTAACTTCTCCAGTATAAATCACTTTGGGAATCAGGCCCTTAGGGCAAATGGTACTTTATAATAAAACAAGAGAGGATGGACCGCTCCATGTACAATCTACCTCCTACACTGCATGGTTAACAAGACGTATTCAATGAGCCTTCCAAGATATCTAAAAGGATTTCTCTCAGGCCTTTAAGAATTTCATAACAATGGATGTGCCTTGTTTGTTAGTCATTTGTATATGACATGTGAAAAGTTGACATAATTTTTAAAAATTTGCATTACTCCCATTTAAAAGATTTGCTTATATAGCCATTATATACAGTTATTCTTAAAATTAGAGAACATAGCTGTTAGTTTAGATCATTCTTGTAATATCCAAATATTGGCTATCTTTATCTATAAAGTAGCATTTATCATTTAGACAGAGAAAATTATTTAATTTGACAAGTGGTATCATAGCAAAATAACCATTATCATTTCTTTTAAAAGTCTCTTTAGCAGATACCAAGCTAATCTGCATAAAATTATATGGAATTCTACTTATGAAATTTAGTGATCATTGTAATAAAATATCACGTGTGTTATTAAAAGCTTAGTAAGTAATGTAGTCTATTTATTGAAGCATTATTTTAAGGCACAGTTAAAATAATCTTGTGTGCTTGAGCAATTCTTATGCAAAGTAGAAAATAAGAAGTTCTTACCAAGTTTGCAATGATATAATGGTAGCCTTTTACATGCTTTCCAACACTTACAATCTGTGAAGATATAAGACAATAAGAGAAAATCAATTTTAATTTACTGAAATATTATTTTAAAATGTTAACTCTTTTAGCATAATTCCATGTAGAATCATGATGGGAAAATGATAGGTTTTAAAAAATAAAAGTCATGTATTCTAGTTAGAAGAATTGATAAGCCATATTCAAAATAAGTGGTGAAAAGTACCACTTTTATTTAAATCACATTCTATCAACCTCGTTCGGGAAATGTTATAATCTCCTTAAAAAGAATGACAATGCTATGAACCAACATTTACATATGTTTCTCATGAGAATGCATCAACGTAGAAACTTAACATGATTTTCATCCGAAGAATTTAGATGTACTTCACTTATCGATAATCTATAAAAACAGAAGATAGGCTGCTCGGTGTCTTCATAGGGTAAGAATAATCATCTCTGAGTAGGTTGAGTAGCAAGCAGGGTTTTTCTAAGGTACAATCTATTTATAGACATCTCTGATGCCAGAAAATATTCAGTGAATTCTCACCTGTATATGAATGCAGTAGTGTTTTCTTATAATTACAAAAGAAAAAAAAAAATATCAAAAAGGTTTTCTCTCTGTTGGATTCTTTTTTTTTTTTTTTCTGAGTATATTTTCAGAGATGTTTAGGAAATTAGAAACTCAAACATCTTTTAAAAAGTACTAGAGATCTTTTAAAAGTTCAGTTTTATTTTTGCATTAGAGATTATAACTCTCATTCTCTGAAAAACTGAAAATTCCTTCAACAAGAGAAAATCTAATTTCAGTTACTAATGAGCAGCTTTGTAACTTCACTGGTGTCATCAATGATAACAGTGAAAGCCACAGTTTTCATGTATGTTCATTGTCAAAGACAAAAATTAAATTATTTTAAGCATTTTAATATCCCATACAAGCAATTCTGTGTAATTGAGTGACTTTTGTACAAAATATAGGAAAACCCTTTTAAATCAGAATATGTGATGGACATAGAGAGTAGAAAAATGGTTGTCAGAGGCTGGGAAGGGTAGTGGGGGTGGGAGGGAGGTGCAAATGGTTAATGGGCACAGAAAAAAATAGCTGGAAAGAATGAATAAGACACACTATTTTATAGCACAACAGGGTGACTATAGTCAATAATAACTTAATTATACATTTTAAAAATAACTAAAAGGGTGTAATTGGATTGTTTATAACACAAAGGATAAATGCTTGAGGGGATGGTTACCTCATTTTCCATAATGTGATTATTACTCATTGCATGCCTGTATCAAAACATCTCATGGACCCCATAAATACATATACTACTATGTACCCACACAAATAAGAAATAAAATAAAATAAATAAAATCAGAACATATGAATTGTGCTGGAAAAGAGTTTTGTATACATGGCTATTGGTGAAATAAAATTTCTACTCATCTTATGTTTTTGTTTTGATTACATTCAAGACCTTCTTTCTGTTTTAAATGTTCTCCAGTTTCAGTACAAGTTGTTTAGATTTTTACTTTTTAATTTCTGTTCATATTATTTAGGATTTGTTGTACTTCCTGACTATGAGGGTTGATGGCCTTTTAACCATCCTGGGAAATTCACTGCCAATATCTCTTAAAATAACCCTCCAAAGATGTTTTCTGTTTGCTTCTAATAGATACTGCAGCATTGGTATCACTGGCCTGGGGCCACTCTTATGATAAGTTCTCAAATTCTAGATTCCTAGACCACAGTGTGTGGTATAAATTCAAAATACAATCTGTCTCAAGGACAAGGCTGTGATGACAAATTCTGAAGGAAGATACTTTCCTCACTACACTAAGCCTAGGCCAAGGCAGAAAACACTTTGTTGACTCTGTACAAGTGACAGAATTTTTTCAGCTATACCCTTTTATTGGGCTGTTGCCCTTCAATAGTCTGGCTTTATGTATTGACTTGACTGAACACAAAGCTTCTGTTCTTGGGAAAGCATTAAATGCCCAATCAGCCTACCCAATCTGGCAATTTCCTTCATCACAGCTGCCTGTCATTTTTGGCCACTGAAGATTTTCTTTACTTTCTTGGAAGTTCAGCTACACATTTATAATATTTTATATAACCTTTCTCCATGTTTTATATTGCCAGATTTATCTAGTCCACAATTTATCTAAAATAGAACTTTCTTTGAGAATCTTTCCATGAAGATGAGGACAAGCAAAAATAGATGAGACTGTGGAGAAAGCTCGGTTTATGAAATAGCTGAATTAGGTGTCATATTGGGCAATCTAGACTTGAGTGATTTAACATGGGTGGAGCAGGATGGAGCCATCTTATTCTCTGGGAATCTCCATTCTAGCTTGTGCAAAAGATAATTATCAGGAGGATGCTTGATGGTACTCAGCCAGGAAATGGCATATTCTATTATGGAGTCTACTACAGATTCCTGCTATTTGGCTTCAGCAGGGGTTGTTGCCACTCAGCAATCCATTATTTATCTCTTGCTGATTCACTATATGTTTTTCTGGTGTGGCTATTTAAGCCTTTTTGCACTCTCTCTAAGCCCCTGTCCCCACTCTGCCTCTTATTTCTTAACACTCTCAGCTTGTGATTTCTTTGTGACTGCAGTCAAAAATGTGTCAGTTTTATTTTAAAATCCATTTTAAGTGCAAATTCTTGTAAATGTTAAAAGATGCGGAACCAGTAAAATTCTGCACTGAGTGTCTCCATAGAGAACTCATTGTCCATTCAAGATTGTTTAGCAAAAAACTATAATAAATTAAAGCTTATACAACGAATTTTCAAAGGGTGAGGACTTATAATACCACAAGGAACTGACAGGGACAAAATTCCTGGCATGAAAGGTCTTGCAGAGCTCCATATGCATCAACATTCTGGAAACTAAGAGCTTGGGGAGTAGTGATCTGGAGATTTATTTACCTGGCTGGTGATGCTAGAGGCATCAGTATCTCTGCTGAGCCAGATCCTGGCTGAGATAAAAACAAATGTACTGCACAAATGCTGTGAAGTTCTCACTGCCTTAGTTTCTTTGTGAAAAAATTCGATTTACAATCCATTGAGTGGTGTCCTGTAAATAGGGTGTTGCTTACTTTTAAACGATTGTGTAAAACTCAAAGTGTCATTTGTGGTTTCACATGGCTTTCATCCTCTCAACAAAATTGAAGAATATCTTCTGTAAAGAATAAATTTGAATGAGTTGACTGTGGGTGCAGACCAAACCTTGTATCTCCTATGTAACTGCTCTTTTAAAAATATGTAAATAGGGAAAAGAAACAGTTTGAGTTGAAAGATAGGAATATAAAATGGCACTGTCTTCACACAAGTGTGGTTGGCTTAGTTGTCATGCGAAAACAATGCCCAGGGTGAGTACTTGGTTGCAAAATTAATTATGGTCTTTCCTAAAGACAGAAAAATGTAGGGGCAGAGAATCTACATATTTTATATTTTTAAAAGAAACAGAGGGTGCAACTAGACTAAAATAATGATCAAGTGTCTGTTTAGAGTTTTGTAGAATAGGTTAGAAAGGATCAATCATACACTCTCAACGATGATTATCCTTACCAAAATAATGTGTTTAAGAGAAGTGACTACTTGATTCTTGTCATTACTTTTTCTTCCCTGTGCGCGGGTTTTGTTTTTGTTTTGTAAGAAGCAGAGACTTGTTTAGGAATATCCATGGTGCTGGTCAAATAATTAAGTTCTATAATCAGGCAATCAGGCCCATGCATATTAAGGTGAATGCCAGGTACAAACACTGTAATTTTTAACTGTTTTATTAACAAATTATGGCATACCAATCTTCAAGAATGCAACTTCCAAATCCTTAGTCTTTGATGGAAATTGGAGAAAATGAATCAGGATACTTTTCCATATTGACTTCACTTTTCAGTTCACTTTAGTTCAACAAATGTCAGTGGAGTGCTTCCTACCTATAGGATTAAGGCTAAGAGATTTAAGGATTATAAAGATAAGTCTGTCAGTGCTGCTGTTACAAGGGGGTTTATTATCTCATAAGGGGATGAGACTCACAGAAATGGCTAAAATACAGAGCAGAATAAGGGGAATGCAGTGGGTTTCAATAAGTGATATCACTTGCTTAAGAGAACAAGGCAGACTTTTAAGAATGAATAGACTAGTGTCTATTCATTATAGTGTCTATAAATATTGACTCAAGGAATGAATAAAGAAGTTAATCAGGGTACAAATGTCAAAAACACTAATATATTAAGGTCAATTTGAGACTTGCAAATTAATGATAGTTTGGCCTTTAATCCACAATCAGATTTTACGTTGATCCTTTATATATCAATGGTTTATAAAGTACTCAGGGGTCTTTCTATAAAAGTTGCTGTATATTATTTCTAACTATTACTACCAGGCTGTGATCATTCTATTGAACATGGTCTTCCAAGTAAAGACATGCAATGACACACTAGAATAGAAATAATTGGTTTTTCTCTTAATTTGATCTTATAAGTCAACTGGAAATTTCTCTCTCAGTTGTTTTCATGCTCCAGAGAATTCAGTGACATGGAGAAAATGGCACAACATATTCAGAGGTGTTAGGGCCATGATACTGATAAATGTTGTAAACTTATTGTCATGAGGGCAGTCACTTTCACTAGTCCTCTTTTCCTACAGAAATTCCAGACTCCGAAATGTTCCCCAAATGTTGACTTTCAAAATGCTTTAAAATATTTTATTGCAGATAAAAACAAAAGCTTTAGTATCACTTCAGTTCCATCAAAAGAAAAATATAAGGCGAGGGGCTTTTGCACACAAACAACAGACTTAAACTACAACCTTGTAAGATAACAGTAGGACTTCAGTTTCAGGGCTGTGATGTAAAATGGGGTGGGAAAAATAAAGTACTTCAGACCCCAAAAAACTAAGGCCGTTTAGTGTGAGATGAGATTTAGGAGGAGGCTAGGTCATGTAAATTCTTATCGGATATTTTAAAGGAAATGATATACCAATGCACATTGTATGTGGGTCTGTATGTGTATGTGTATGCAGGGACGTGTATGTGTGTGTGTGTGTTTGTGTGTTTATTTTCTTCTATACTTGGAGATGTCAGAAATTTTATGGAAGTTTCTAATTAGGAAGAACTCTTTCTTGGAGGAAGGAGAGAGAAAGAAGAGTTTCCCATAAAGAGAATGGCTGCCTCTCAAAGTAGTGATCTCTCTGTCTCTGAAGTTTCTAGCAAAGTCTGACTGATTTTCAGTGAAAGATGTTGGGATAGGGTGGTCCTTTGGGTGACAGAGTCCTGTAAAGCCATACAGTCTGATGTCTCTATGGTCAGTCACTGTAATAGATACTATCAATGTCTTGCCCCATCTGTTCCCTTGTCATCTCAATGCATACTTGCTCACCTTCCAACTGCCAGCACCTGAATTTCCTTGCCTCAAGGTTTTCTGTGGTTTACTGAGCTGACATTGCCCTTGGAGAGGGAAGAGTTTAGAAGTGCCAGAGCATTAATGCCCTCCTTCCCAGCAGCCCACATACAATTACTGACAGGAGTTGGCACATAAGTAATCCAACTCCCTTGCCCCACAAGTGACAAGTGTTTGTTCTACACTAGCCTCCTCCAGTAATTACTTTATATTCATTCCAAATGGGATTAACCCCCTGTCACCCAGATGGTGATTTGCTTGACAAATGCATCTTTCATTGACTGCATTTCTCTACTCCCCTTCCAGCCTGTTCTTTACCTCCTAAACAAACAGTTTGCACACAATCTTTGTTTTTAGGTCAGCTTCTGGGGAAAATCAACTATGACAGTCTCCAAGTGAAAAACTGAACCAATGTAGTAGTAGAATTGATAATGTAAAAAAATACTTTCGTTGGCTAACTGTCCCAAGCTTTTCATCTCTGTAGCATAACATATTTGTTATATTTAAATACTTACTCTCTGGGTATCATTAAAAACTCAGGTTGCATAAGATACGATACCTCTATTTAGACATCTAAATTGTTGAAAAAGTTTACTGTCTCACATAGGCTAATAGTAATGATTCGGTGTCTTTAGTAAATTATTTCCATTTCTAACAACATTTTCATCTTCAAAGTGTCTTCACTTGTGAATATCTATTCTTAGTACTGGTTTTTTATTATTTCTTTTTCTGACTTTATTCCAAATGTTAAAAAAAAATGACCTTTTCCATCCTTTCAGGTCACAGATTTTAGATGACTTTATATGCACTTCTCCCCAATTTTATTGATTAGCAAATTGAGTGCCCTACAAGAGATATGGTTTGGATAGGGTCCTACAACTATAGAGTGAAAAGCAAGTGCTGAAATTCAGCTGTTTGATTCCTAGTCCTGTGTTCATTCCATGCCACCCCTTTATCCCATCATGGAACTGCCAGTGGCTATTGAAAAGCACTTGTAGATTATTATATCCTTCCCTCTGCCTATCATGGTGGTTCTAAAATTCTGCATCTACGAGCCTTGGATAATACGATTCTCATCATCTCAACTATGAGCTATTCTTAGCACAGCTCCATTTTGATTTAATAGCATTTTAATTTAGTGATTTCAAATATTTGCAAAGAGATGTAAACGATTGTATGGCATTTGTGATTATGAATTTGAAGCACATGTAATAGCTTGAAAGAACCATTAGAAGCAAGCTCTTTTTAAATTAAAGAGACATTTGTAAGAAACAATATAAATATAATTCTAATAAGGTGTAGGTGGAAGGGGTAATTCCTTCCTTTCATAAACAATGACATTAAATAAATATAGTCATTAAGTGAAGAAGCTGGAACTCCAGCTGGGTCTTTTGACTATAGTTTCCACACTATTTTCACTACACTCTGTTCCCTTCTTTAGACCAGAGGAATTCAGACTTATTTTTGGCAAATATTAATATATCTTTCATAAGAGAAAAATGAACAAAATATATATCTGTGAGAATAACATTGTCTATCATATTAGATAATTGATGAATACTAAACCTGTTTATGAGAAATCCAAGCTTTCTCATAATGAAACAAAGACACAATTATTTTTCTTACAAATAACCTCTTGTCTGAACATATTGCTTATTTGAATAACAGTATATACACAAAGTGTTCCTAGTTCCATTTTGCATGGGGCTAAGACAGGGACACATAGGTGGAGAATTATCAGGTAAACTTTAATGCATCCTAGTCTGGGTTTACAATTTCTTCATATATGCATAATAAAGCAAATTAGCAGAAAAGCTTAAATAACTTGGATTTAGTTTTGTATAGCTTGTACTTTTCCAAATGTATATTTAAAATGACAGTTCATGTACATATCCTAAATTTAATGCAAATCCAACTCAGTCCAATAGATAATTTTATTTATGTACCATAAGCTCAAAGCAATCAATTAAAAATTAAACTACTGGGGACCTTAGCAAGATGACCAAATAGAACAGCTCCGATCTGCCACTCCCAGAGAGATCAACGCAGAAGGCAGGTGATTTCTGCATTTCCAACTGAGATACCTGGCTCATCTCACTGGGACTAGTTAGACAGTGGGTGCAGCCCATGGAAGGTGAGCAGAAGCAGGGTGGGGTGTCACCTCACCTGGAAAGTGCAAGGGGTCAGGGAACTCCCTCCCCTAGACAAGGGAAGCTGTGAGAGACTGTGCCATGAGGAATGTGCATTGTGGCCTGGATACTACGCTCTTCTCACAGTCTTCGCAACCTGCAGACCAAGAGAATCCCTTGGGTGTCTACACCACCAGGACCCTGGGTTTCAAGCACAAAGCGGGGCGGCCATTTGGGCAGACACTGAGCTAGTTGCAGGTGGTTTTTTTCATACCCCAGTGGCATCTGGAATGCCAGTGAGACAGAACCATTCAATCCTCTGGAAAGGGGGCTGAAGTCAGGAAGCCAAGTTGTCTAGCTCAGTGGATCCCACCCCCACGGAGCCCAGCAAGCTAAGATCCACTGGTTTGAAATTCTCGCTGCCAGCGCAGCAGTCTGAAGTCAACCTGGGACACTTCAGCTTGGTAGGGGGAAGGGCCTCTGCCATTACCTCACATTGTAAACAAAGCCTCCTCCGGGAAGTTTGAACTGGGCGGAGTACACCATAGCTTAGCAAAGCTGCTATAGCCAGACTGCCTCTCTAGATTCTTCCTTTCTGTACAGGGCATCTCTGAAAGAAAGGCAGCAGCCCCAGTCATGGGGTTATAGATAAAATTCCCATCTCCCTGTAACAGAACACCTGGGGGAAGGGGTGGCTGTGGGCACAGCTTCAGCAGAATTAAACATTCCTGCCTGCTGGCTCTTAAGAGAGCAGTGGATCTCCCTGCACAGCGCTTGAGCTCTGCTGAGGGACAGACTGCCTCCTCACGTGGGTCCCTGACCCCCGTGCCTCCTGACTGGGAGGTATGGAGACACCTCCCAGTAGGGGCCAATAGACATCTCATACAGGAGAGTTCCAGCTGGCATCTGGCGAGTGCCCCTTTGGGACAAAGCTTCCTAGGAAGGAACAGGCAACAATCTTTGCTGTTCTGCAACCTCCGCTGGTGATACCCAGGAAAACAGGGTCTGGAATAGACCTCCATCAAACTGCAGCAGACCTGCAGAAGAGGAGCCTGACTGTTAGAAGGAAAACTAACAAACAGAAAAGAATAGCATCAATATCAACAAAAAGGACGTCCACACAAAAAAGGTCACCAACATCAAAGACCAAAGGTAGATAAATCAATGAAGATGAGGAAAAACCAGTGCAAAAGGCTGAACATTCCAAAAACCAGCACGCCTCTTCTCCTCCAAAGGATCACAACTCCTTGCCAGCAAGGTAACAAAACTGGACAGAGAATGAGTTTGATGAATCGGCAGAAGTAGGCATCAGAAGGTGGGTAATAACAAAGTACTCCAGGCTAAAGGAGCATGTTCTAACCCAATGCAAGGAAGCTAAGAACCTTGAAAAAAGGTTAGAGGAATTTCTAACTAGAATAACCAGTTTAGAGAAGAATATAAATGACCTGATGGAGCTGAAAAACACAGCATGAGAACTTCATGAAGCATACACAAATATCAATAGCTGAATTGATCATGTAGAAAAAAGGATATCAGAGATTGAAGATCAATTTAATGAAATAAAGCATAAAGAGAAGATTAGAGAAAAAGGAATGAAAAGGAATGAACAAAGCCTCCAAGAAATATGGGATTATGTGAAAACACCAAACCTACATTTGATTGGTGTACCTGAAAATGACAAGGAGAGGGGAACCAACTTGGAAGACACACTTCAGCATATTATCCAGGAGAACTTCCTCAACCTAGCAAGATAGGCCAACATTCAAATTCAGGAAGTACAGAGAACACCAAAGATACTCCTCGAGAAGAGCAACCCCAAGACATGTAATTGTCAGATTCACCAAGGGTGAAATGAAGGAAAAAATGTTAAGGGCAGCCAGAGAGAAAGGTTGGGTTACCCACAAAGGAAAAGCTATCAGACTAATAGTGGATCTCTCTGCAGAAACCCTGCAAGCCAGAAGAGAGTGAGGGCCAATATTCAACATTCTTGAAGAGTAAAATTTTTAACCCAGAATTTCATATCCAGCCAAACTAAGCTTCATAAGTGAAGGAGAAATAAAATCCTTTACAGACAAGCAAATGCTGAGAGATTTTGTCATCACCAGGCCTGTCTTATAAGAGCTGCTGAAGGTAGCACTAAATATGGAAAGGAAAAACTAGTACCAGCCACTGCAAAAAACATACTCAATTGTAAAGACCACTGATACTATGAAGAAACTGCTTTAACTAATGGACAAAATAACCAGCTAGCATCATAATGACAGGATCAAATTCACACATAACACATTAACCTTAAAGGTAAATGGGATAAATGCCCCAATTAAAAGACACAGACTGGCAAATTGGATAAAAAGTCAAGACCCATTGGTGTGCTGTATTCAGGTGACCCATCTCACATGCAAAGACACATGTAGGCTCAAAATAAAGAGATGGAGGAAGCATACCAAGCAAATGGAAAACAAAAAAAAGCAGGAGTTGCAATCCTAGTCTCTGATAAAACAGACTTTAAACCAACAAAGATCAAAAAAGACAAAGAAGGGCATTACATAATGGTAAAGGGATCAATGCAACAAGAACAGCTAACTATCCTAAATATATATGCACCCAATACAGGAGCACCCAGATTCATAAAGCAAGTTCTTAGAGACCTACAAAGAAAGTTCAACACCCACACAATAATGGTGGGAAACTTTAACACCCCACTGTAAATATTAGACAGAGCAATGAGACAGATAATTAACAACAATATTCAGGATTTGAATGCAGCTCTGGACCAAGTGGACCTAATAGACATCTACAGAACTCTCCACCCCAAATCAACAGAATATACATTCTTCTCAGCAACATATCGCACTTATTCTAAAGCTGACCACACAATTGGAAGTAAAACACTCCTCAGCAAATGCAAAAGAACAAAAATCATAACAAACAGTCTCTCAGACCACAGTGAACTCAAAGTAGAACTCAGGATTAAGAAACTCACTCAAAACCCCACAACTACTTGGAAACTGAACAACCTGCTCCTGAATGACTACTGGGTAAATAATGAAATTAAGGCAGAAATAAACAAGTTCTTTGAAACCAACGAGAACCAAGACACAAAGTACTAGAATGTCTGAAACACAGGTAAAGCAGTGTTTAGAGGGAATTTTGTAGCACTAAATGCCCACAGGAGAAAGTGGTAAAGATCTAAAATCGACACCCTAACATCACAAGTAAAAGAACTAGAGAAGCAACAGCAAAGAAAATCAAAAGGTAGCAGAAGACAAGAAATAACTAAGATCAGAGCAGAACTGAAGGAGATAGAGACACATAAAACCCTTCAAAAAATTAATGAATCCAGGAGCTAGTTTTTTGAAAAGATTAACAAAATAGATAGACCACTAGCCAGACTAATAAAGAAGAAAAAAGAATCAAATAGACACAGTAAAAAATGATAAAGGGGATATCAACACCAATCCCACAAAAATACAAATTACCATCAGAGAATACTAGAAATACCTCTATGCAAATAACTAGAACATCTAGAAGAAATGGATACATTCCTGGACACATACTAAAGACTAAACCAGGAAGAAGCAGAATCCTTGAATAGACCAATAACAAGTTCTGAAATTGAGGCAGTAATTAATAGACTACCAACCAAAAACAGCCCAGGACCAGAAAGATTCACAGCTGTATTCTACCTAAGGTACAAAGAAGAGCTGGTACCATTCCTTCTGAAACAATTCCAAACAATAGAAAAAGAAGGACTCCTTCCTAACTCATTTTATGAGTCCAGCATCATTCTGATACCAAAATCTGGCAGAGACACAACAAAAAAAGATAATTTCAGTCCAATATCCCTGATGAACATCAATGCGAAATCCTCAATATAATACTGGCAATCCGAATCCAACAGCACATTTAAAAGCTTATCCACTATGATCAAGTTGGCTTCATCCCTGGGATGTTAGGCTGGTTCAACATAAGCAAATCAATAAACGCAATCCATCACATAAACAGAACCAAGGACAAAAACCACATGATTATCTCAATAGATGCAGAAAAGCCCTTTGATAAAATTCAACACTCCTTCATGCTAAAAACTCTAAATAAACTAGGTATTGATGAAAAGTATGTCAAAATAATAAGAACTGTTTATGACAAACCCACAACCAATATCATACTGAATGGGCAAAAGCTGGAAGCATTCCCTTTGAAAATTGGCACAACACAAGGATGCACTCTCTCACCACTCCTATTCAACACATTATTGGAAGTCCTGGCCAGGGTAGTCAGGCAAGAAAAAGAAATAAAGTGTATTCAAATAGGAATAGAGGAAGTTAAATTGTCTCTGTTTGCAGATGACATGGTTGTATATTTAGAAAACCCCATTGTCTCAACCCAAAATCTCCTTAAGCTGTTAAGCAACTTCATCAAAGTCTCAGGATACAAAATCAATGTGGAAAAATCACAAGCATTTCTTTACACCAATAATAGACAGAGAGCCAAATCAATAGTGATCACCCATTCACAACTGCTACAAAGAGAATAAAATAACTAGGAATCCAACTTACAAGGGATGTGAAGGACCTCTTCAAGGAGAACTACAAACCACTGCTCAAGGAAATAAGAGAGGACACAAACAAATAGAAAAACATTCCATGCTTATGGTTAGGAAGAGTCAATATCATGAAAATGGCCATACTGCCCAATGTAATTTATAGATTCAATGCTATCTCCATGAAGCTACCATTGACTTTCTTCACAGAATTAGAAAAAACTACTTTAAATTTCATATGGAACCATAAAAGAGGTTGTAGAGCCAAGATAATCCTAAGCAAATAGAACAAAGCTGGAGACATCACACTACCTGATTTCAAACTATACTACAAGCCTACAGTAAATAAAACTGCATGCTACTGGTACCAAAACAGATATATAGACCAATGGAACAGAACAGAGCCCTCAGAAATAACACCATATATCTACAACCATCTGATCTTTGACAAACCTTACAGAAACAAGCAATGGGAAAGGATCTCCTGTTCAGTAAATGGTGCTGGGAAAACTGACTAGCCATATGCAGGAAACTGAAATTAGACTCCTTTCTTACACCTTGTACAAAAATTAACTCAAGATGGATTAAAGATTTAAATGTAAGACCTAAAACCATGAAAACCCTAGAAGAAAACCTAGGCAATACCATTCAGGATATAGGCATGGGCAAAGACTTCATGACTAAAACACCAAAAGCAATGGCAACAAAAGCCAAAACTGACAAATGGGATCTAATTAAACTAAAAAGCTTCTGCACAGCAAAAGAAACTATCATCAGAGTGAACAGGCAACCTACATAATGGGAGAAAAGTTTTGTAATCTGTCCATCTGACAAAGGGCTAATATCCAGAATCTACAAGGAACTTAAACAAGTTTACAAGAAACAAACAACCCTATCAAAAAGTGGGCAAAGGATATGAACAGACACTTCTCAAAAGAAGACATTTTTGTGGCCAAGAAACACATGAAAAAAAGCTCCTCATCACTGGTCATTAGAAAAATGCAAATCAAAACCACAATGAGATACCCTCTCACACCAGTTAGAATGGCAATCATTAAAAAGTCAAACAACAGATGCTGGTGAGGATGTGGAGAAATAGAAACACTTTTACCCTGTTGGTGGGAGTGTAAATTAGTTCAACCGTTGTGGAAGACAGTGTGGCAATTCCTTAAGGATCTGGAACCAGAAATACCATTTGACCTAGCAATCCCATTACTGGGTATATACCCAAAGGATTATAAATCATTCTACTGTAAATACACATGCACACATATGTTCACTGCAGCACTATTCACAATAGAAAAGACTTGGAACCAACCCAAATGCCCATCAGTGATAGACTGGATTAAGAAAATTGGCACATATATACCATGGAATACTATGCAGCCATAAAAGGATGAGTTCATGTCCTTTGTAGGGACATGGATGAAGCTGGAAACCATCATTCTCAGCAAACTAACACAGGAACAGAAAACCAAACACTGCATGTTCTCCCTCGTAAGTGAGAGTTGAACAATGAGAACACAGAGAGGGGAACATCACATACTGGGGCCTGTTGGGGGGTAGGGGGCTGGAGGAGGGATAGCACTAGGCGAAATACCTAATATAGATGACAGGTTGATGGGTGCAGCAAACCACCGTGGCACATGTATACCTATTCAATAAACCTGCACGTTCTGCATATATATCCCAGAACTTCAAAAAGAAAAAAAAGATATACCATTTTAAATCTAAGATATTCCTGTCAAAAAATTCTCAGTAAATTAAAAAATAACAATTAACAATTCATTTATATACAAAAAATTAAACTATTCACAGCATAGTTCAATGGTATTTACACTTTGTGGTATACTTTTTGAACATAATAGTTCCAAAGGTAGTAGTATATATGGTTAATTTTGTTTAACCAGAAAGTCATTGGACATTAGACCAATGGAACATATCATCTATGTTCTCTAATTGGACATATCATCAATGAGTAGATATCTATTCTTGAATTATAAAGAAAACTTGATGGGGATGGTGGTGATGGGAATAAGAGTTATCTTCAAATATCACATACTGTTATGAATGTTTCAAAGGGATATATTGTTAGGGATATATTGCTTAATATTTGCTGAAATTTAAGGTCAAATATGCTGAAGATGAAATTGTTCAACCGTGGAATTCATAAGCACCTGGTGAAGATTTTGTTTACAGGATGGATGAACTTTTAAGATCCAGTCAACCTGAGAGTCTATGATTCTGTGATTCTCCAGTGTAGAGGACTGTGTGAGCCATTGTCTCTGGGAGGCTTCTGTTAATATGTGAGGTTCTCACCGTAGCCCCTTGCTGTTATTACCTTTTCTTTATTATATCTGAGATACTATCATCTGAATGTCCTTTCTTCTTTCATTTTTCTTAAATCGTATTTTCTTTTATTTTCTTGGATGAATACAAGGCAAATAAGTTGTAAAGAAGTGGCTGCAAAAAAAGTGTTTTATGGCCAATTTTACAAAGAACACTAGGTTAAATAAGGTTTAAGAGGTTTCTTTGCCATAAGAATTTTTAGAGACTTCAATATGCTAATGTACAGTGAAATCTCAAGAGCTAGGGTATGCAGTTCTGTAGAGCAGTTTTAAAAGGTTGTTTAAGGACATTCTTCCTAGAGCATTATCTTTCGCTCACCTCCTTCCCTAACTTTCATATACACTTCAGACTTTATGTTGGTTTGGCATAAACATAAATGTTGCTTTAGCAGCATTTTCTTATTTCCCTTCAGTGTTGATAATCTATACCCACAACAATGACTCAATTAGACTGTCAAATATGTTCTGTTCATAATTTTGGAAGTAATGTCCTTCAATATTAAATAACTTCAGCTAATATCGTTTTTGGTCAGGGTTTTACATTTGCATGTTTTAAATTGTATTTAACTTATGAAATTGTGATTAATTCTGAAAGTCATGTGACTCCAGAGTCATTCTCTTTGCTTTTATTTCAGCAGATTTTTTTTCACATTTGAGTTTATTTGGGCTTTGCTATGCTATACTTCAAATATGTAATAGACAACCAGCTTCCTCTGAAGTGGATTCATAAAGACACAGATGTAACTAGATACCCTGTCTTAACAAATCAGTTAGAATCATTTACATTTGTTCAGATGATTACCTCCAATATTATTAAAATAAATATTATTTTAAAATTTATAAATTTCATTTTAAATATTTATAAATATCATTTTAAAAATCCCAAAGGTCTAACTATAGAGATAAAAGGCAAGAAAAAAATACCTCTCCCCAATAAACTAGATTGACGCATTTGCTGTGGGTATGTAATTTTTGCATAGCAAGCTCAGTTTATTTTGCCTGTGTTTGCCCATAGGCCAGTCAAAACTTGAAGGCTATTATTCATATTGACTAACAATGCTATTAAAATTGCCAAAACAAATTCATTTTTCTAAAAACCCTAGTTGGATTAGTTACACTTTTTAAAATCTTAACAAAAATGGTGTTTGGCAAAATAGACATTTAATAAACTAATTTTATGCAAGAATAATTTCTCATTATCACTATTTGGCATTATATATTTGTTTCTTTATTGTGTGGCTCCCCCACTAAAATATAAACTGCAATGTGCAGGGGCTTTCCCTAAGCCGAGGATATGCCTGGCTTGACCTGTAACAGGCACTCAATAAATATTTAAGGAGATGTTAAATAAATTCAGTTATATACTGGTATAAATATGACTATAAAAAATACAGTCTACAGATGAAGTACCATTGCTTATTTGGTACACTCCTTAGTCATCAGGTACACTGCTCAGTCACTTTCAACCTTCTGGTTCATTCTCTATGTTGTCATCGGAATTATGGCTCTAAACCATGACGTCAATCATGTTTAAAAACATCCAAAGACATCTATGATGCAATGATGAATTTAAAACTTCCTAGTAAAGCCCATGAGGTCACTCATAATCTGTCTTTAATTCGCCTTGGCCGTCTCATACCCACCGCGGGTTAGGCTCCATCCACATTCACTTCTTTCCCAGGACACGAAGCTCCCTCCTATTCTTCCACTCTCACACAGGCCATCTTCCTTGAATGCTCTTTCCCAGCGTCTCTGCCTGGAGAATTCAGACTCCCCCATTTTATTTTTTTATTGCACCTTTCCACATTGTGCTACGTTATTTGATTATGTTCTTCTGTTTTTTGTTTTGTTTTGTTTTTTTTTGCATTCAGAGTTCCTTCACAGCATCAACTAAAATTGATGTAACTTATATGCAGTGCTTGGAAATTAGTAGGTACTGGACAAATGTGTGTTAAATAAGTAACCAAATGGATAAGTGTTGTGGTACATGTATAAGAAAGGAAAATAATAGAATGTCGTGGGCAGAGACAAGAAAATTTGTTTCTCTTGTGTTACTGAACAATATTTATATAATTATATTATGAACATGGAATTAATTATAAAATTAGAATAATTTCTAAAAGAATTAGAATAAAGTATAAAAATAGAATGTGTATTAAAAATAGAATATATCTATTTCATCGCACACACACTATAGATATAACCCCCAGTATGAGTTCTGTGGTTTTAAAAAGAACACTTTAAGTCAAATACAGGAGCAAATTATGTCCAGNATTATTTTAAAATTTATAAATTTCATTTTAAATATTTATAAATATCATTTTAAAATCCCAAAGGTCTAACTATAGAGATAAAAGGCAAGAAAAAAATACCTCTCCCCAATAAACTAGATTGACGCATTTGCTGTGGGTATGTAATTTTGCATAGCAAGCTCAGTTTATTTTGCCTGTGTTTGCCCATAGGCCAGTCAAAACTTGAAGGCTATTATTCATATTGACTAACAATGCTATTAAAATTGCCAAAACAAATTCATTTTCTAAAACCCTAGTTGGATTAGTTACACTTTTAAAATCTTAACAAAATGGTGTTTGGCAAAATAGACATTTAATAAACTAATTTTATGCAAGAATAATTTCTCATTATCACTATTTGGCATTATATATTTGTTTCTTTATTGTGTGGCTCCCCACTAAAATATAAACTGCAATGTGCAGGGGCTTTCCCTAAGCCGAGGATATGCCTGGCTTGACCTGTAACAGGCACTCAATAAATATTTAAGGAGATGTTAAATAAATTCAGTTATATACTGGTATAAATATGACTATAAAAAATACAGTCTACAGATGAAGTACCATTGCTTATTTGGTACACTCCTTAGTCATCAGGTACACTGCTCAGTCACTTTCAACCTTCTGGTTCATTCTCTATGTTGTCATCGGAATTATGGCTCTAAACCATGACGTCAATCATGTTTAAAACATCCAAAGACATCTATGATGCAATGATGAATTTAAAACTTCCTAGTAAAGCCCATGAGGTCACTCATAATCTGTCTTTAATTCGCCTTGGCCGTCTCATACCCACCGCGGGTTAGGCTCCATCCACATTCACTTCTTTCCCAGGACACGAAGCTCCCTCCTATTCTTCCACTCTCACACAGGCCATCTTCCTTGAATGCTCTTTCCCAGCGTCTCTGCCTGGAGAATTCAGACTCCCCATTTTATTTTTTTATTGCACCTTTCCACATTGTGCTACGTTATTTGATTATGTTCTTCTGTTTTTTGTTTTGTTTTGTTTTTTTTTGCATTCAGAGTTCCTTCACAGCATCAACTAAAATTGATGTAACTTATATGCAGTGCTTGGAAATTAGTAGGTACTGGACAAATGTGTGTTAAATAAGTAACCAAATGGATAAGTGTTGTGGTACATGTATAAGAAAGGAAAATAATAGAATGTCGTGGGCAGAGACAAGAAAATTTGTTTCTCTTGTGTTACTGAACAATATTTATATAATTATATTATGAACATGGAATTAATTATAAAATTAGAATAATTTCTAAAAGAATTAGAATAAAGTATAAAATAGAATGTGTATTAAAATAGAATATATCTATTTCATCGCACACACACTATAGATATAACCCCAGTATGAGTTCTGTGGTTTTAAAAGAACACTTTAAGTCAAATACAGGAGCAAATTATGTCCAGACTTTGGATGAATAATAGAACTGTTTGGTGTATGTGGCCCTGGGAAAAAACTTTAAAAAATAGAAAATAAATTTCTTCTATCCAATCTTAATCCATCTTTCATTTTATTTTACCAGTGATTATGTGAACCTTATCATTATTATTTTGGTAAAAATTACACTACTTTATTTCCTTCTAATCTCAAACTTGTCACAAGTTGTATATGAGATTGGAGAAAATCTGTATCAGCAGGGAACTAGTGTCCAATTATGTGGCTAATCTTGAGGGAAGGTTTAGAAATGAATTTGTTCCATTACTTTTATGACTGAATCAAAGTGAGTAAAATGATGTATCATTTCATTTACTGTCAGAGAGTACACTTTATTACTGAACTGTTTAATATAAATACTGTATAATTTATAAAAATGTAGTTATATTTATGATGTTTACAAGACTCAGAAAAGGGTCCTCAAAGGTACTGTTGAATGTCTTGCTTCCTTTTTGTTAATCTCACTGCCTTTTAAACATTTTAAACATTTGGGGAGTAGATGCAAAATTCTACTTAAATAATTATGATGTTATCCTCTCTTTTCTACCTAATGAGGAATATAACTTACCTCTCCCTAAACCACAGTAGATATTTGTATGCAGCTGCTTTTGATTTAAGGCTAGAAAAACTAATTCATTTTATACCTCTAAAATTATCAAGCAGATTTTCCTTTATCTTTGTAAAAGAAGCTGAAGTTTTAGATGTTCTGTCAAAAACAATAGTAGAAATTGTTCCAGTAAGTGTTCTTGCAGCATCAACTAAAACATATTTAGTTGAACCTAACCTAATCATAGAATTCACGATTCTCCCCAGACAAAAGCACTTTCATTCTGACAATCATATTTTTCTGCTTCCTTGAAAAAACTTATATCCTTTGGCTCCTTCACCTTTCCTTTTATTTTATCCTATTTTTTACTTTACAAGAAAATGAGGTATGGCTGCAACCATGGTAACAGTTGCTAGGAGACAATTAGACACCCCTTTCTAATCCCCACCGATTCCATTTGCACTAGTCCAGCAGATCTGTCAAGGTGTTTCTGTTTTCTATGAAAACAAACCTAGTGCATCATAATGGCACTTGCACATTTGAATCAGTTCTGCTAAATAGTAATATTAAAGAAGTAAAATTCACCTCCTTAGCAAAACCTCACATCTTTTGGGTTTCTTCTTACTTTGTTGTAGATCCTGACTGAGCAAAGCTCGATATGCAAAAGGAGCTTTATAATGAAGCAAAGCAGCAAGCTCCGCCAGTACTGCAGTGTGGGAAATTGCTGATATGATTTCTTTGCTGTAGTAATTTCTTTGGGTGCCTGATTTGTTCCTGTTGCATCTCGCACATTGTTGCTTTAATGTATGGAAGTAAAACTCTTGCTTTTTTCAGTCTGCACAGCAAACTCTGGGACATGTAGGTGTCCCATAATCTTGGATAGGTGAAATTCTGGACAAGAAAGCCTCCCAGGTAATTGAAGGCTTCCCTTAAACACATACAAAATGTGTCTCCTGCCTGTGTCTTCAAGTGAGGCTCATTTAGGCTTCCAATTTATTCAATACTTGTTTTTTGAGCCCCTGTCGTCACTAGGGGATGTACTGGTAACAATAAACATAGACTCTGCCCTGACGGAGATAAAATTTCAATAGGAAAGATAGACAACTAAACTGGTGTAATGCAAGGAATCTACTTTTCTGCTACCTCTAATCTTTACAGCTTTAACTTTGTCTACTGCTCCGTTTCAGCTTCTACTTCTGCTTCATACCCAATCTTGATTACTTTTTGATCATTTTCAGATCTTGTTTTCTTTACAGTTCATTGTGTCTTGGAATACCCTTAGCCCTTTTCTCTGGCTGGGAAAATCCAATGCATTTTCAGTTTAAATGCTTCTTTTTTCTGTGAAACATGTGGGACTGCCTTGATTATACTTAGTTACCTCGTTTTCTGGATTCTTCATACATTTTTGTAATATCTCTGTTTCTGAAGCCATCAAATTGTCTTGTAATTATTTATGCATGTTTCTGAGTTCACAACTTGAGTGTAAACATTGTGTAAGGACCACAAGTTGCTCATCTTTGTACAGCAAGCATTTGCAGTGCCTGGAACAATGTCTGACATACAGATGTTGAATGAATGTATGAGGTGTCAAGTGCAGAGCTGTCCCACTTACGTTGTTGACTCATTCCTACTGTCAGAGTGTATGCCACTGAATCCTATGTAGATGATTCAAATAATCAAAGCTGTTATCTCCAATTATGAGATCTCTCCTGTAATGACTCCTCCTCCTTATAACTATAGCTATCTTCCCTCTTCTTGTTGTGCTTCTTTTTGTTTCTTCTGTCTCTTCTGTTTTTGAGGGTTTTGTTTTGTTTTGCTTTTGGCTTTGGTAAAAAAAAATTGACCTTATGGCCATTGGCCAGTAACAAAAATGTTCCTTTCCTTTTAGGTAGTGACTCAACCAGTTATGGGATACAGAGGCAGACTCTTTAAGCCTTTGGCTCCTCTTAATGCTTTATTCAATATAGAGACTTTTTGGGAATCAGGGGGAACTGGCAGAGTTCTAGATTTGGTACGATCCCTGATGTTTGAGAGTTGTGAAGATTTGTAAATGCAAACTCTAGATACATAGGCTTTTACTAAGTATTGCCATGCATTTGACCATTTGCCAAAAATTCTGAGTCCTAACATCTCACTTAGGTGGTACTAAACATGGTACGCAACCTTGGGCTTAGAATAAGTTAACTGGGATCATGTCTACATTTCATCTCTTATGTGCAAACGACCACATTTAGGTTTGAGAAATTTTCCTCTCTTTCTTATTGATCTTGCCCTGAGGTAGGATTATTGGCTTCTTTTCGTCACAATAAGCCTCTGAGAGGTCAGCCATGGCTTTTAGGCTTTTTTGATTGATTTGCAAACAGTGTGGGAAGGTCACTGGTTTTGCCAGTAATCTGAGGTTCACATTGTGTCTGATGGGACACTAAATTCCCTTTCATATAATGAAAGTGGCAATACTGCTGAAAGGGGTTCCAATTAAATCTGGGGTACATGATAAAGAAGCGGTTTAAGATACCTGCGAGTCTAACTGTAGAGACATTTTCTCCATTCTTTCGTTAAATATCTACTTCATACTGTAAGGTCAGTCCTTCCTATCTTTTCCTGACAAATACTTGGTTAGATTACTTAAATACATCCGTGGTGTGTACTAGGATCAATATTGTTCTAGTTTTCTATCAAATGCCCTTGATATCTCATCTATTTAATAATAACTGGCACCCGTAGCAAAATCCCCAAGGCAGTGTAAGATCCTTTATCACTTTCTACAATAATGTATTTGTAAAAGAATAACATATTTTAGTTGGATTTTAGGAAATATTTTTGGTTTAAACCTGAGTTAACCAGACATAAGTTACTAACTACAGCAGAAAATATATCTGTTTTGTTTAACACTGTATCTTCAGCAGAGCAGAGTACTTGACTATATATATATTACATATATGCATATATGTGTGTGTATATATATGTATACACACACACTGCATATGTAGTGTTACACACACACATACACACACCCACACACACACACATACACACACACAGTGGGGACTTAACAAATGTTTGTACAATGGATAAATATCAAGAAAAGGTCACTTGACTGAAGTTTTACTATTAATACATGCTCCTTTTCAAGGTATATCCCATGCATAAAATTATACATTGCTTTAGGATCAAACAAATCATTAAAAAGACTTCACTGGAAACAGCATTATTGACTTTTAGAGAGAGCAAGGGTTGTCAAGGTAATCTCAGCTCAACTGTCCTTATTTAAAGCGAGGAGAAAAATCCTAGGTGGTAAGTGATTCCATTTACTTTTTAAAAATAAACAACTAAAGATTTCTTATCCATGTCTCAGAGAATGAAAACACTCATTTTTATTTTGTTGACACCATCATAATTTGGGAGATATAATGTAACTGACCAAAGAAAGAGGTAGACTAGTGCAGACCATCCAGCTACCCATTGTGAGAATTCTGTTCCAGAGGATCAGAGCTGGGAGTTCCTGGGAATAGGGTTTCACTAACAGGAACACACAAATCTAGCTGCTGGAACTCTGAGTTTTTATCACAGTGGAGTAAAATGCATGAGCAACCACTAGCCTTAAGTGCCATTTTGCTCACTTTGGCTGCCAGAAAGATAGTTAAGATAAGGTTTGTTGTTGCTTTTTTTGCTACTAGGTTAAACATGTGAACCAAAATCTGATACTTCAGTGTTCAATTGATAACGTTATTAGGTAGAATCCCTAGGGACTCTCTGCAAGCAACAGAGTTCAGAATTTAAAATTAACAGATACATGTATAAATCATATATAAAAAGACTCCCACTATAAATCTCTTATTTTGATATGAAACAGTTCATTTGATTCCAGCTATATGAAGCTATTGCAAGCTATTCTACAAAATAATTGACATATTGTTACAGGAAGAAAGTTAGGTGAAAGGATTAAGCTAAGGTCCACAATGATATTTATAATATCTTTCAGTCAAACTCATAGCAATTTAAGTAAAATATTCTATCAAAATTTATCACAAATTCAGCAAACACTTAAAATACTTCTCGTTTTAGGTTTCTTTTCAAGGCTTGTTTCTGCAAATGAGTGGATCAAATTGCCCATTGGATTTAGAGAGCCAAAATTCCAATTTGTTTGATTGGGGTTGATATGATCAAAATAAATCTAACTTTGTGGTTTCAATACGTTTCTACTCTCTTAAATGACTCAGTGGATGATATTTACATACATTCTTCCATTTTTTTCTTATGGTGTACATTAAACCATATTTTCAAATACTTGATCTTAAACTCATTTTGTGAAATGCTTGAATCAGTATATGTCTAGCTACTATATTAAATAGGAATACATTTATAAGAACTAATTAGTTCATGTCATAAAATAACTT
>NW_016813672.1:1117132-1136018 GCF_001698545.2 Rhinopithecus bieti
TTTTTTGAGGTGGAGTTTCACTGCTGTTGCCCAGGCTGGAGTGTAATGGCATGATCTCGGCTCACCACAACCTCCGCCTCCTGGGTTTAAGTGATTCTGCTGTCTCAGTCTCCCGAGTAGCTAGGATTACAGGCATGTGCCACCACACCCGGCTAATATTTTATTTTTAGTAGAGACGAGGTTTCTCCTTGTTTGTCAGGCTGGTCTCGAACTCCCAACCCCAGGTGATCGACCCGCCTCGGCCTCCCAAAGTTCTAGGATTACAGGCGTGAGCCACCATGCCCAGCCATAGAAATTTACTAATATGAAGTGTGTCCATCCTTCTAGAATGTTATCATCATTGTATTAATTTCACCATCTTCTGAGAAAGGGCCACCTTTTCAAAGGCATTTTCTAATCAAGATTATTTAGCATTTAACTTTTACCTTTTAAAATGCTTTGTTTTGAAATTGTTTCCTCTTGCTATCTTAATTTATTAAGGAGGATGTTGAAACACAGGGGTCTTAAGGTACATGTACAAATCCTTGACAAAGTGTGGATTAGCTCTTGTGGATGAGCCAAAAGTAAAACCAAGAAGACATTAAAAGTTGTTTCATTTAGAGCTATAAGGAATTAAAATACAGATAGTAAACAACAATAACAACAGCATGTTCAGAATAAAAACACAGCTTTTCTTGAGGGAAAATTTTATAGGACAATTAAGAGTACATTATTTTCTCACAATGCAGTAGACTTTATTGCAATTTATGAGATTTATACCTGAGAGGCATTTTAAATGGACAAAGTTCTCTTACTACTATTATTATTATTATTACCATGCAATCATGATAGAAAAGAAACCTTTTAGAATTCGGCAAGAAAAATAGAAAAGGTAGACACTCAAGTTTTCTAATTTCTTTAAAACGACAAAAAAATATAAGATGTCTAGTTCCTTTAGCAAGAGCTCATTTATGGCTTATTCAAAGAGGTTATCCAAAGCACCCAGGTGTGCTGATTTTCTTCTTAGAAACCAGCTAAGCCTCTGAAATGGGTCAGTGTGCTTTAGGCACTCAATTGCCTCCTCCAGACTTGGTCTTTTAAGCACAGGTGCTAAGTGGAGGGTCTTTCTGAGCCTTACTCACCCTCTGACAGGAAGTTGGCAATCCAGGCAGTTCTTAGAATTGGCTGCTCTGTGGGATTCATCGTGAGTTATTTACAAAGCTTCAGTTGTTCAGGTCAAACAACTCAAACTTTCAATACAGGGGTGGGAGTGGGAGGGAGGGCGATGGGAGTCGGAGGTAAAGTGGCTGTATTGCTTAGGAAAGAAGAAAGATTTTTTTTTGGATTCTGTAACTAACCATTTAAAAATTTCATATACATTGAATAGCTACAACTTCAATAATTTTTTGGACTCTCTCAGGAATAAACCCGAGTAATGTATAAATGTATAGGCTTTTAATTAATATTTCCCAAAATAACATATACATATTTCTTCGTTAGGTCTATTATCTATCTATCTATCTATCTATCTATCTATCTATCTATCTATCTATCTATCTATAGCTTTTTCTTCTGCAAAGGGATGACAGGAAGCAAATACTCTGTTATTTCCTCTTATGGTCTGGCTTCTTTAGACTTTAGCAATACAACATTTTTGTTTATGTGTTTGGTTTTATTTTTCACTTTTACCAATGCTAATATAGTTGAGGAAGGAAACTGAAGACATCTAGTCCCATGCCTGCAAATGGTAAGGCTAAATCTCTGAAATATATTTTGATTTTCATTTTTATAATTGAATACTAAAGTTATTCCTATACATAAGCCTCCAAATTGGCAAGTTTACTATTAGAAATCAAGTCATGTAATTATGCAGTTAAATGATATGTAACAAACTAACCAACAAAAAATTGTATTACCCATGTCTGGCTGAACTAACATACTGTAGATAAATATGAGCAAGCATTTCTAAAACCACTAGATGGCATTCATTCACTGCGATTTTAGCCAAAGAGCCTTTAAAGCTTTATCATGATCTGTAGGGGTGGGGGAAGGCAGATGTTATCCATTATTTGATGATATTTTCGTATCATTTAATACAACGGCAAAGCTCAGTTTAATCTTTTCCTAGCTGCTTCAAATCAAATCAACAAATATTTATTGAAACCTTTATTCAAGGATTTTTCCGTTTTGAGGAGAGTTGAAAACCATTTCCACTGGGGTAGTAATGTATTTACTTATCATACCTAGCAGAAAATATGCTATATACAGTATTCCACTAAATTTTATACAGTATGCCACTGAATTTTCTTTTATTTTATTGCTTTAGTAATTTATGTTGCTATTTCTCATGTAGCACTTCTCTAAAGTAAGTGTGCCTCTAAAAAAGATGCACTCACAAATTTAGAATTTTTATACTGTTTTTAGGTGGGACTAATCTTCAACATTAATATTTTTGAAAACTGGAGACCAGGAGTTCTTAAAGATTCACACAGAGCCTTCACTCGTTCAAGTCTTAAGAATATGTGAGAAATAGCTTTCTAAATACGTTGAGACCTAAGAACCGAAAGGGTCTTTGGTGATAAAAGATTGTGATTTGGTCCTGAAGATAAGTCATGGAATGAAAACTCTCAAACCTCACACTCCAAATTAAAAGTTGGGAGAAGATGTTGATGGGGAGAAGTCAATCAAAGGTTAAATTTTTCTGTATAGGGTCTAGGTTAAAAATATAAAATCTAGGACTTACCTGTTCTAATATGTTTTGAAGTCTCTCTATCTCACAGTCTATTACAAACTTCTTCTCTTGTCTTCTATCAAGTTCTTCTAGAAGTTGCCTATAGCTGACATCATTAAAATTTTCCACACATATAGCGCTGACATGCCAACCATTTTGTCCTGCTTTTTCCATAATAGCTTGGAGTATCGAGTATCCTATTGGGGGAAAAAAAAGTTACTAAAACATTACTCGCCTTTAATGACGTATACAGGCACTGAGCCCAAATCAACACTGTTACACTCCAAAATATACTGAATGCTTAGAAACTTAAAATCTGTGTGGTTATTTCTGAATAATTTGTTCTTACTTTCTTTAGTCACGGGAACAAAATCTCTTAAAATATCGATTGAATGAAGTAGCAACACCATACCTTGTGCTCTCAAAATCTCTTTAGTGGAGAACAT
Source organism: Rhinopithecus bieti (assembly GCF_001698545.2). Classification (NCBI taxonomy): domain Eukaryota; kingdom Metazoa; phylum Chordata; class Mammalia; order Primates; family Cercopithecidae; genus Rhinopithecus; species Rhinopithecus bieti. The sequence goes on from NW_016813672.1 coordinate 1,120,289, forward strand.
TGCATTGCTCTAGACACTTTTTTTTGATGAGACAAATCCACCTGTAGTCAATAGAAATTTCATAAACCCTTTTTGTTATTTTACTTACTAGATGGAACTCATTTTGAACAACTGTTTGACTTTCCCCTTGAGCAAGGGAGTACAACATTTTTGGTTCAACTATGGAAGAGAAGATGTAAAAGAAACAGTACAACAGTATTTATTGAGGACCCATTATTCTCGGTGCCTTATTTGTAGATGAGGACAGGTGCATATTAGAGAGGCATTATTTAACTCTTCCTCTCTCAGCAGGGGAATGATATAGACTGGGGATGAGTTGAATGACCACTAGGTGAGGCACTGGTACTCCTAATCGGTAAGAGACTGATGACCAAATAAACAACAGAAACTTAGTTTTAAAAAGTGTGTAGCAGGACTCAAGGTAAAGTGTTGGCTCAAGGGAAAGCTTGGTTAGAGCTGTCTGCATGGAACAAGGAAAAATACTACAAAGGAGAAACAACTTGAATTGGGTCTTGAAGGCTGAGAAGGAGCATGCGAGACTGCCAGAGGTGGGGGCGTTTATTATGTGAAGACAGCCTTCCATGAGGGAATAAAATGAATGATCTTCACCCTGTTCTTGATCTAGTTCTCTCTGCATGTGGAAGGGAAGGCATCTGGTCCAAGCATCTGGATTAAGGCAGGAGCTGTGAACTCATAATTCCTGCATTTGGAGTATATCTTCAGGCCAACATTGTCTTGATTGTCCTGCCTTTTTTTCATCTCCTTTTTTTTTTTCAGACGGAGTCTTGCTCTGTCGCCCAGGCTGCAGTACAGTGGCATGATCTTGGCTCACTGCAGCCTCCGCCTCCCAGCTCCAAGCAATTCTTCTGCCTCAGCCTCCCGAGTAACTGGGACTACAGGTTCACGTCACCATACCCGGCTAATTTCTGTATTTTTAGTAGAGACGGGGTTTCACCATATTGGCCAGACTGGTCTTGAACTCCTGACCTCGTGATCCACCCGCCTCAGCCTCCCAAAGTGCTAGGATTACAGGCGTGAGCCACTGCACCCAGCCTTATCTCTCATTTTTGAATTGTAATGTGAGAGAACAATTAAAAAAAAAAAGATTCTTTGAATTTATAAGTATCCCATACACTAAGATTGGTTAGGATCAGAGCCTGGTAGTTGTATTTTCACTTTATGGTTTAGCATAAACAAAATATTCTAGTCCTCTTTAAGGAAGTCTAACACTTATTCGAGCTCATTCTATAGCAACTATCTGTAGTTTCTTCTTCCTGTGATCCTGGAATTGGGTAGAGAGTTGGGTGGATTAAAAGTGAAGTTTTAAAACAAATATAAAGCACTTGTAAGATAAGGGCATATTTGTTGAGTTTTCTAATTGGTATGAGAGTCTCATAGATTCAGGGATTTTTAATTTTTTCAGGTATGTTTTCTACATACCAGAGTTCCAAACATTGCTGATGCTCAGTTAAGATCAACAGATGGAACTGATGATGAGATCATATTTGAAATATAAATTACCTGATATCCTGCCAAATGAAATACTGTGGCAGTCAGGATTCATTTTTATCTAAATGAAAAAAAATTCCCCGAAGAGGAAGAAAGAGGGCATGTTAATTACTATATAATTATTCTGGTATATCTATTGCTCCATTTAGTCTTTCCTTTTGTAATGCATGCCAGTAATTATCTTTTCAAATCTTACCTAGATCCCCTGCCCCAAAACCCCAGCACTCTTTCTCTTGTTTCCCATTCAACGCATATGTAACGTGATGATATGAAACCTTCCTTAATAGATATGTTCATGCTTCATTTATTCTGTGGCGGGGGCTTATGCTCTGATGGTAACTGAGGCAATGTTCCTTTAAATCATTTTTTGACACCTATGAACATATTCTTTGACTTAAATGAATGCTTTTAAAAATACCAATTGACATATTACTTTTCTTTTTTCTCCTTTTATTTATCATCATACCAGAATAATGCTAACATTTTTTTGTTTGCTTGAGTGTTGTAAAATAATAAAACAGCCCCACACATAGAAATAGTCTTCTCCCTGTGCTCAATTCACAGCTTGGCATGATTCTCTAAATATTGCTGCATTTCTGGCATCATGTGGCTGTCAGGCTTCATGTCAGGACTAGGGATGCATGTTGTTATTCTCCTGCTGACATGACTTTTACAGAATGTGGAGCCACACACCTTCTGATGAAATTTATAGATATTCCCACTTACCTTACAAAAGTGAAGGACTCAATCTAAAAACAAAATTATAATTCAAATCCAGCTTTCCATTATCTGATTTTTTAGATTTACAAATAACACTAGAATTGGAATCAGACAGAACCCTAGGACACAATCTTTGCTGAATGGCAAAGAAAGTTGGTTACTTAAAAAGCCCCATTAATCATAGTCAGAAATAAATGGCATCCTTTCATTGCAGTACAAAGGACATGCAGTAATAGTTTCAGAGCTTGGCTAAAATTATATTCTTTTATAAGCTATGTTTGATTCTAATATGCTCTCTTATTATTCATTGATATTCAGATGTGAGTGTCTTATTTATTTGCTAACATAGCTGGAAATATATTGTAACTAGGATAAAATACTGCTGTTGAATCTATGATTATGTAACTTAGTTGTTATATAAACTAGAAAATCATAAGTCAAGTCATACTATTTCCACATCTGGCTATGATTTGTATCTCCTAGTTATTAGAAAATCTGTCGTACAATATTGTTGGCCGAAAAATGAATACTTCAGTTTTAGGTGAATATCACGTAGTGAACAGGAAATTCACTACTGTAAAGGATATTTTAAATCTTGCTTCTACTCTAAAAAGCTGTCTAACATTTTAATTCAATATAATATACTGAAAACCTACTACATACAGAATTCTATAAAGTATATCAAGATAAAGATGTGGGAACTGGATGACATTTTGTTAAGTGAAATAAGCCAGGTACAGAAAGACAAGCTTCACATGTTCTTGCTCATTTATGGGAGCTAAAAGTTAAAACGATTGAACGTATGGAGATAGTAGAATGATGGTTACCAGAGGCTGGGAAGGATAGTGAGGGAGGAGGGAAATGGGGATGGTTAATGGGTACAAAAATATAGTTAGATAGGATAGATAAGATATAGTCTTTGACAGCACAACAGGGTGACTAAAGTCAACAATAATTTATTGTACATTTTAAAATAACTTTAAGAGTATAATTAGAATGTTTATAACATAAAGAATAAATGCTTGAGGTGATGGATACTCAGTTACTCTGATATGATCATTATGCATTGTATGCCTGTATAAAAATATTTCACGCACCTCATAAATATACACAGCTACTATGTACCTATAAGAACATTTTTAAAAAGATAGACAATGTGAAATACAAAGGTGAAACAAAAGATAAGGATGTGATTCTTGTTTTTACAAAGAATTTACTATCTAGCAAAACTGATAGGTAAAATATCCATTATGCAAAATACACCTCATTGTATAAATAAATTCAACGTGATGAAAATAATTTTTTAGAATAGTAGAGCATACCGTTGACATAATCACTTTATTAGATTATAATAGTAATTAAGGCCTTTTTCATAGTTACTAAAGAACACTGTCAATTACATATAAAATATTTTTAAGTGTTATGATATCACATAAAGATTTTATCAATTATGTTAAATAGAATCAAAATGAGGTAAGCAGTCCTGAGCTACTGCACCCTTACACGTCAACACTTACTACATCATCCGTGGATAATGACCTATTTTGGATGAGTACCAATTCAGGGATGTTGCTACTCACAACAATAGCTGGGCTTATTTATTTGATGTTTTCGTTTGCAAGAGTTATTTAACTGCCTGCACACAGAGCAGCAGAAAGAGAGGCAGAATACATTTGTGCCAGGGAAGAAAGTATTTAGAAAAGAAGGAGTTATGCATTTGCCCTGAAAAAGCTTTACTTGGATGAGAACTAGAAAGTGTCCATTGTGCTTTTCAACGAGAAGGTCATTGGTGCACTTAACATGAGCAGGGTTAATGGAATGCTGGATATAGAAGACATTTTTCAGATTGTGAAATTGAGGAGAAAGTGGGAAGAGGTAAGAATGTGGAAATAATCAAGGAATATCATCAGAATAATGAAGTAATAAGATGAAGGGTATGCCATTTTAATGAATATGGGATAGAGAAACATCTAGATTATGGGAACTGGTTTGGGAAGGAGAAGACTAGGTCTGTCCCATGGGAGGTTGCTGAGCCTGAAAAGGGAACATGGCAAGGGGCATAGCAGCGGCTTGTAGTTGGTTAAATTAAAGCCTCCCTCATTAATCGTGTCAATTGCTATGCAGGTACTTGCTACTACATCATCAATATCTCTGGTCTGGCACAATTTGTCAGTGCCCAAAACTAGTGGATTCAAGGAAAAAGGTGTGTGTGTCTGTGTGTGTCTAATGCCACATATTGATTTGAGTTACAGAAAGGAATAAGATTCTGTAATCCTCATTGCATTTAATGCCACCATGCTGGAACTGTGGAGTAGATTTAATAACCATTTAGGTTGGACTCTTTCCAAAGCTGCTTAGTACTGAAATAACATGTTTAAAGGCCACAGTCTGGACCCCCAGGTTTCAGCACATGGAGGAGTAACCAACATTGTAGCTTGGGTAAAATTATCTGCAGCTGTAACTATAGTATTTATTTATGCCGTAGTTCAAAAAGGGCATACTAAAAATAAGCAAAGATTTTCCTACTTTTACAGCTTGAAGCTATTCATGTAAACCCAAGATAAGATGGAATATCTTGAGTTTTCCCTTTTCTACAGACACTCAAGAGTAAAAGTAGAAAATTCATCTTCAAAGATGGATTAATAATCATTGTTAAAGGTGGTTATTCTGGGTCCTAGATTTTTCCTAAGGCATTTTCTGACACTAACATTTATTGTCTTCTGATTCCCTAGTATTCATATTTAGTTCAGAAGACATCTTGTAAGAAAATTTGATACTTTAAATCTTTAAAGTTAAAACACTGTCATAGAGTCTGTAAGTTGGTGGTTCTCTACTACTACTTCTCCCCTTCATCCAAAGCAATGGGATTTTAACTTAGACCTATGGACAGTCAGAATAAATATATTTTCTTGCTTCTCTTTCAGCTAGATATATGGCTGTGTGACTAAGTTGTGGGCAATGGGTTATAAGTGGAAAGGTTGTGTGGAGGCTTCAGGAAACTCTCCTTAAAAGACTTTATGAATATACTTTATATCTTGCATAGCAGGTCACATTCAGAAGCTTCAAAAACTTCAGTTTATTTTGTGTGTTTGGAAGGACAAGAAGGGATATGTGGAAAATTGGCATGGGCTGTGGAAAGAGCTTCTAAGACTGGAGAGATGAACAGGCAAGGGATATATTACAAGAGCTTTCTCTATCATTTAAAGGAATTTAGGTTTTGCTTCATAGACTTTCAGAAGAGAGTGACAAAACAATGTGTCTTAGAGGGATGATTATAGCTGAAGTGTGGAAAATAGAATGGATGTAGGTAGCACAGAAATGGGAAAATCCCTTAGGAAGCCACATGGTAGTAATCCAGGTGAGAAGTAATAGGGGCCAGATTTAGGACCATGCAGAGGAAGGAGAATAGTTTATAGATTAAGGATACAGAATAAATCAGTTTGGTGGTTAATGACACACAAATGACAAAGAGAGAGATGATCTGAGTCTGACCACTATCTATTCTACTGGTGGTCATTCTACTTCTATTTTCAGATTGAACTCTTAGGGTTTTTTTGACCTTCAGAAGCACATATTTTTCTGTTTGGATTTCAGGTGTCAATTGACTTCTGATGAAAACTATCCTTGCAGCCACCTCCTTCATCCCCCAGAGTCGTATAATAAATTCTGACAGAGGTCTGAGAAACCCATTTTTCTCTCTGGTTATAGACATCAATGATTCTGGAAACAATCTGTAGATTTTGAATATTCCCTGCGAATACACTGGATCTCCTTTCAAGTTTGATTCCACCATTTTTTATCTTCTAAGCACGGTGGGCCTCCACCAACATCTTTTTACAATAAAGGCAATGTGTTTCTATTTTAAGTAAAGCATTTTGAAAATTTGAATAATTTTAAACTTAAATAGCAAATGACTAATTTCCAATCAGAATAAATATCTGGCGTAATTACTATATAGCTATTATTTTGCTCATAAAGTACAATTTTTTTCTTTTATCTGTTTTACTATGTATTTTATATATCACACTATATAAAATTTACAATTCTGATTTGACACCTTTTTATGTCACATTGTATAAAGTTCACAGTTCCAACATGCATAAAAAACAACCATTGTAGTTTTTATAAGGGAATTAAAATATATGTTTGTGAGTTAACAGGCACTCAAACAAGGTCTTTGTCTAATATTAAGCATGTAAAGTATGTAAGGCATAATTCTGAGTGTCAAACCTATTCAGTATTGCAATACTTTGGGAAAGCATGTTAAGCAAAAGAATAGATCCTTTCAAAGGGGGTTTCACCATGGAGAGAATGACTTGGACTGTGGTATGGTCCGTAAAGGATGGAAAGGGTTGATGAATAAAGATGGTGAGGAGGAAGGAGCTACTGCATCATAAAACAAAGGCACAGAGGCAGGAGCTTGAAGAATGCTAAATAAATTATTAATTGTTGATAGTTAATAGAGCAGGCTGCTGGAGTAATGTATTCATAAGCTACATTATGCTTTATTAGTATTTCACAATACAACTGAACCTCATAACAGCCCTGTGAGGTAGATATTATCTCCACCATAAAGGTGAAGAAATAAAAACAATATATGTGACATATCAAAGCATAACCCCACTAAATAGCAGAACTGTGAATTGAACTCAAGTCTTCCATTCTCCAGCTTAGGGACTTTTCACCACACTTCAGCATGCAAAGAGAGAGAGCGATGAAATTAGCAAGGAAGACTGAGGCTGTGATGTGAAGGCCTTTCAATCACAGTCACCATCAATTCTGTTCTTTCTCTCACAAGCACATCTTGTATTTTAGCATATTCTGTCAAGGCTACCTTCCAAAATATATAAAAAACCTGACCATTTCTCCCTACCAACACTGTCTCCACCTAGGCCCCAGCCTTTTGCCAAGGATTATTGCAAGTGCCTGTTTACATGTTTTTTCTTTCCTCCCCTTCACACTGCTCATAGCTTCAGGAATGGAACTTTTCAGGCAAGCCAGATCACACCACTTACAGGTCCAAACTCTCCAATTGCTCCTTTATGCTGATGTCATCTACCTCTCTCTCACTCTCAAACATTACTAGCCATCTGGCCTCTTTGCCAGGGGTGCTCTGCCTTGGGCTTCACCCTGCTGTGCTTTCCCCAAGATGGGTCTTCAGGGTTCTGCCTTTATGTTCTCAGGTTTCTACCCAAATGCCTTCTCTTCAGTGAGGCCATTCTGGGTTACTTTATGTAAAATTTCAACTCCTTCATCCTGTGATTTTCTGTTTCTCTTCTCTGCTTTACTTTCTCCTCAGCACTTCACCACCACCTAATATACTCTAGATTTTACTCACTCACCTTGTTTATTGTCTGTTTCCCCCACTAGAAGGTAAGCTCATGAAGTCAGGAACTTTGTTTTGTTCACTGTGCCTAGAAGAAGACTTGGCATCTAAAAGGGACTCGATAAATAGTTTTGGATAATTAAATACTGAAAGTTTAGAAATTACTCCCTTGATAATCGTGAAACAATAGTGAAACACTAGAAACCTTGGAAGCTTTGGAACAGAGAAGAGACAGATTTATAAAACTGCTTTTATAATGTTAGCTTCATATAGTGGAAATGATGCATCCAAAGAGTAGAAAGAGAAAGAGGACAGGGAATCCAAATAGGAGAGTACTGAAATTAATACAGGCATGATGCCAAAGCTCCTCTCGCCTAGACCCATTCCAGAAAAAGTGGAAAGAAAGGAGAGTGTTGATTGTTTGCGTTTCTCTAAATTCTACACTCCCCCGCTCCCCAACCAATTCTATACCTATCTGTATAAGAGCCAGGAGATATTTCATTGTATCAGGTGGAGCCATATGAAATTTTCATTTCTGCTGATCAAAAATAATCAAATATCAGCAATGTCTTACTGTTCATCCCAGAGATAACTTCTGAATGAATAATAAGTAATATTATGTGGCATCTGAATGACTGAAAACTACTTAATTTATACTTTGTACATTTAGGTCCTAAAATAATGTGGCAAGTAAATGCAAAACCTCCACAACTCTACAAATGGCAGAGGGAGGTCTTGAGTTGTAGAAGCCCAGAGTCCCACATATCTCAGCAGGAATACCTTTAGAGACATCCTAAGGTAGCCCTTAATATTAATCTCCGATTTTCATAATCTTTATTCATAGCAACCGTCCTGAGTCATTAATAAGAGGGAAAATAAGCTTCAAAAAACTCAGAATTAAAGTAAGTGTGAAATTCATTTCAGAAAGGACTCCATTCTAAATGATAAAACAGAAATGTTTTGGTTCATAAAACAAATACTGAGCTAACCTGCAAAATTGACTCATTAATTGAGGGTGCAAGACAGCCAATGCTGTCCAAAGAATTCTGGTTCTTAAAAGACCAATTAATTTATTCTACCCTATGTTGTAGGTTGAGTCCAACAGATCTCATTAATTAATCATAAAAGCAATCACTAGCAACGAAACTCAAAGAAGTGTTACATAACATATTAAGTATCAGCTTGTTATATTCACATGCCAAGCTGTGTACTGTAAATAATATTAATTTGGATCTGGCTTTTATACACAAAGCCAAAACCATTCATTTTGGTTGATTTGAAAGTGATATTTTAAAACATTACTTCGTCTTTTCTTTAGAGCAGGAGTAGCAGTACATAATTTTCTTGTGATGATTCTGGTGAAAGGATTTGCATACAATTATGGAGACAATTTCTGTTCCTAGCAGGAAAAAAACACAGGATGAAGTAAGTATTCACCATATGATTAGCCTAATTTTTATATCCTACTGAGGCTAGCTCAGTTCTAAGAAGTAATTGTAAACTCATGTCAGGGACTGAGAGTGAATACATTTGATTGCTCACTATTAAATTTCTGTAGTGGAGAAATGACACTGAGGTGATTATCTAAATACAGAGTGATTTCTTGAACAGCATGCTAGGTGACAAATGATGGGGTCAGTGGTAGCCCCTGTTACTTTTAACTACAAACGTTCTGTTTGCACTTCAACTCTGTGGTTCTGAGGAAGGTTATTTAAATTTCTTAATCTTCCACCTTTGACTTTCTATGTAATGAAGAAGATTAATGTAGGATTTTATTAGTCATGATAATCTTTTCTATAGCTGTAAATAAAAATCAGCTTCATTCCACGTGGTGGAGTAACTTATAATGCTGCTGTTCATTTGAGGGAAGTAGATTGCGGATTCTTCATAGGTGAAGAAATACATCCCTACAACTCTGGGAGAGTCATAATGTATAACTCAACATCCCACACTCCCTCCAGATGAAAAACAAAAACCTAGTTCTTTTTCCTGCATTCCATATTTGGTCATTAGACATTTACTTAGTCACTTTAGTCAGAAATCTAAGAGATTCTCTCAGACTCATTGCTCAGCTTCACCCTCATCCCACACCAATTCTGACATTTCTTCCTAAATATTACATTTAAGCCATTTCATGAGCAGTTCTCTATTTCTTCTTTCACTTTTCATTCAATGACTATTTGTTGAGCATTTCCTATATTTCAGGCCACTGATCCAGAGGCTGCAGATACAGAAATGGAACAGTAAGATGTGCCTACCTTCATGAAGTTTACATTCCAGTGGCTGAGGCAGATAAGAAGCAATACACAAATATATTTATAATAGAATGACAAGAGGTAGTAAGTGCTATGAAGGAAAATGAGGGAAAGAAGGAATATAAATGACCAGGAGTGGCGACAGGATGGATGTTGTTCTTCCCAAACCAATCTCTCACTGTGTCTCTTAGGTATGCATCACTCAACTCATACCTAAGATTGGTGGTTCTCTGAATAAACGAGACTCTCTCTTGCATTTAACACAATGCAATGGCTATTCCCTGTGCTAAGAGAGTCTGTATGCCCTACACTCACTGGCAACTTCTAATCTTTCTTTAAGCCTCAACTTCAGCTTCAGACCATTTTACAACCCTTCTCTGGCCTCATCTGTGTGGGGTTTTTGTCTTTTTTCTTTACATTTCCCCAGCTGTTTGTACAGTAATTACAGCTCATGCTACTCTGAATTAATTAAATCATTACATAAGTTCTACATGCTACCATGGAAAGTACAGCGTGCCTGTCACTAACCTCAGGGATGTGAAATTATAACTGTAATTGCTAGTTTACCTGTCTAGTTCCCTTTAAGTATGAGACTAGTTTTTATTCATTTTGATTTCCCTATTTTTTTCACACAAAGGAAAGAATAAGCTCAACAAGAGGGAATTAGGTTGAATTAAATGACAAGGGTAAAATTCTGCCCTTTTATATATCGCTTCCCATTTGATCAAGCCTAATAATAATAAAGGTAATAGTAATAACAGTTATTAAAGACCTGACAAATCCATGACCTTCAATATTGTATTAAGTGCTTTATTGGCATGGTGTTAATTTTATTATCTTCATTTTATATAAAGGAAACTGATGATACAGAAGTTAAGTTCTTGGCCAAGATCATGTAGCTATGAATTGGTAAAGCCTCATTCTGTCTGATATTAGAGTCTACTTTTTATTCTCCTCTATGATATGGTCTATAATACAATGAAAACTTAATTCCCTGCAGTTTGGGTTAATTTTATTCCCCTATTAAGGATTCATTTTTGACCCGGACATATCCCTGACCACGAAGCACTGCTGGATACTATGATATTTCCAAGGAATGCGGTGGCTTCTGCTGTTTACATTGAGCATGTGTTTGCTGCTTTCCCTCTAAGTTCACAGGGAGGTAAAGCCCCCTTCTCCCAATTCTCCCTTCCTCAAATGTCTCTGGTCACTCTAGCCCGACCGTTACAACCATTGCAAAGATTACAATAATGAACACAGTTTCTTTCTTCAGAATAGCCTGTGAATGCTGCCCTGTGGTCCAGTTTGGTTAATGATGTCGTCCCGGCACTGCTTAGGACACACTATCAACTGCCTTCTCTCTGTAAGGACATCAAACATTAAACCATAGAATTAGGTCGACTTTAGTCAAAAAGCTTTTGAGTCACTCCTTAGATCTAGCTATATGCTTGCCCAAGTTCTTCCCTTCTAGAAACAGTCACAAAATCCCATAGGATTATTTCACAAATTAAGTTTGAATTATAGTGTAGAATAACTTATTGATGCAGGGATTAATGTAGGCAAGTTTTCTGAATAGGTATTAAGATGTAAAGCCAAAAAGTACTTTTATTTTAATTAGAATAAGTTTGCCTGAGAATTATAATGAATGCAAAAAAAAAAGTATACAATAACTTATATAACTGTAACAAATTGGAACCAAGTTTGTATTATCAAGAGAAGTCAGATGAAGTTATTTATTTTTCATCAAATATTTACAATGTGGCAATTAGTCAGTTTTGCTTTGCTTTTTTTCACAATGGTACCATGTGCCACTGACATTTTGGTAGAAACTCAGTAAGGTTTTCAAAGTTTACTTTTTTTTTTTTTTTTTGAGGCGGAGTCACGCTCTGTGGCCCAGGCTGGCGTGCAGTGGCTGGATCTCAGCTCACTGCAAGCTCCACCTCCCGGGTTTACCCCATTCTCCTGCCTCAGCCTCCCAAGTAGTTGGGACTACAGGCGCCTGCCACCACGCCCAGCTAGTTTTTTTTTTTTTTTTTTAGTAGAGATGGGGTTTCACTGTGTTAGCCAGGATGGTCTCGATCTCCTGACCTTGTGATCCGCCCATCTCGGGCTCCCAAAGTGCTGGGATTACAGGCTTGAGCCACTGCACCCGGCCTCAAAGTTTACTTTCATGAAACTGATAGGCACAATCAAATGAATTGTGCTGGTGAATTAAATTGTTATACACATTTGGGCAAACACTGGCATCATACCTCTAAAACTGGCAAGTTTAGTTGCAGTGTGACAGAACACAGTAAATATATGAAGTAATTTGTTAGTTCAAATCCTTTTAATAAATTTGGCTTTAAAAACCTGAGAATAACAAATTCCAGTAGAGAATCCTAGGGTTGGTTTTCAGAGCTAATTATGACTGTAAAGTTTGAGATATTAATGCCTGTGTTTTATGTTTGGTAGTTAAGGTTGCAGAAAGTAAAGGATAACCACTGTTGTATGAAATTCTATTTATACTGGCTTAATGGTCCTAGCAGAGGTGCTCCCAAGCTTATATAGCTTAGCACTCTCCTTATCTGGTGCTTGTGCACTGGTCCTGCCTCATTTGATCCATCACCTGACAGTGAAAACTACTTTGGCTGTGCTGCTGCTGCTAATCTGTTTAAATAGGTAGTTCAGCATCATTGCCAAATTGACCACTCCAATTGGCTCTTCAATTAGCTATTCACTTTACAAAAGGCAAACTTGTGTATATTCCAGATCTATAGATTTATTATTATTCTGGTCGTTGCCACTCAGAGGTTACACTAGGTGTCTCCTTAAGAACTGAGCTGGATACTTAGTGTCCATCCAGATTCACATCCACTTTTTATTTTGCCTGACCTTGCTCTGTATCGGTGTTAGAAGAGGCTGACCAGTATGGTCTGCAGCTGTGTACTTTGGCTTCCAGTTGAGTTGATTGAAAGGAATCACATGCAACATATCAAAGGGAGAAGAGGGAAGTCAGGTATTCTTTTTTTTTTTTTTCTTTTTGAGATGGAGTCTAGTGCTCTGTCACCTAGGCTGGAGTGCAGTGGTGCGATCTGGGGTCACTGCAACCTCTGGCTCCCAGGTTTAAGCGATTCTCCTGCCTCAGCCTTCTGAGTTGCTGAGATTACAGGCACCTGCCACAATGCCTAGCTAATATTTTTGGATATTTAGTAGAGATGGGTTTTCGCCATCTTGACCAGGGTGGTCTCGAACTCCTGACCTCAGGTGATCCACCTGCCTTGGCCTCCCAAAGAAGTCACATATTCTTTACATGATTCCTTTCCTGCCAGGTTGATGTAGGGGTGACTGCATCTCTAAATAAAGGCCCTAGTCTCTGCCATTCAGCATTCTCCATACAGCTACACTCTCCACACAACCACATCTTCACCTTCCTTGCCTGTTCAGACTTATGGTAGTAAAGACTCCCTGCTCTTGCTACTTCTGGGATGGGACACCATCTTTTTTCTTGTTGGTGTCCCTAAAACTTGCCCACACCTTTTTAAAAGCAGTTCCATTATTAAGCACTTCTTGATGGCCCAGTTAGAATGCACCATTAGTTTCCCACCAGGATAGCAACTAACTGAAGTAGCTTTGAGCTCAAAGCAGAATATGTTTGGTAGAAGAAATGCATAGGTATTAATTTTCTACCCATTCTGTTATTTTCCCACTTTAATGGAAATTCCAATAATTGCCTGAGACAGTTTGTAACTTTCACTATGCTTTCATTACATTCTGGGGACAGAAAAAGTGTATGTTCTAACCTTACATCTTCTGAAATGACCACTTTAAAGTAAACTATATTTTAATATTGTGCCAACAATTAGGAGGGTACATTTATTCTAAATCATCACGTTGTACATGTTGAATATTTACAATCTTTATCAATTAATTTTTTTAATAATAAGAAAGCTCTAACACAAGAGTTTAAAAATTTCAAAGAGTACAAAAAAGGGCTGCCTGCTGTCCCTTCTCTTATTTTAGTTGTACCTTAGTGATCTTGTACTCCTTTTACATTTTAGACAAAGATGGTTTTTTAACAAATAATAAGCAAATGTTCTCCATTATGCTAATGACATCATTTTTATCAACTAAACGTGGCCTGAAAAGCAAAGGCTTTTGCCATCCAATTGCTGCCACAAATAATGGCTTACTTGACACAAAAGATGTCAAAATTATCATTTTTGGAAGACATTACCCAAAATTAAAGTGGTTAATTCTACAAAATTCTTCTCAGTGAGTCTACTAATTAAATTTCATGGATTATATTTTCCAGCCACCTATTCTGGCAGACTCATCAGATAGTTACAACGTCCAGAACCAAATATTCTATAGGGCCATCTACAGGGATTTTCAGTGGTTTGAATGGGTCAGTTTCAACGCCGGTAATTAAAGTTTTCCAAATCTAATATTTCTCCATTATGGTTTGGAACTTTAAGGTCACAATTAAGCAGTTATATAAATATTCTGCCTGACAGATCCAAAGTTGCTTTTGGGGGAAAATTTTAGCTTTGTCTAAAAATAACTTTCTATAGGGAGGTGGGAATACCTTTTCTGTAAATTTTTCAGCATTCAAAATAAAATGTCTTATCCTGTCACTTTACTATCTGGCTCTTAAAACATGTGGATGTTGATTCAGTGAGCAACAACAACAAAAAAAAATGCAGCATTTTAGACTCTCATTAAATGTATTCTTGAATTACCTGCTATCTTTGTATCAAATGCTAGAGATAAACAGATTTGTTATGGAATATGTTTCCCCTTAAGTTGCTGATATATTTTACACTATAGCCTCTGCCCTAATGTAGAGGTCCCTAACCCGTGTTCTGCAGACCCCTACTGGTCCCTGGCCTGTTAGCAACTTGGCTACACAGCAAGATGTGAGCAGTGGGCAAGGGAGCATTACTGCCTGAGCTCCACCTCCTGTCAGAACAGCAGGGGCATTTGATGCTCATAGGAGCATGAACCCTATTGTGAACTGCACGTGCTAGGGATCTAGGTTGTGTGCTTCTCATGAGAATTTAAGATCCTGATGATCTGAAGTGGAACAGTTTCATCCCCCACATCCCTGTGGAAAAATTGTTTTCCAGGAAACCAGTCCCTGGTGCCAAAAAGGTTGGGGTCCACTGCCCTAATGTGCCCTAAGTGTGTTTGTATGTGTGCAATAGTAGTAGTAGCAGTAGTGGTGGTAGTGCTAATGGTAGTAGTAGCAGTAATAGTAGCAGGAGCAGAAGTAATAAAGTCTGGATAGCACTAATGATAGTAACAAAACAATTCTAGATAAAGGAACCATTACCTGAAACTTTTAGGATCTTTGGAGAAATAATTCTTAACATATTTTCTCAGTGACATAAGTCCTAAAAATGTACAAAGACTACATTATGCTGTGGATGGATAGTTACCTTATTAAAAGCTGTTACTGAATAGTTTGTTATTAATGCAAAGGTCCTGTTTTACAATTGCTCCGCAGTTCATTAATTTTCATTTTATTCCCTGCAAGGGCATTTAGGGTCTGGATTATACAGCTGTAAAACATAGCTCTCACTAGAATTCATAATTTACTATGTCTCAATATTCCATTTGAAGAGGTTCTTGAAACATGATGAGGTCAGAGTGGGGTAGAAAAGAAAACCGGCCGGGCGCGGTGGCTCAAGCCTGTAATCCCAGCACTTTGGGAGGCCGAGACGGGCGGATCACGAGGTCAGGAGATCGAGACCATCCTGGCTAACACGGTGAAACCCCGTCTCTACTAAAAAATACAAAAAACTAGCCGGGCGACGTGGCGGGCGGCTGTTGTAGTCCCAGCTACTTGGGAGGCTGAGGCAGGAGAATGGCGTAAACCCAGGAGGCGGAGCTTGCAGTGAGCTGAGATCCGGCATACTGCACTCCAGCCTGGGCGGCA
>NW_016813672.1:1136271-1138165 GCF_001698545.2 Rhinopithecus bieti
AAAAAAAAAAAAAAAAAAAAAGAAAAGAAAACCGTTTGGCATATTTAATAATAGACTGTTTGTCCACAGAATAATCTGAAATCTTTTCAAGTATGTCTGAAGGTGACTTGTATCACAAACTCACTCATATTGGGTTGGTCACTTTATAGAAATTGGAAGGGGAGGTTATATCCATTTCATTAAATTTTTAGCTCAACAGTGTTTAACTTTGATTGCTTATTATAAGTAGAGTGACTATACAATTTATCATAGATACCAAGACACTTTCAAAAGTAAAAAGGGGGCATTGGGCACTGTTAAGATTACACTAGGATATCAGGTAAAAACTAGGACTATGTAGGTAAACCAAGATGCAGGAGCCAGTTACCCGGCTACGTCTTAGAGAACAGAGATAAATAAGACACTGTCATCAAGCAGTTCATAATCTTCAAATTCCTCTTCTTTTTGTAACTGAGAGCTGGCAAAAAGCGTTTACAGAAAAAAGTGACCAATGGAGGAGGTCACATAAAGTCCACAGATGTTATCCATGAAGAGGTCTTAAGTATCCAGGCAGTTCTTGAGTCTCTTGTATTATTTTTCTCATCCTTGTCTGGCCAAAGGTCAATATCTATGCTTCTGAGGAGTCACACAGGATCATTCCAACACTTCCATTTTATTTCAGAAACCTATGAAACTACTAGAAATTCTTTGAGGTAACTAGAACTGAGGGCCGGGAACTGGAATCAAGTGTTTGAGAGCAAAGGATTCTAGATCTCCAGTATTTGTGAGATGTTGAAACCAAGATTATTGGAATTGCAGTGAAATTCCACGGAGAACAATCAAGGCTTTCCTGGCTTTGGAAGACTGAAACAGGTGATACAGTTGGGTTGACAGAGTGTATCCATTGGATTTTATTCCTGAAAAGCCAAATTAATTTTTAGGTATATGAGAGTATTCATGGATAGGCTCTAATAAGTTATATATTGAGTATTATTATTTATTGCGTATTATGTTTCAAACCAATTTAAAACTGTTAAATAAACCCAGTAGTATCCTTTATAAAACAACATAAAGTAGTAGATTTGAAGATCAAGTGACCCTATTAGGCAAGCAAATTCCACTGCCAATTCTAATCCATGTTGAATCAAAGCATTTTTCAGCTGGGAGGAATCATAGTGACAATTTAATCAAACTCCTGATGTGAACACAAAGGATGAACCAGAGTGGTTTGCCCAAGGCAGAGCGCTTGGAAGAGCTATAGGATCTTAAAAACAAACAAACAAAAAATCCGAAAACCAAAACTGCTCTCATGGCTCTGAGAACATTGTCCTTGTCTTTGGGGAATTCTGGACAGAGAAAAGTTAAGAGGAAGTCAGCAGTCTTCAAGAGGATTTGAGCCATTTGCAGAATACAGCAAAGGAAAAAAAGAGCAAAATAAGTTTCTGAGTTTCCATTATAATAAATCCTTTAACAGGGCACTTACAGGTCATTCAAAATTTGGTTCTTTTCTCTTAGCATCATATTCTTCCAGGAACAGATCTGCAGTAAGAAATCCTGAGTCCTTCACCAATTGGTTGATCCCAGCCTCAGCAGACCTGAAACTCTACTTTTCTGTGTGTTTCAGGGAAAGAGATATCTTTATTGTATCTTATTGCTTTCACTCTTTCATTTCTTCTTTAAAGTCAGTGGCGGCCACACCTTTGAAAAATATTAAGAGGGTGTGGGCTGAGACTCATGATATGATTATCTCATGATCTGCTTAAGCAAACTGACAGTCAAAGTATTAGGTGATTGAGCAATGTGAAAAGTGGTTCAGTATCAGTGTGTGCCAGAAAGTACCATCTAATCTTGTCAGTAAACCCCTTTGGGTCTACCTTCATTTTCTTTCTTTTTTTTTTTTTTTTTTTTTTTTTTT
>NW_016813672.1:1139251-1172278 GCF_001698545.2 Rhinopithecus bieti
TTTTTTTTTTTTTTTTTTTTTTTTTTTTTTTTTTTGAGATAGAGTCTCGCTCTGTCGCCCAGGCTGGAGTACAGTGGCCGGATCTCAGTTTACTGCAAGCTCCGCCTCCCGGGTTTACGCCATTCTCCTGCCTCAGCCTCTGGAGTAGCTGGGACTACAGGCGCCCGCCACCTCGTCCAGCTAGTTTTTTGTATTTTTTAGTAGAGACGGGGGTTTCACCGGGTTAGCCAGGATAGTCTCGATCTTCTGACCTTGTGATCCGCCCGTCTTGGCCTCCCAAAGTGCTGGGATTACAGGCTTGAGCCACCGCGCCCGGCCTGGGTCTACCTTCAAAATAGACATGGAAACTTCTCAATAGCTTTGCTGCCATTGTCCTAGTACAAGTCCCATCATCTCTCACCTCAGTTACTGCAATAGTTTCTTAAGGTCTCTTCTTGTTTTGGCCTGTGATCCCTCTCAGTCTATCCTTATCATGGCGGTCACACTAATCCTGTTTAATTTAAAGTCATATCCTGGTACACCTCTACTCAAAATCCTCCAATAGCTTTCCATGTCCCTTAGGGCAAAGGAAAGAGTCCTTACAATGTCATTCTTCCTCTACTTCTTGGACACCTTTCTCCTGTCCTTGGCTCCTTGCTCTCTCTGTTCTGGTCAAGCTGGTTTCATTGCCATTCCTCAGTCGGAGAACGTATACTCTCTCCTTAGGGCACTGCGCATGCTCTTCCCTCTATCTTGAATGCTTTTCCCCAGAAAACCAGATGTTCCCCTCACCCCTTTCATGTTGCACTCAAATGGTAACTTCTCAATGAGCTCTTCCCTGAGACTTCCATGTGAAAAAGTAAGCTTAAAAAATTAAAACGCACCCCACTTATACCCCCAATGCTTAGTACATAGTAGGTACTCAGTAAATATTAATTCAATGAGTGAAAGACAGTTGTTTGTGTTCCTATTAGCTATGACATTCACAGTACAGAAGCAAGAATCTCTTTTATGATATCTCTAGCTTCTCCTGGGGAGAATAAGATAAGCTGTTTAAATAGGAAGACTGCATATCTGAACTGGAGTGAGATCTCAGTGTGACTTTGGACTCAAGGGCTCCACGGTCTTTGGATCAACAGCAACGACGAAAATGGAGGCACCCATTTGGATTTGCCAAGTCTTTATTTTAATAAGTCAGGATGACAAAAAAAAAAAAAAAAAAAAAAAAAAAAAAAAAAAAAAAAAGTACAAAACCTATAACCACGATCTAAATCTGCATAATTTATAAAAGGAAACACTTCAATTCTAGAAAAGTAGGAAAGACATAATTTTAGAATAAAAACTCTTTTCAAAATAAAAAAAAAATAGCTTCCCAGAAAACGCTCCACACTATCCTGATTTTCTCCCCTGCCAATTCTGGGAGGTGGATTAGTAAGAAAGCTGGGCATTGGACTCCAGGCCCACAGTCCTGCTGTGAAGGAGTGCCAATCATTCACAGGCAGAATTGGCCCATTCTGCCCACAAGGTCACAAAAAGAACAGTGCTTGTGTCTTAATTTTGTCATCAAATGTCAAAACTAAAGATTTAAGAAAAAGTGTTGAGGGTAAGATATTAGATGTAGAAACAAAAGTGAAAATGATTTTTTAAAGATTTAAGAATTTTTTTTTTTTTTTTTTTTAAGAACCAGCTCTGTACCTTATCTTTGGTTCAGGTATTTGAATGTTGACTTATGTGACTTTTTCAGTGATGAAACATATCAGAGAGAAACAAGGGTGAAAGAGAAGCCATTAAGATATATAGAACAGTGATAATCATCTGAATTTTGCCATGGAGCAAACCAAATGCTTAAAGAAGACTGAAAGAAAATTCAAATTTGTAGGGCTTTTTAATAAACAAGGAGCCATTTCTATACAGGCTAATTTGTTTGTTTGTTTTTAGAGCTTTCTCTAAGTCATGGAAGGCAAGAACATAGTTTTTGAGGATTTAGGGCAGTTGATTATGAAAAAGTTACAAAAGTAAAGAAAGGTCAAAACCTTTTGGTTAATAATAGATGAAAAGAGACAATTTCTGAAACCATATAAATACTAAAATGGAGAAGCAGTTCAGATTCTACTTTAGGAGACTAGCTTTCTAAGAAATGCACAATTTTTCACGATATTTTGAGTCAGTGAGATGTTTGTACTATTTTAAGTTTAATAAAAGTTAAAGAGGGGATTCTGAAATTGTTTGAGAGCCTCTGAAGCAATTTTGGAGAGTCTTATAATATGGTATAGAAACTGCATTGCTCAAGCCTTTTAAGTCTATGACAGCATGGCACTGTGCCATCAATATTATATAGCACAACAGGGTGCCTTCTAAAATGCCTCACACACATACTGCAGATATATTTGGACATTTCTGTTAAAATAAGTCACTTTGTGTTCCCCTATCATGTTATAAAGTTCCCATGAGTTATGCTGTCAAATTTGAGGGACAGTTTCAGAATTCTAAATGAAAATCATGTAGATGCATCCAGTGCAGAAGAATAAATGTGTTATGGTGACAGTATTACCTGCTTTATTGTGGGTAGAAATGGGTTACTGAAGATTTTATATAGCATCAGTGAGAAAATGCTTGTGTCCAAGTGTCCAGTGGTTTATAATGACCAAAAAATTTAGTTCACTTTATAAGAAGAAAAATGTATGGCCTAAAAACTGAGTAAAAGTCCTCATGGATTTTAACATAATAGTCAAAGGAAATCAGAATCGTTTGAAATATAGTAATATTATCAGTTATAACTTGTCAAATATTAGTCAAATTGCTTTAAAATAATTTTGATTTATATAAACTTATAAGACAATATAACTTCATTTTGGTAATAACATAAACAATCTAGAAGGATCTAGTTATTGTAGACTTAGCCAGTTCAGCATTTGCAGAAAGTTTAGATAAGGTAGGCTTAAGCTTACTTTTCCCTTACCTATAAATAAAATTTTGTAAAAGAACAAAATTAATAAAATAATAGAAAAAGTTTATTATGGTTAACAATATACTTTGGAAACATTTCTTTATAATATAATAACAATGCTAATTATAATTAATTAGAGAATTAACTAGGGAAGCCGATTATGAGAATTAAGTATTAGCCACTATTAATGATTAAGTATGTAATTTGACGTTCTTCTTTTTTTTTTTTTTTTGAGATGGAGTCTCGCTCTGTCCCCCAGGCTGGAGTGTGGTGGTGCGATCTCGGCTCACGGGCTGGGGTTCTTATTTTTAACCCTTAATCCATTAATTATTAGAAATTATTGGCTGTGCTTGTATAAGATTTTGATAAAACATCACACAGAAATGTGTGTTTTGTAAGGAAGAATAACGTTTTTCCATTTTATAGCAAAATAAAATGAGATAGCGATTACACGACCTAAAAAAGGTAAAAAAAAAAAAAAAAAAAAAAGGAAGTCACTGTCAGAATAGAAATGAGAATTGAGAGAATGGTATTTCCTTGGTGCTCATTATTTCAGTAAATATAATGGAAGGCATATCAGGGATTTAGACATGCAAAGAGGAGTAAAAGTGGTCTCTGCCTATGAACAGCTCACACTACATCAAGAGAGGCAGGAGGTATCCTACTCAATAGCGAGAAAGATGACAGGTACATAAACTTCCATACAAAGTGGAAAGTATTACATGGAATTTGAGCGCTCCAGATGCACTACTGCGAAAGTCCAGCAACAATATCCTGCCTCATTTTCTAGAGTTAATAGAAACTGTCGTATAATGTATGTTTTCATAATGTCAGAAAGGAAGGGAACTTAGTCTTGGCAGTAGAAGGAAAGCTAGAGGGGGCCCGTGCATGCATGGATGGGGTAGGATGAGGGCCCTTTCCTTCTAAACAGGTGGAGGGCAATGAAGACACTGAGGAAGCTGAAGAAGTAGAGTGGGTGGTAAGATCCAGAGAAATTCTCAAAGAAGTAAGCAGTGTTAGCAGGAGCTTGCATGCCAGTTTCACGGAGTGGTCAGGTTTCAGAGTGTGTCATTAGTCACTCTGCTGTGACTAATACTGCCTCCAAGAGACAGGCAGCATCTTCTTCAGTGCAGTAGTTCCCTGAGTTGACTTGCGAGGTAGCAATCCTGCCTCAGACAGATTAGACTCCTTTAACAGTCAAATGGGTGTCAGCTCTTCTGCATCTGTTTAGCCAATCTAACCAGTTTTGTTGGTAGTAAATTGGTTATTGAAGATTTCAAATACCGTCTATGAGAAAAGTGTCCAAGAGTTTATAATGGCAGAAAATTTTAGTTCAATTTATGGAAAGAAAGACTTATTGCTTAAAAAATAAACAAAAGTCCTTAGGAATTTTAACCTACTAATCAAAGGAAATAAGAGCAATTGCAAATATAGTAATATTACCTGGAATAACTTTTCAAATGTTGGTCAAATTGTTTTAAAACTTACAATTTAATACAGTTTCCTTAGATCATTCTGCAGGATCAGAACCAAAACTCTGCAGTAAGGCATTTACCTGGGAGCCATGACAGTATAATGTGTTTAACTATAAAGTAGTGGGCTGGGTCTGCAAGCCCCACCGCAGAAGAAACTCCATTACTCTATACAGAATGAAATAAAACACACATGCTACATCATCAGGTAGAAAAAGGCTGATGTTACTGTTTAATTTGCAGAAATGGAATTTCCATGTTTTAATTTAAAACAAAACATTTTAACTTACAGAAAGAGAACCATAATTATTTGATTAGGTGACTTTATCTTTATTAGAAAATAATGCTAGTCTTAAATAATTCTTTATTACCTTTATCTTCTTTTATTGAGCATTGTAATCGGCTTTTTATCAGAGTTTATTTTAATGATCAAAACCTTAGTATAAATCTGAAAATAGTCAAAATAGGTCAATAATTGTGAAACCTATCTAAATAAAGTGTGTTCAAATAAGAGTAGCAGAGTGGGTGTTATCTCTTTAGTTCCATTAGGAGTGTATTGGAAAGATAAGTGTAATAGAAATAGAATTCCTCATTCTATCATGTTTTCTCTCCTAGCACTACAAGACACAATAATAGCTCTTATTTGGTAACTATAATATGCCAATACTCATATTTTCAATATTTTGTCTTAATTGATAAAACAATAAATATAATAATAGAATTTTAAAATCATGCAAAATTCAGGAATTCTTGTTTTAAAAAAATTCTTCACACTGAGAGAACTTACTTTTTATAGTAGTATGAAATAACCTCATTAAATCCTCATTGAGTTCCACACAGTGTTTCTCCTTTGCCTTCTGATTTCCAAATCTACTCTCCCCCTTCCTGTACTAATCTCACCTTCAGCAGTTGGCTTCATTGTTCCACTTCACTGAGAAAATGAAGAACATCTGGAAAGATCTACCTCCTTTATCTGCAGCACCACAGAACACTTGAATCCACACTGTGCTCCTTATTCTTTCTTCAGTAATGAAGGGACCAGGTATGCGTCCTTTTTTTCCAGTGTCATTGACTCCAGCTGTGGTTTTGGATCCAGCACATAAAGACTCTGTGTGGTTCTAAGATGTAGTGGGTACATTCTCACTAATGAGGAAGCACTAATTTTAACTCTTGGATCATCCTACTGTGATAGGGTTTGGCTCTGTCTCCACCCAAATCTCATCTCGAATTGTAATCCCCATTATCTCCACGTGTCAAAGGAGGGATCGGGTGGGAAGTGATTGGATCATGAGGCTGCTTCTTTCCCTCATGCTATTCTTCTCATAGTGAGTGAGTTCTAATGTGATCTGATAGTTTTATACATGTTTGACAGTTTCTCCTTCACGAATGCTCCTCTCTCTTGCCTGTCATCATGTAAGATGTGCCTGCTTCCCCTTCTGCCATGATTGTAAGTTTCCTGAGGCCTCCCCAGCCATGCAGAACTGTCAGTCAATCAAACCTCTTCCTTTGTAAATTACTCAGTCTTGGGTATTTCTTTATAGCAGTGTGAGAATGGACTAATACCTGCTGCTAGGTCAAGACTACTATAAAAATGTTGTTTGGGTTAGCATGCACATTAAATATATAATCAAAGCTATCAATATTAGAAGAAATATAAACCTATAGTAAATTCATCCCTGCACAATATCATTTAAGACTATTTCTCAAAGTGTGGTTTTTAAATCATCTACATCAGAATCACCTAGTGTGCTTGTTAAAAAGAACATCTCTGGGCTCTGTACCAGATTTATTGAATCAGAATCTTTGGATGTGGAGCTTACAAGCTCTCCATGTGATTATTGTGGAAAATAAAGTTTGAGAATTTACTTAATATGATGGTACAGATAGTATTATCTACAAGTGTGCTGAGGTTGAAGCCTAAGGGGAGGAAAGTGTCCATAAGAGAAGGAAGAAACCCTGTCCAGGCAGGGACAAAAAGAATATACAGAGGGCAGATGGCATGATGGTAAGGATTAGAGCTCCACCTATCAGCTAGGCTATGCTCCTCATATTACTGTATCACCCAGTGGAATGGCTAAAAAATTCAAGTAAGCCACCCCAAAATGAAAGCATCTCTACACATAGCCTTCACATTGAAATTAAATAAGGTGGTGCCAATATTATTTCCCTCCTTTTGCCTCCCGAGCAAGGTAAGTGAATCAAGTAGAGCAAGTCAGCACCCAGTACTTTCCTGTTCCTTCTCCTCTTGTTCTATGATTTAGGTCTGATGGGAGAAGGCAGAAAGGAATACAAGATAATTGATATTTTAAGATTCCCATGCTTCTATGATTATTTTCTTTCCTTTTTCTAAGAGCCTATTTCTACCAGCTTAGGGGCCTCTCTTTACTGGAGAAAAGCTAAGGAAGCAGTTAGTGAACTGAAATTTTATTAATTCACAATACATTTTTGTTATTACTTTTATCTCCTCCTTCTCCATGATGTTCCAAATCTTCCTTTATTAGCTTTTAACTTTTATCCTCAAACATTGTAAGACCCTTCATCATGATAAACTTTTTTCTTTTTCTTATCCTATTAATTATTGTCTTATTTTCTCCTTTTTTAAACCAGATTTCTCAAATGACTAGTGTATATCTGCTAGATTCATTTTCTTGTGACCCACTTTATTTCTAGCTCTCCATTTTAATGACACCACTCTCTTAACTAACACCAGAAGTCTCTGCTTTTTCAAAAGACCTTCACTCTTTTTCATGTTGATTAGAAGCCCTGAAAGAATAATGTAGTTTAATATGTATTACCTGCTAATCCTCCTAGCCAAATTGCTAATGAATCACAAATTTTAGTGAGATAATCATTTAATACGAATCCATGACTTTAAATGATAAAAAGAAAAAAAAAAGAAACACACACACACACACACACACACACACAAAATCCATGGCTTTGCACATCTTAGGTGTACATGGCTGTTATTTCAACATCATTTGATTATGCCTACTGTTGCATTCACAGCTTAATTTGTTATTTATTATAATATAGGATAAGACAGCAAACCATGATATGGTATAGTTTGAATATAAACCATATCACATCTAGCTGTCTTTTCACAGATTTGGACCTTTGTAAAATTTATAATATTGTATAAATGTATTAGTAAAGACTATGCCATTCGATGGTTGTACCACTCATGTATAAGTCACATTTTGTGCATCTGGTCATAGAATATTTTAACTGATGAAGAAAATTATCTACTTACAAGTTGGCAATATAATACATTTTTTCTTTGTACAGTTTCAATTTTTAAATAATTAACTATAAAATTTAATAGTAACATTAAATAAAATATTAAAATAAATTATTGAATAAGCATCAAGAAACATGAATAAAGAATAACATATTTCAGCTCTTTCAGAATTTCAACTTAATATTCACATTTCTCAAAAGTAGGGCTTACTTTGTATTTATAACAAAATATAAAGAATCAAAAGTCTTACTTATTCCCTGATCTTGTACATATATTGATTGAAACTCTTGAATCAGATACACTATACTAATGAACTGTATTTACTAGGGTGATGTTAAAATTTATTGAAGACTATTTGCAGCAGGCTGACATTTAAACAGTCAGCCTAAATAGGTTTTCTCTTTGTTAGTACATCAACTTGCTGCAGGCATGCTCTAGGCCTAGATGTCTGCTTGAACCCACAGGGAACTGAACTTATTGGCTCATGCCACACAGCATGATGGCAAAAAAAAAAAAAAAAAAAAAAAAAAGTATTTTTGTAGCAGGACAGTAATACTTACGTCTGAAAGCTTCTTTAAATAACTCTATGTTTTATTGCATATTTCTGGTGAAAGCCACATTTTCCATAACTTCTTTGATTCACTTAAGACCTTTTCTGTCCTCTTATCCTTAAAATGCCGGTATGCTTCCCACAGAGAA
This sequence comes from Rhinopithecus bieti, assembly GCF_001698545.2. Classification (NCBI taxonomy): domain Eukaryota; kingdom Metazoa; phylum Chordata; class Mammalia; order Primates; family Cercopithecidae; genus Rhinopithecus; species Rhinopithecus bieti. The sequence goes on from NW_016813672.1 coordinate 1,147,590, forward strand.
TGCTAGCATGGTTCTCCAAAAACACACTTAATTAATGGAGTCAAAACGTAGCAGCATGCTGCCAAGTGACACTCTGTTTAGTGAGGCTGTACTCATGTAATGTCTGGGCTGATTTTAGCATGGAATTTAGCTTTGTAATGCATGGGGACAGATGTATGAATGGCATGCAATAATTTGGGATCCAAGTCCTATAAGACCTTAAATACTTTTCATTGAGCTTCTATTATACTTGCAAGGGTTAGCTTACCATATTAGTACTTATTATCTTCAGTAATTTTGACATTAAAAAGAGATGAAAGGATTGAGATATGGAGTAGGGATATCTTTCTTTATGTATCTCGATGTACTTTAGTGTGGAGACATAAAGAGAACAACTTCTGGAACTGTGTCAGCTCCTTTGCCCATTCTCTTGTTTTATCTAATTACAACTTATTCTTGGATGTCCCTGGAAGCACATAATTTTGTGTATTTCTAAAGTCACAGCAATTAACACATTTTATAACAACCATCCTTTACATTGACTGTCTTGACATAATCCAAATAATAAGCAAATGAATTAAAATAAAGTATTCTGGAAAGGCATAGTAAAATGATTGTTGGTGAACACTGATTTCATTAAAATAAACAGTTAAGACTCAGCCAGAAACTATGAGTAGAGAAAAACAATATGAATATAACATATATTGAACATGTAGAAATAATAAGGTAACAGGCCTGGAATGTGGTTGTGGATAGGTAGGAGAAAATGTAAGGGCTCTCTATTCACACTTTTGACAGCACATAGCCAATCTGCACTTTAAAAAATAGAAACATGTAGTTAAGACTAAAACAAAAGCAACTATAATGACTCTGGCCTCTTAGTGTTATTTATAGTTTTCTTTCCTTCATAGTAAAGGATTCTTGTGGGAAATATATTTTGTTGGAATTTATTTGAAGTGCATCAGTTGCTTAACTTTTTGTTCCAGTTTCCTTTTCTTCTAATAAATTCAGGTAGAATAATTATTTATTTTATGTATAAAAATAGCATTATTTTTTGAACTCACTTTTGCAGAATTATTTCCATCCTACCATCTATATCTGTCTGTATCTATATCTATATCATCTATAAATCTTCCATTTTATTTGTACAGATTGATTTATCAGGTTAATAATTATGTTGAATAATTTAGATGTTACAAAGAAATGGAAGGACTGAGATACAGAATAAGAATGTGCTTATATCTACATGTGTACATATGAGACAGAGAGGGAGGGAGATAGGTGAAATAATGTTCATCAAATATTAGCACTGGTATTTTTGGATAATAACCCTATCATAACCCAAAAACTTATATGGTTTCTCACACCTGGTAAGCATCCAGTAAAGATCTGTTGTATGCGTGACAAGAAAGGAAAACTGAATAGAAATACAGCGTGAAGAAGTGGTAGCTCTCAGAATAAAACTCTGATAAGGGAGTGCTGAAAGAGGGGTTTGCCAAAAGATGTGGGAATTTGAAGGAAACAGTAATGATAAATTTAAAAAAAAATATGATTTACAATGACATAAATTTGGGATTTAAAAGATAACGAGAGATGTGTCTATCAATAAAAAAGCATGTTCAATTTCATACTTGTAAGATTTGTTCAATAGCATTACACAAGGCAGAGATCACCAATTACCTTTCTTCATTGTTTGAGAAAAAAATAACATATATTCTGAAAGCCGTATCCCAGAATGAGGAGGGTTGGAATACAGTCACAAAAAATGATGAAGGGCAATGTCAGCCACCCTTGAGTCCCAGCTTCTGCCACATCTTCTCTGCTAAGGCTGAGAAGAAACTTTAAGACAGAAAACTCCTTAAAATTTAGATAACCTAGGTATCTCCGTGGACAAATGAAAAGCAAGGACTTGATCTTTAATATAATTGAGCGGCTCAGTGGAAACAGAACTGAATTGGGAGTCAGAGGACAGTTCCACTCTGGAATAATCACTTCTCTCGGCTTCAGTTTGCTCATCTGTAAAATGAAGATACTAATACCAGCCCTGCGTACTTCAGAGGGTTGCAGTAGAGAACAAATTAGATAAAGTAAGTGAACATGCTCTGTAAACTGTAAAGCACTACACAAGGCAAACTTAATCATTATTTAAGGTTATCGTAGATGCTCCACAGCAGGGGAAAAGTGAGAAGGAAAAAGCAGCTTTTCCATCCATTAACACCTTCTCTCTGGGAGACCCTCAGAGAGCTTGTGTAAAGACAGTAATAGAAAGTTAATCACCCCTGTGTTAAGTAGACATCTTTGCATTCATTTTAAGGAAATAGCTTTTACTGCTCTGTCTCTTTCCAGCAGATATATGTCAAGTTGCTGTGGCTTTCTGACTGCTCTTTCTCAGAATGCTCTACTAGATCCCACTTTTCTGCTGCATACATTGCAGGGTTATTGTTTCAGGCTCTTCTTCTTCCCAAATCTGTTTTGCTTTGATGATTTCATTGATTCCCTGGCCTTACTGGGCTCCAAATCAAAATTTCCTATCCTACTATCCCTCACATACCTAAGTCTGGAAGTTGCACACGCCCCTCCAATCCGGCATATCCAAAGTGGAATTCACTGTCTTCCCTGCTATGCTTACTTCTCCTGAGTTTTACATTGCTATTTACTCAGTGTCCCAATTTAGAAAGTACAGAGCCAGGGATATGGTAGATGTTTTTGCACTGCACAACTCTGAAGGGTGTCATTCATACAATGGCATCTCAGAAAGAAGCCAATGCTATGTGGAGCATAACCTGCAGAGCCAATCATTGCAACCCTCCCAAAAGCTCCACCACTTGCTCCCCTATCTCAATGGTTGCTCATTCCTTGATTCCCTACAATACAGAAGAGTCTGTGGACAATTCACAATTTATCAGAGGCACTCACTTTAATACCCATGACACTATAATGTTTCTCCCTTTACTTGATGAGTACGGGGGCAATATTCTGAGCATGGATTGTTATGTATGAATATTGTAACACAGGAAGGATTTTTGTATTCATTTTAAATGCACATTTTAACACTGCATACAAATGAGTGTTGTGTGTGTATTTAGTAAGGCGTCTCCAAAGATAGCCCCCAACAGTGTCCTTTTCCCATATGCTCATGCTAATCCTGATGTCATGAGGTGGAGCTTATTTCCTTTTCCCTTAATCTGCACTGGGCCTTGTGGCTAGTCTTGACCAATGAGGTGGAGCTAAGAGAGATGCAATTGAAAATTTGCTAAGTGCTTGCATACTGGAACTTATCCTTTGAAACATTCCTTCTTGGAACCTAGATGTCATGGTTTAAGAAAGCCATAAGGAGGAGAAAAAAGGAATATTGGTTAATAGACCCAGTGGAGATACCAGCTGAGAGCTGACACCAACTTGCCAGTCATATGAATGAACCATCTTGGACATTCTATCCCAGTCAAGTACCCAAATGACTATAAACCCAGCCATCATTACAGGAACAGAACTGCTCAGCTGAGTCAAGTCATCACAAAAAGTCATTAGAAATAATAAATGCTTTTTAAAGTTACCACATTTGGCATGGTTGATAGATAAATAAAAAAGTGTGTGTGTGTGTGTGTGTGTATTTACATTGGTGTATTTATATTCACCTCTCTTAGGAGTCTAAGATAAAGACAGATAAGATCACTAGCTAAAAGTGACATGTACACTTTTGGTTGAAATGGTTTTCAAAATAATTCTCTGTAATATTCAGCAAAACTATCTGTTAAGGCAGTGGGAGAAACAATAGAAAAGTGGAAAGGAAGGCCCCAGAGATGAGTCAAACAGGCCCTTTGCCTGGGTGGAGAATAAGTCTCTTAAGCCATGCCTCTGCCTGTCCTTTTATGTGTTATGGCTATGTGCAATTGAGTAGATAAAACTTCAAGCAAGGAATAGAACCCATGACTGAGAAGCTTCAAACATTTCTTCCACTTTGAAATTTCATAAATAGACCACCTACTATCTGCTCACCTGTGTGTAAGACCAGAAAATCTGCAGAGATCTAGCTTATCATCTAAATGGCTAGTGCCACCATCAACTCTATGGGGTCTATGAGCCAGCCAGCAGAGAAAAGTATGTCTTTCTCCTCCCAAGTCTTCATCTTAAGTGGAGCCTCCAGGTTCTACATAAATAGCCTTGAGACAAAATATTCTGTATTTGAATAAACTTGAATAAATTTTAGTTGGTATTTTGAAATCCAAGTCCAGCACAATTCCCACGTCCACTTTCACTATTTTAGTTCATATCCTCATCATCTTTGAGACTAAGCCACTGCACTAGTTTCCCAAATAGTCACCCTGTCTATGGTTCCTATTTTATTCCATCAATAATCCATAATGCTGTCAGTGATATTTCTAAAACACAAGTCTGTCACCTCACTGCCCATTTAGAAAACTTACTAGTGAAATTCTCAGCATACAGAATGGTGAATTGTCAAGAGCACTGGAAGATCTTCGAAGTTAAGCTAAGGAGTTTGAGTTTCAAGCAGCAGGTAATAGAGAATCAAAGTAGTATTTTGAAAATGTCCTTTCAATCCTTTCAATATCAGATTTATGAACTGCTTTTGGTTTTAGCCAGGTCTATCAGTCTGTTAGTTTTGTTTTATAGTCATCAAAATAATTTTCTGCAGGCTTCTATTTTTTTACTTTTCCACCTCTCTTCTGCACATTTTCTCCTTCTCCAATTCACGTTCATTCACATGCCTCCCCAACACAGCACTCCCTATGTCTGTCTTTCCTTGAGTCTATAATTTTAAACTTATATATGGATAAAATAGCTTTCTGCTTCTCTCTCTTCAACTTCTGTCATCTACAGAAAGTGAAACCAGTCCCAGTGGATCACATGCATTTCTCCCTTTCTGCAAACCTCTCCCCAAACAGGTATCAGCACCTCTGTGAGTATATGTCGACACAGTGTGGGGGAATATGTCTTCTTATAGCTGGGCCACTTTAAGTGGTCCCGCGGGCACTAGGACTAACTCTCTGTGAGTAGTTGATCATGTTTAAATTTAAACTTCCTGGCAAAGTCCCTTCACTTTCCACAAACACAATTGCAATGGCTGTTCCTGGAAGCTAGCAGTCCTTGCCGCTTTTGTCAGTGGCAGATAGGGTAGTAATTAAAATCATTCCACAGCCATCCGCTGAAGTCTCCTCAATTGGTGGCAGACTGGCTGAGTAAGAAGATGAAGCGTTAGGAGGCACTTCTTTTCTTGACTCCACGTAACTCCTGCTAAAGAGCTAGTCATTGCTCTTGCTTTGCCAGGAAGTTGGGGTGTTCACTCAGAAGGGACATGATGTTTCATTTCCTCATTTTAGGCATACCCTCAGTTCAAGGCTCTCTGCCTTACGGATTAGATGGTCTTCTGCAAATTACTAAGTCTTAATGAGCCTCATTATTCTCATCTGTAAAAGGATTATAATAGGATCTGCTGAGAATTAGAGATTATCAGTCTGTGTGTGTGTGTGTATGTTTGTGTGTACATCACTGGGTATAGCACACAATAAATAGCAGCTGTTATTGTTAGATGATTCTATAACCAACCCCTTTGCCTGTTGCAAGTCTGTCTGGGAATACTGGGAACTCTATCCTCTCCATTTTCAAGTTTTTAATTTTTAATATCAGCAAGCCATTCTTTCTGGTAAGGCTGAAAATTGTCTCTGAACATTTGGAGTGTTTTAAGTAGCTGAACATAGGAAACTCATGTCAAAAATTATATCTTGGGACACCCCTGGAACAAGAAGTAGTCCTCAAAGATATAAGGCTATGAGGATTTCAGATAACCCATTTCCCAGTAATTGTATTACTGCCTCCTGAAAATTTTGTTACACCATGTATGGAAAATCAGATGCCAGACCTCACAAAGAGTGAAATTCTGAAAGTCTCATACTCTTTTATTTTATTTCTTTTTATGAAAACACTGGGATTTATTTCACCAGTCTTTCATCTTCTAGAAAGTCTCCTGACTGGCAAAATGTCATGTTTAAATCTGTCCTCATTTTGTATTGTGACTAAGTGCAAACTTTCCAAAGTATAATTTTCATCCATGTTGGCAGTCTCAGATAATACCCTGTATTAGCTGTCTCAGGTAGGAACTGCCAATGCTGCCTCGGTAGCATTTCCAACATATGCAATTATCTGGGTACACACCACATACAGGGGTAGTGATGGTTAGTGTGCCAACTACAGTTTCTACTGCATCATAAGAAATGTATGCTCGTATGTCCTTTGTTCACCTTTAAATGTCTTTCTGGGTTCATTCTGAGCACAGTGGCTTTTATACAGAACAAAACAGTCTTGGAGGTTTTATTTTCCCTCTACAAACGCCCAGAGGCACTAGTTCAGTTAAGAAACAAATTAAATTTTGTGAAAGAGAAACAGTAATATGTTTGAAATATCCAGAACTGTTCCCCTTCAGCTGCATTTAAAAACGACTAAACTGATTTAATTCACATTTGTGATGTCAGTTGTCAGATTGGAATAAGATCTTGTGGACCTATCTTTAATGACTAAAATAGTATGGCAATAAAATTCTACTGAAAAGCTGCCCCGTTCCCACTGATAGTATCTTAACAAAGCATTACATATAAAAGTGCTTGCCACATGGTTTTAAATATTGTGCACTAAAACCCTACTTTATACCAGAAACATGTCAAGTTTTTGGCAGAATCTGATTAATTATTTTATCCTGGCATACATAAAAAAGCAAATTTAGTTCATAGTCTATTGACTTAACCAGAAGTTGTTGATTTAAAAATATTTATACAGTATAATAAAATGTAAGGAGATGTAATAAATGCGTATTTTCCCTATTTGGTATCCCCATTAATTTCTCTTCTGTTCTTTTGGTGATGAAATCATAAAATAATCAGCAGTTATACTGCGTAGCTCTATTTCTTCTCTAGCTCTGCAGCACTGATGAATGGAAGAAAATTTTGACAGTTTTTTTTAGATCTCATTATCTTTTCCTTTTATGAACGATGGTGGTACCAGAATATCCACACCATTCTCTTTTCTATCATCCCTCTGGACTGTAAATAAAATATAAGAACATTTTAGTAAACTCCAAAATGAGATTTTATTTAAAGATATTTAAATAAGTTTATTTAACATGAGAAAATTTTTTGAAATAGAAATTCAACTTCAGGTTATTCCTCCAATTTACTGTTTTTTCCTTCTAAATATTTTCTATTCTGCTTAATAGTAATGAATCAGCAACATAATTTACAAATCTCCACTAAAGTAATGTCACTGATATTGATATTGTATCATATATAACAAATATTATTTTACGTTGACAATATTTTCTTCATTCTTAGTCTGAATAAATACTTTTGGAAACTGCTCAGGTTTCAAGTAGAAACTATGGAATTCTCCAAGCCTGGAAACCATTTTCACTTTATGATTTAGAGCACGAGCCAGGATAACTTGTTAGCTTGTCAGTAGTGTAAAGTCTCATATCCATAAAAGTTCTTGACAATTTGGCAATGTTGCTGGAATGGTGAGAGGTAGGACTTTCTGGATGAGGAAGGATGAAGGTCTCACAAGTTGATTAATAGAATTTGGGAAAAACATCCATAGGTATCAATAACAAAGATGTTGACTAAACTATATGTCAACCAGGCTATACAAGGTTCTCCACTTTATTGCCTATTAATGAGAAGGAATTGGGGTGGTGGTTGCTGACCAAAGAATAGGAAATAGGATCAAAAACAGCTGCCAATATAGTGCCTTAGTTGTTAACTCTGTTTCACACAGGAGACTTCCTTGATAATTTGGTGTTCAATCTCAGGTCTGCCCAACTGTAAAAAGTATTATGAAGATGAATTCTGGGTAGGCAGAGGTTTTTCCCTATCAGAAAACAGTTCCACGCATACCCTCACTGAGTGAGAAAGGAGAGAAATATGTTACTTCCAAAACCAAATAATTGTAAGAATTTAGTCTGATTTGCTTGGAAAATAAGAGAAGCATGAAATTCTTATTAAAGATGAATGTCAACAGCAACGCCATCTAAAGGCTCAGCTTCTCCTGCAATCTATCATGACAAACCTGGATCCATTCAGAGAAGACAATAAAACATCTAAGAATATTTTTGCAGTGAATATTGGCTGCTATATGGAAGCTTTGGCCCTCTTGGATAGTTATCCCTAAGACAGACAAGCTCCAATTGGAAACCATAGATGAGGCATTGACTAGTTGTTAGGCTCTTACTGCCCTGGATTTGGCTTGTAATGCAGATGCAGGTGTCCCATGGTGAATGAGAAACTGACCCAAAGAAGTCTACAAGTCTAGTGGCTGCATAGATTGAAATGAAAAGTGAAGCAATGCCTTGTTTTCATGGCATAGGACCCCTTTCTCCCTGCAACCCCTCTCTCCCTACTCCATGTCCCCTCCATCCCATGCTACCCCAATTTCAGCTGCTTTAAGGAGAAAGATGTTTAGGGGCAGGGCTGAAGCCAGCTTGTCCTCAAGGGGAACTGAAGGTTATACACACACATCTGAGTTTGCTAGGGAGGCAAGGGAATCAAATGTTTAAGGCTTTGTTGGATACGGGGCCCACCAGCTCATCTGGTCCTGCTTAGGAGAGGGGACATCCAAATTCAACTATGGGGTTTGGATGGAATTCACCATGGAAAGGGAAGCTAAAGTGGTGCTGTGAGTCAGTTTCTTTGGGAGAATTTAATGTACTATTTTTGCGGCTTCCACGCAGAATATATAATTGGTATTGTATGCCTGTACTAGGAATGTTCTTAAATACCATAAGGGATCTCCCAATTCAGAAGAGCCACAAATAGAGAGGTGTTAGTACCTTTAATGTGTCTCCCAACCTAACGACCCCTTGAGCTAAATGACTGCGACTGATGATTTTGCCAATTGGATCCTCTGGCAAAGGGAGACAGCCTTCATTGAGGCACCCCTAAGGGGTATGGAATTCTTTGTATCTTAGATGCAGATACCAGGTACATGCTTTTGTAAATTACTGTATTCTTGTTGAAACTGAATGTCTGAGGCATAGAAGCCTTGTGGCTGGCCTAACATCTCCATTTTGGGGTAAGTCAACTTGGACTCAATTGTGTTAAAAGGTGGAAAAGTCCAGCAAGCCTCAATTGTTAGATAGAAATGTTTATTCAAGAAGGTAGCTGGCCTGAACCCAGCAGCATCTCAGCTTTACGTAAAAAGGAGACACTCCATTGCCTGAACCACATCGCTGGCTCAGCAGGATGCCCAGTTCACAGCAGTTCTCATAAATGCCTAGGCCTGGCTCAATAATATTTCAGCTGGGCAGAAATCCAGTGATGTCCCCTGGACTGCTGCAGCTGTACATGTGAAGTGCCAGTCATGCAACATCAAAACTGAATGTGGCCACTTGGCTCAGTGGGCAGAACTCAAGGCTGTTCTCATAGTCTTGGCCAATATTCCCCTTGATACATCTTGTTACAGTTCTACTGATTCTTGGGTGATTTCCATTGGCCTAGCTTTTTGGTTTGACACTTGGAAAACTACAGACTGGAAGAGTAATGTTATCCATCTTTGAGACCATAAATAGGGTAAACAAATTGTGGCTGTTGATTGAAGTTTCTGAGTTGCTCACTGGCTTTAGTGACTAACAATGGAGAGAAGATCATTCTTTGATGAGACTGACTGGAATCAAAGTCTGATCAAGCCTGTATCTCCTGGATGACCACCATTGCTCCCTGGAGGCATCATTATACTGGCCATGGCAACACATCTGCCATCTTATTCTGGTCACAAAATGAAAAGCCTCAAGTATCTCCAGCTGTAGATTATGTACCCCACAGATGATTGCGGAGATATTTCAAAGATAAAGCTACCCTTGATTTCTTGGGAGATCTTCCTGGAGGAATAACTGACTTGTTATTTATGCACACTCTGTTTTCAATTAGTAATAATCGTGCTTCAGATAAACCTCACTGGCTATGATACTGCCACTGCACAAAGCTATTTATGCACATTCTGTGAGGCAATTATTAACTCCAGGGAGAACAATATATGGTACAAATATAATCACGCTGTTCTACATGGCTCAACTATAAATAATATTTAAAGAGGCATAGAAATGAGAACACCAAATATTGTGATGCAACTCTATTGTGAATATTGGGGAAGCAACACGCATAGGTGGGTGTGTTTTGTAATAGTGGAATAAGCTGTTGGGGAGCTACATCTTCATCTTCCATAGTAGGAAGTCAGATATTGTTTAATAAAAAATTAAGAAATAGTATAAAATGCTATTTGAGAATAAGGAAGTATACACCATAAGAAACAACTAAAACAGCTGAAAGTGATTGAGGGTGAGAACTGGGATGAACAGGGGGTGGAACCAGAGGCTGTGGGATGTTCTTAAGCCTAGCTGAACTGTTTGACTTTTAAAACTATATGCCTACTATATTGGTCTGCTAAGGCTGCCATAACAAAACACCATAGCCTGGATGACTTAAACAGCAGAGATTTCTTTTTCACAGTTCTGGAGATTAGAAGTCCAATATCAGGCTGTCAGCAGGTTTGGTTTCTTCTGGGGCCTCTCTCCTTGGCTAGCAGATGGCCACCTTCTCTCTGAATCCTCACATGGTCTCTTCTTCGTGCACACACACCACTGGTGTCTCTGTATGTCCAAATTCCCTTTGTATAAGGACATCAGTCAAATTGGATTAGGGCCCACACTAATGGCTTAATTTACCTTAATCTTATCTTGAAAGGATCATCTCCAAATACAGTTATATTCTTATGTACAGGGGGGTTAGGGTTACAATATATGAATTTGGAGGGGGATACAATTCAGTCCATGAAACATGCATTAATTAAAATAATAAAAAATCCCATCTCAAAAATGTCCTTTAGATTTAAACCATGTAGAAGTCAATAATTATCTGGGGCATCCAACTCCACTGTCAGTCCCCATTGCAATATCATAGATCTTATTATACTTTGTTCATTATGCCAAGACTTACAAACATTTAATTTTAGATTTATTTATTATGTTTCAAATAAGATAGCAGTAACCACAATATCTTGGGAGAGTGCTATACCACTCTTTTCATCAGTTGTATCCACTCGATTCTGCAAAATGTCCTTTCCACCACCTGCTTTCTTGAGTTCCCATCAGCAGTTCTTCAAGCCTCTTATCCAGCTTTTTTCCCCCATTTTCTGTATTTTTTCTTCTCTTTTTGACTTATTACCTTATTTTTTTTCACAAGAACCTAACCACAGAATTCTTGCCTGTTCTTGTAGAAGAAATTGGATGTTTATGACAAGAGAAGAAAAAAAAAAAAAAAAAAAAAAATCCACCTTTTCGGTCTGTAAATAGTGGCTTCTGTAATTCAAGCTGTGTTCCATAAGTCAAAACTAGCTCTGGTTAAATCCGCTGGGAGACATACATGAATCTGCCAACAAATAACTGTAATTCCAAATGAAGTTTTGTAAGCAGTGATATGAATCCTGCTTTATCACAATGCATTTGAGAAGATCCTGACAGAAATCCTGAACAAGATTAATGGGGAAATATGAAATGGGATTGAACTAAGAGAGTTAATATATTGCCTGGTACCACTATCATTCTAAAATAGCAAAAAACATTGGAAGAGGCTATAAATATATACTGAAAAGAACTCAGTACTTGCAACATGATAGAAGAAGAAATGTTCAGAAGCATCAATTGTATTAAAGACAGCAGAAAGAGTAATAACCAAAAATACATTTTTTCAACATTTACACTCTACTCAGTCCTTGCAAATAATTCCTTGCAAATATTACATACTCCCATAAGAAAATCAATTTTTATTATATACTTTTGTGACATATTAACCCCATCTTCTTTTTCCAGATGGTTTCACTTTCTTAACTGTCATCATACTATTATTATGTTAAGAAGATATTAAAATATACCACAAGGATAATTAAACTCCAATTCACCATACTTTGTTTTAATTAGTTACTCAATTACCAAAGCAAAACAAAATTTAAGTAAAATTACATGAACATATAGTTGAAGAAGCACATGAACAAATATGGTAAAAGGAAAATTTGGGTAGAAAAATCCATGCATTCCCTGAGCACCCTACCATTGCTCATACATTATGCTAAGTGTTACAGACACATAAAGGTAATGAAAACAAGTTTCCCTTCTAAGACTTTGCAACCTACTTGGTGACACTGACCTGCATAAGCATAAACATTTATAGTGAGTGTTTAACTTCCTCTCATATTTCCCCCCCTCCCCCTCATAATTCTGTTAAACCAAACTGAAGGAAAACAGAAAGGTCTTGGGTAAAAGAAACTTCACATCCTTTGACTCAAAGAGCCACTCTGATTTCCTCTGGGGTAGGCATTGGGCAGCACTCCTAGCTATATACCTTCTGCCTGTCATTTAAACTTTATCTTGATTATTATTGCATACCAGTCATGAAATTATATTCTTTGTCAAGTTCCTCATTATTCTGAAGAAAGATGCTACAGGAGTTAAAATAACCCTATGTCTACAAAGGCATAGCCTGGCTTAAAGGTAAGCATTTCAGTTCCATTTAGGCTTTAGGTATTAGCATCTTTTTGTAATGCAAATTGTTCTACAGCAAAAGGATTTTCCCGGTTCTGGGAACCTGCATGGTGAGCGCCGCAGAGACTAGCTCATCTGCAATGTGCAGTAGTTCTGCTGCATTATATGGGTACCTTGAAGCAGCAGTGAGATCAGCCTGATTCGGCTTAATATGATAAGTCATGGTTTGTGCCAGCCACTGGCCTAATGTGTTAAGTGTATGTGGGTATTAAGAATTTTTTTTAGCATAAATTTTACGGAAAAATTATGAACAAGAAATGAAATTTACAGAATTCAAATTATGAAGACTCTCTGATATAGTTTGGATATTTATCCCTGCCCAGATCTCATGTTGAATTATAATCCCTACTATTGGAGGTGGGGTCTTGTGGGAGGCGTTTGAGTCACGGGGTGGATCCCTCTTGGCTGGGTGCTGTCTTTGCAATACGTGTGGGTTCTTACATGATCTGGTGGTAGTAAAATGAGACATCCCCTCCCCCGCCCTCTCTTTCTTGCTTCCGCTTCTGCCATGTGAGACACCTTCTCTCCCTTTGCCTTGCACCATGATTATAAGCTTCCTGAAGCCTCATCAGAAGCCAAGCAGATGCCAGGACTATGCTTCCTGTACAGCCTGTAGCACCTTGAGCCAATTAAACGTCTTTTCTGTATAAATCACCCAGTTTCAGTTATTTCTTTATAGCAATGCAAGAATGACCTAATACCGGCCTCCCACAATTTCTTCAGAGGGAACAATATTGCCAAAAACAAATTGCTTCAATACAATTTTAACTAAATCAATTCAGATTTTGATTTTCCTTTGATTTCCTATATTGTTATTATTATTTTCTGAAACCATGTTCTAAAATACAACTTTTGACTTTTATTTCATAAAAGTTTAAGCTTTTATCTCACCATTTTATTGAGTGTTGAAACTGAGTGAGCTCTCAGTTTTGGATATCTAATACTCAGTGAAATTTCATATTGAACAGAAGGTATAAGATTGAGGAACAGAGGTCAACAGTGCAGTAAATGGAGAATCAATTTAAACGCAAAAACAATAACAAAAACTAATAAACGTTCAGGCCTCATATATCATCAGGGAAGTTTTCCCTCTTTCTTCTGTTCTTAACAGCCTGCTGATCAATTTTTGGCTTGGAAAATAGGACGAAGATTGCATATGGCATATGTAAATCAGGAAAAGCTACATTTCAGATTGTGTAGTCTAAGTAAAAATTCTAGTGACTTCATCTGTGGTTCCTTAAAGGGCTATTACATTTCTGACCCTGTCTCTAAAGATCTTAAAATTCAGTGAAATTGACAGATTGCTACAGACTGTGCATCACCTACAAACAAAAATTAGACATAAATGGAATAATAAATAATTAGAGATCAACAGAAATAAACAAAAAAATAATTCTGATAACATAGATGGAAAACTTGATGGATTTGGAGAATTTGACTTGGCAGTTGAAGAATAAGGATTTTCATGCAGGAAAAATGGCAGAAAATTCATTTCATATGCAAGACTGAGAGAACATTGCATATGAAAATTGCCTAGTGAGATGCCTGGCATGGGGGAGCCAGTCAATAAATATATATTTTTTCCCTATGACCAAAGATAAAGAGGGTCCATGCCTGGCATGTTTGAGGAAGGGTTATTTGAAGAGCATGGCTGGAGTGAACAGTGTGTGAAGGAAACATGGAAAGAGACAACGTGTCCCAATAGAAAATGTTGTGCTTTGAATCCAAAAATGGTTTCCTTTACCTATGAGTTGTGTGATCTTACTCTCTAGCCCTGAGTTTCCTTGTCTGTGAAAAGAGGATTATTTTTGTTTCCTAGGGATGTGGTAACAAAGTGCCACAGATTGGGTAGTTTAAAACGACATAAATTTATTGTCTCACAATTCTAGGGGCTAGAATTATGAAGTCTGCTCTCTCTGGAGGGCCACACTCCCTCTAAAGCCTGGAGGGGAATCTTGCCCTGCCTCTTTCTAGTTTCTGGTGGTTTACTGGCAATCTTAGTCATTTTTTTGCTTGGAGCAGCATAACTTCAACCTCTGCCTTTGTGGTGACACGATGTTCTTCCTGTGTATCTCCATCTTCACATAACCATCTTCTTATAAGGATTCTAGTTACACTGGGTTAGGGGCCCACCCTGCTCCAGGATGGCTTCATCTTAACTAATTACATCTTAAATGACTCTACATCCAAATAAGTTCATGTTCTGTGGTAATGAGGGTGAGAATTTCAAAATATCATTTTTTAGAGGGACACAATTCAGTGCACATCAGAGATAGTAATATCTATTTATTTCATTGTATTGCTGAGAGATTTAAATATAATAATGTATGATAACATATGCATGTTATAAAGGAAAGCTTTTCATGCAATTTTATCTACCCTTACCCCCTACCCAGGAGAGTTTCATGTGCCTGTCACCCCTCAGAGGGTACAGAAACTCTCGCAAATGTTATATTTGAACTATAAGAAATGTAATTATTCCTCAACTAAATTTTTGGTACACTGTCAATGATACCTAAGATTGTATTTTTCAGTAAGAAAGTATAATTTTCTGATTGCTTGTAAAGATGCAATTAATGAGAGTTAAAGTTAATTGAGTGGATGTTATGTGCTGAGTACTGTTATGAGTGATTTATGAGAATTAATTGTCACCAAAATAGACTCATGATCATTTTTAATTTGACAGATGAGGAAATGGAGGTACAGATATATTAACTGCCTTACACAAGGTCATATAAATAGTAAGAGTTAGAGCCAGGATCCAAAATCAGATAGTATGGTGTTAGACCACAGGTTCTCAAATTCTGCCCTATATGTCTTTCAATCAGAGCATGCACATAAATAAGTAAAGAGCCATTTCCACTTTTCTACCCTTAGTTGCCCTAGTTCTTGAAATCATAAATGTTTCACCATGCCTCAAAGGACAAATTATGTACTAAAATAAACTGACAGTGTCCAAACCCAAATGGCTGCTTTTTCGGTCCTTAATCCATGTACTTTAGAAAGTTAAAGAGAAAATATTTTCCATTGTCCTGATTTCCTTGTATAAAATGTGTGGTCATGTAATTTAACCTAATTAATGTAGCTTGACTTTGTTACACACACATAAAAAATTAAATTAAAAACAAGGGATTAGTTAAGTTTTAAAACATATTACTTCTAAAATCCCATATCAAACTGCTAGCAATTTTCAGAGGCCTATATTAAATGGATGTCAGCATCATGGAGTAAAGGTCACTTATGTCTGGCTATTAGCTCAAGCCCTTCTGTGCCTACCTTTTCTGTCCTGTTCCTTGGCCTTTGGTTGTTTGGTTCCCATTATGCCTTCTCCAGTGCACAGGAAGGGAAGATGTCAGTATGTGAAAGTTGTATTTGTCATGTAATTGCTCTAGGCAGGCATTTTATGCTCTAAGGTGACAAAAGCTTTATTTAGAGGGTGTTTGTGAACATTCTGTGAATGCTATCCATCTGAATTATCTCTGTCACTACTATTGTGTGTAATAAAATATTAATTGAATAGTTAGAGAAAAATAACATAGCAAGCAAGCAAGATGAAGATTCATTCTTTACCTGTGAGTATTAGTGGTTATAATGGATGGAATTATCACCAGCCAGACATGCAAGTTATTTTGCTGTGCCACTCTCTGAATGTAAAAACAAATGTAATAGTGAAGTGGCATTCATCTCTCCCCTGAGTAACAGACCTGCACTTCCAACACTTTTGCATATCAGGGTGGCAGAGGCAAGTTGTAGTTCATTAGGCTGCAAACCAAACATCACTTTTTTCTAACCAACACTTGGGACTCAATTTATGCATTCTGGGGATCTCCTGTGCCAGTCTTCTCTTCTATACCTGAAATTTGCTATCTAATCCTTGAAAAATCTTTAGCTATTTTATTTTGGTCACTTTTTATGACCCTTACTATATTTTTAGCAATGTTGATTCTCCTTTGTCTTTCTAATTCCACATTTATTTCCATTTATTTTTCTTCTTACACTACTTTCCTGAGCTCTGTTCTAGAGCATTTGTATCTCTGCTCTGTGTTCTTGCTTTGTGTAGGTGCTTGCTTTAGTAAATTAAAATGATTGCCATATTTTCCACTGGATTTAATTTTTGGTGCATGTTCTTTGACTGTTTTTCATTGTGCTTACAGATTTCTTTGTTGTAATAATATGGTTCCTCACTTACACTGACCTTCACTACTAGAAATATCTTTCTTCTGTGAATATTTAACATTAATTAGAAGGCACAGGTAGGCAAGTAATACTCTATAAATATAACTTATGATATTCTGTAATGTATTCAAAATATAAATCTTACAATAATCCACTGAATTTATGGAAAATATTTGTAATTATTTTGAAGTGGAATTTACCCTATCATTTATAACCATCACTATGAGATTTACTGAAAATTTAAAGTGTCCTCTTTACATGACAATGGTTGGAAATGTATGATATACCTGACACATCTTGCTCTAGTTGTAAGGAATGTATAGAAAAAAAAAATTAAAAACTATTACTTTGGCCACAACACTGAGCTAGTTTTCAGATTTATTACTATAAAGCACCCAAATGTTGTATCAATGCTATATGACTGCAGATGTGTAAACACCATGGTAACATAAGTTTTTTCACTGCTCTATGACTTGTGCCTAGAATAGCTGTGGTACACACTAGATACTCAAAAACTCTTAATTCCTCTTCCAGGTTATCCTGTAACTAGAATGTTGCTTTTATGATAATTCACTACTATTTCACTGAGTAAATTTGAGAAAAATGATGATTTACCAACATTTCATTTAATCTCTATGGCACGCTAACAAGATAGATACTATTAATATTTCCCCATTAAAGATGAGGAAATTGCAGCTTTGAGAGGATAAGCAACTTGCCTAACACAACAAAGGTAGTAAGTGAAGAGGCTGGGATTCACACCCCAGCAGTTGGATTTCAGAATCTGAGTTAGTTAGTTTGTTTATAAAGAGACAGGGTCTCACTCTGTTACCCAGGCTGAAGTATAGTAGCACAGTCATAGCTCACTGCAGGCTTGAAATCCTGGGCTCAAACACTCTTCCCTTCTCAGCCTTGCTTCTGAGTGTCTAGGACTATGGGAGTGCACCACCATCCAGGCTAATTTTTTATTTTTATTTTTTGTAGACATGGGTTCTCACTAAGTTGCCCAGCCTGGTCTCAGTTTCCTGGCCTCAAGTGATTCTCCTGCCTCGGCCTCCCAACGTGCAGGGATTATAGGTGTGAGCCACTGCACCAAGTCAGAGCCTGAGTTTATAAGCACTGTACTCTGCTACTGATGGAAATAATCTATTATGATATGTAAGACACTATGAGACATCATGTTTTAGGCCATTCTTGCATTGCTATAAAGAAATATTTGAGACTGGATAATTTATAAGAAAAGAGGTTTAATTGGTTCATGGTTCTGCAGGCTGTACAGAAAGCATCTGCTTCTGGGGAGGCCTCTAGAAGGTTACAGTCATGGCAGAAGGTGAAGCAGGAGTTTGCACATCACATGGTGAAAGCAGGAGTAAGAGACCAAGGGGTGAGGTGGTACACACTTTTAAACAAACAGACCTCATGAGAATTCACTCACTATCGTGAGAACAGTACCAAGAGAGATGGTGGTAAACCATTCATGAGAAATCTACCCCCGTGATCCAATTATCTCTGACGAGGCCCTACCTCCAACAGTGGGGATTACATTTCACTATGAGATTTGGGTGAGGATGCATACCCAAATGCTATCACAACACACCTATATTAATACTATTTTTAAATACAAACAACTTTACAGGATAGGTAATATTTTCCTGAGGAGAAGGCCAATGCACAGACAAGTGAAGTGCCTAGCTCAAGGTTGACAGACCTAGGACGTGTGGGCAGAGACCTTGGGAATAGGAAATCCAAAGCCCATATGTTCTTATTACACTGTGCTGCCTCTTGTTACATCATGCTCTCTCACGCGCATGCAGAGTGTGAGTTTGGGGTCAAAAGCATGGTAAGCATTAAAGGAGGGGTGCCAGGCAGTAAGGAAGAGTTGTGCTTAATTAAATTCAGTCCTGGAAATGTGTAGCCTTATTGTGAGAATAAATGGATAAATACCTTGACATACTATTAAACTAAATCATATGAAATGTCTGTGAGATTTCATAAGACGGCAAGACCTTAAAATTATACATTTCTTGAAGCTATCTTGATTTCCTAAAATATTTATTGAGAACTTAAATATAGCAGACTTTATTTCCAACCTCTGTTAATGCTTTAGAAGTGAGAAAGAAGAAATCCTCTTAGGACTCATCCACTTTTTTTTTTTTTTTTTTTTTGTTTTTCATTCATATAAACCCCTTAAACGTACTTGGCAGTGTATTTAAAAGTTTTGCACTCAGCTTTCAGCAGTAACAGCTGGAGCGACGTCAGCAGCAGATGGACTAGGCAGCAGAAAAGACTCAGAGAGCTCTCAGAATTGAAGGTGACCCGACACATGAGGGCATTCAGGTGTCAGGTGAGACGACAGATGAAAAGTAGGAAGAATAGCAGGGCTCTGGGGAAGGAAGCATTCCTATCTACCTTTCCATTAGATAAAAGAGTCTTAACTATCAACACTTCTTTTGCACCCAACACTATTTCTCAGTCCCTTTTCCTAAACCAAGTAAAGGATTTGTTTTGGGGAACAGCAAATTTGTGCTCCAAATGGATGAATGTACTTCCAGAGCTGATCTTCAATTGCATGGGTCTATTAGACAAGAATCTTTGATTCATCATATTGGTTTAAGCAAAAAGAGAATGTATTGATTCATGTAATTGGAGATGTCAGGTAGAAAGGGTGGTTTTAGGTATTGTTTGGTTTAGAGCCTTAAATCCTGTTGTCAGGACTCTGTCTCTCTATTTCTCAGTAAGCAAAAAGGGCTAGTAGTAGCCCTTGACTCAACTTAGCTGCATTTCCACTCTAGCAAAGCAACAGTCTTTTCTTATGGCTGTGGCAGATAAGTCCATGGATAGACCCTGATTGGCCAAGCTTGGGTCACATGCCCAACTCTGAACCAGTCACTATGGCTGGGAAGGGGATATTGTAGTTTGTCCAACTCTGGGCCATATGTTCACCTCTGTGGTTACAGGAAAACGAGATCTACTCCATTTTTTGTGAGGATTCTCCATGAACTAATTGGGAGAGATTCCCTATAATGAAAGGAATAAGGGAATGGGCTATACAGGAATGTAAGACAATAGATGCTCATACTAATTGTTATGCATTTATTTCTGTATATATTTCATGTTCTTAAGAGTCTGAGGTTGAAAAATGTAGTCCATATTGGTCCGGGCGCGTGGGCTCAAGCCTGAATCCCAGCACTTGGGAGGCGAAGACGGGCGGATCAACGAGGTCAGGATAGTCGAGACATCCTGGCTAACACGTGGAAACCCCGTCTCTACTAAAAATACAAAAAAAACTAGCCGGCGAAGTGGCGGGCGCTGTATCCCAGCTACTCGGAGGCTGAGGCAGGGAATGGCGAAACCCGGGAGGCGAGCCTTGCAGAGCTGAGAGTCTGGCCACTGCACTCCCAGCCCCGGCGACAGAGTGAGACGCCTCAAAAAAAAAAAAAAAAAAAAAAAAAAGGAGTCTGAGGGAAAATGTAGCCATTATTTTTCCCTTTGTAATACTTAAAATGAAAAATGGTAATATAGTTATTGTCCACTATCTGTCACTCATAGCATTTACAGATCATTTTCTCATTAAATCCTACAATTGCTTTACCATTATTACATTTTAACAATCAAAGGATGAAATTCCATAGGGATTAACTGCCAACCACACACAAAGGAACATTTGGCTGCAGAATACCTTATCTACTTAGTAGTAATTGCCCATTCATTTTAATTCTGCACAGGTCATCATACACAGACACTGTTCATTAAACTTGAGTGTGATCAATAGTAATATCAACAAAATGTGCAGAGGTCATTAATAAATGATAGTATATAAATTATAGCAATTTATTTGACACTACATATCCAGATATTAATGTCCATTTTCCCCCCATAGCAGCACAATGATTCCCAAAAGTATACAAGATCATGCCCATCCCTTTAAAAATCTTCAAGACTACTGCACTTAAAATGAAACCTGAACTTTTCACCATGTGCTAAAGGCCTTGATCTCTCACTGACCTCAACCACATTCCTCCTTCCTGCTCCTTTGCAACACACAAGCTTTTTGGTTTAGCAATTGCACTTGCGTTTTCATCCCCTGGAAGTTTTAGGTGTCTTTTTTTGGTGGTTGTTGCTATTGTGTTCTTTTGCAGGACTGATCGCTCTATATCGATCTCAGCAGAAATATCACCTGAAAGCAGGCGTTTCAGACCACCTATTAAAGCAACCGCCACCATCTCTCATGACACAGAGTTGTCTCTCTCATTGTCCTCTTATTTATTTTTTCATGCTGTTACGATCGTCCTAGCTATCTGTTTTGTATACATGTGAACATCAGCACTTGAGCACAAAGCCAAGCGCATATCAGGCACGTCAGCACTCCAGGGAGAGAAGAACACTATGGAATTCTATTTTATACCAATAAAAAATGAGGTTAGATGGGTTTTGGTAAAATGTCCAAATGTGCATACCTGAATGGCAGAGCCTTATTCAAACCCCTTATTTCTGACTCCAGAACCTACCACTTATACCCTTGGTTAGGCTTTCCAGAGCCTAGTTAGAACTGGAACTAAGCAACGCAAAGTGTCCCAACACCATTGTTCTCCAGGGAAAATACTGATTGCTTACCACTTGGAGTCATATAAAGTACAAGCAGGGTGTCCCTCCCATATCAATCTCCTCCTTGAAATTTTCTTTACATGAAATTTTATTACCACTGTTGAGCTGAAAAATATTTCAAACTCTACATAGCATTGCTAAATATGAAACAAATTAATGGATGAGATCCTTCCTTATTAATAATCTCAGTTTGCCATTGCAGAATAATAGATGTAGTTTCTATGATTACGCTTCCTTCCCCCGTCCCCTACCCTTATAAATAATGGCATTCTCACTCCTCAGGATCACTGTGGTATATTGTCCCAGCCTAGATGAGGAGACCAGGTAGTCATTCCAATTCCCTTCCCTTCCCTTCCCATCCCCTCTCCTCCACCCCCTCACCCTCCCTCCCTCCCTCCCTTCCTCTCCCCTCCCCCTCTCTCCCCTTCCCCTTCCCCTTTCCCCTTCACCTTTCCCTTCCCCTTCCCCTTTCCCTTCCCTTCTTCTTGTTTTGAGACAGAGTCTCACTCTGTGGCCCAGGCTGGAGTGCAGTGGCGCGATCTTGGCTCATTTCTAGCTCCGCCTCCCAGGTTCACGCCATTCTCCTGCCTCAGCCTCCAGAGTAGCTGGGACTACAGGTGCCTGCCACCGCTCCTGCTAATTTTTTGTATTTTTAGTTGGGACGGAGTTTTACTGTGTTAGCCAGGATGGTCTCCATCTCCTGAACTCATGATCCGCCCGCCTCGGCCTCCCAAAGTGCTGGGATTACAGGCGCGAGCCACCGCGCCTGGCCAATTTTTTTCTTTTAAGTAAGAATCAAAGCCCTTTTTCATTATCTTCTCTTCCAAACTCTATAAAAATATCTGTTTATGAGCAGAATGATTTAGCGAGAAGGGTACGAATCAGACGTCCAGAGTCCTAATTTGGGTTACAATATTAACCATTTGTAGTTAATATTGTACTTTCCCTGGTGGGAAGTAAAGGGGAAAGAGGGACATTGTGTTCTCATCCTGCTAGTCACTTGATATTCATATTATTTTCTAATGCCCTCCAAGACCCAGTTAAGTCACTACTCTTACTATTTCAAAGATAAAAAGTTAGGTTCATAAAAGTTACATCAATTTCCTAAAAAGACAAGGATGGTAGTAGGTAACAGAGAAGGGACTCAAATCAAGGGTAGCTGAGTCCCAAGTCCTCACATGGACCGCTATGATACCACACTAGAAGATGGACCCAGGTAGTGGAATAATATTTTTCATTGCCAACTATTTGCAACAAATCCACCAAATCTGGTTTATCCATAAATTCGTATCAAATAAAGCCAAAGGAACCCTTACATGTTATACTGTGAAGGGTGGAGACACAGGTAGAAACTGAGAGGGGATTCCACCAGCAAGTGGGCAATCATGTGGAGAAAATAAAGGAATACTGGCTCCCTGAAGGAACTCAAAGGTCTTTGTGAAATAAATGAATATGTTCTAACTAAACAGAGCTCATCCTTGGCAAGATGGGAGGTATTGAAAATTTGCTTTGTTTTCTTTTCTCCTGCTTGCACTCTCCCAGCCTTCTAGTCACTCCCCCTGAGTGCAGTAATGGAGCATCTTACTCTAAAATCACAGTCTGCAGATTCCCTTCCTAAAAAGCATGTGGGAGAGGGGGAGGTGAAGCTCAGGGGTAAGAACAGAACAAATGGGTATCACAAGGGTTCTGGTCTCTGTGAATTCGAGCCCAGAGAAAGCACTTAATAGGGAAAGTGAGTGCAAACCCTGAATGTCATTTACCTGCTTCGTCATGGCCTAGTTTTGTAATGTGGTCTCAGTTTAAGGTTGCCAGGTATAGCAGGTAAAAATGCAGGATGCTCAGGTGTATTTGAATTTTAGATACACATCACATATTTTTTAATATGTCCCATGTAACATTTGCAACACACTTTTCCAAAAAAAAAAAAAATGCTGCATTTTTTATCTGAAATTTAAATTTAACTGGGTGTCTTGTATTTTGTCAGGCAGCCCAAGCCCAGTCTCATTTTTTCAAAACAATAAAACATATGGACAATGCCACTCTCTTCTTCATGGGTGGGCATTAAGAAAATCCTTCTCAGACTGAGCAATTCCAGTCACCCCTTTGTTCACTAACAGGATAGGGCTTCGAAGCTGCTACCACCAGAGGCTGCCTCTGGGGATGTGACATTTGGGACTTGGCAGGCCAAAAGCATGTGTGAGATGGGGTGAGAGAAAAAGGAACTAAAGAGATGGATAAGCCTCTGCCTGCCAGATAAGTTGCAATAAGAATTTTCATTTGTATCTCTTCTATCGTCTAAGACTGGTGAAGGAAATCTGAAAGTCGCAATGTGTTTGTAATACATTTTCCTTACCCTCGATTCTCAGTTGTGCTGCTGTGTTCCCTGCAGCCCTCTTGACAGCTGATCCTTGGCTTTCTTTCTCATCTTACTACATCAAGAATGACTGCATGGTTAATTTTATAATTGAGGGAAGGGGAATTGTGCTCTGATAAGAATGCAACTCATCACTCCCAAATAATTCAACCCTCTCCCTCCACTCATCTTGCATATAAATTTGCTAAAAATTGTAGCACTACAATCAGGATTGCATACACGCTAGACAGCTTCAGAAATGCTTACCATAAAAAATAAGCAGTAATCAATAATAATTTTAAAAAATGCTTAACACAGTCGTGGATATTACATTTTCTCATAAAAATAATTTTGGAGAAGGTGACCTACAAACTTATCCTTTTTGTGGGTTATGCCAAAAGTCTGTTTACTCCTGACTTGAGGAGTCAGGTGAAACTCTGACAGGTACTAGGGTCGGGTGGGGAGATATATCTGAATATTCAGGCAGGCTTTACAATTTATACATAACTTCTTTTTAGTAGTTCAGCTGTATCTCAGGAGGAAGATCGGGGTCAGGCATGTTTTGAGAAAGCTCCTCATGGAATTTCCTTTTCTTCTCCCCCTGACCCATCCTCAAGAAGAGGCTTGCTTATGTTTTGTTACTGACAGAGATGTGTACCCTTTTTAGCCTTCTTGAGGACTGATGCCTCCAGTACCTAATAGGGTGGCTTTTTAAAGATGAGCTCTCTATGGCAGGTTCACTAAACTGACTTGCATGGCAAATGTCATTGCCTGGAGTCTATTAGGTCCTCTCCAATAGTGGCCAGATGGTTAGTGAGAGCAGCTGAACTTGTCTCTCTCTTTCTTTTTTATTTATTATACTTTAAGTTCTAGGGTACATGTGCACAACGTGCAGCTTTGTTACATATGTATACATGTGCCATGTTGGTGTGCTGCACCCATTAACTCGTCATTTACATTAGGTATATCTCCTAATGCTATCCC